>NW_027672653.1:0-528376 GCF_964165515.1 Mesoplodon bidens | reverse complement strand
TATAGAAATCCACTCCCCTTAAGCTCTAATGAAATTACCTACTTTATTTTCCTTAATATTTTTGCATATGAAATTGTATTTAGTTTTACTTGTACGTTTCTCATCTTTCACCCTAGAACACAAGTGTCCAAGAAAATAGGTATTTTGTAGTACCCACAACCATTAATCAATTGCTAAAGCAATGCCTGGCAATAAAATATCTGTTGAATAAAGAATTGAAGAATAATGTCTACACAGACTACACCTTCTTGTGCCTGAAAACAAACCAAAAATGGGGGTCAACTATCCTTCATGACACAAATTTACCTCTGCACCCAAAATATAATCATGAGTGAAGATCAACTTTTAGGTACTACCATACCTTAAAATATGAAAGTAAAGTAAAAGGGTCAACATGTGCCAAGTGCCTGCAGCATACCAGAAACCAAGCTATAGGACAAAGGGAATTAATGTATGTGTTCCCCACTATGAGAACTGAGATGCACTGAAGGTACTTTTAACAATGAACAATTCACAGGATGATGCATGTAAAAAGATATTACCTGCAACATAAAATGGGAAAAATATTACCTACAATATAAAAAAATTCTTTGAGCAAAGATGCAATTAAAAGTACAGTTTTAAGGGTGAAATGATTATTTGTAACATTGACACAAGAAAGAGTGACTCTGAAGTACAAAAAAGTCGAGACTTAAAAATAACAGTATGGGATATTGGGGAGAGCTCTACAGGCTAAAACTTATTTACTTTTACATTTGAATGCTAAAACAGGTTTAAAATATATTGTTAAAGCTAATGTTAATGTCAATCTCTTTCCAACCAGACAATCCAGTACTTATGTGACAAAAAGGAGAGTGAAGGCTTATATGGCATCATGTTACTTTAAAAAACTAGAAAAAAAATCTAGACATAGTAACAAATGGAGGACACAAAATATTATTAAAAGGCTCTTACTTTTCCATTCATATCTTGGATAGCATCCTTTGCATCTGCAGGATTCTCAAAAGTAATAAAAGCAAAGCCTCTAGACTTGTTTTTTTTCTGATCCTTTATCAACATAACTGTAATATACATAAATATTTTTAATTTAAATTTCACATAAAATTGAACGTTTCATATTTTCAAAATAATCAATCCTTTGACACTTTCTCATAAGGCCTCCTTAATTTCATGTTATGGACACAGTGCAGTAACAGCCTCCCGGAAGTTACTTAAAAACAAAACAAAAACCAAAAACAAATAAAGCAAAAAAACCCTTTCCATTTTATATCATTTCTAGTAGTTTAAAAAGAGAGTCAATAATTTCAACCATTCTACAACTAGCATATCTCATCCCATTTCATGTCCTATGACCCCAGTATGTTTAAAAAGCCCTGGGACTTCCCTGGTGGTCCAGTGGAAAAGACTCCACGTTCCCAATGAAGGGGACACGGGCCTGATCCGTCGTCAGGCAAGTAAGATCCACATGCCGCATGCCACTGTGCGTGGGCTTGATCCCTGGTCAGGTAAGTAAAACCCAGCATGCTGCAAAGCGTGGCTGGGGTGAAGAAAGAAACGCTGCTTTTTTCCCTTCTCAGTAGTAGGAGCCCCTAAGTTGTACAATTTCCCTCATTGCCCAGTGCTTTCCTAATAAAAAACAGAAACTTAAAAAAAAAGTGCTCATGTGTTACAAATAGAGAAAGCACTTTAACTTAGCTGTTCAATTGTGTGTGTTTAGTACACATTTGCCTCGAACATATATATATATATAAATATATATGTGTGTGTGTGTGTGTGTGTGTGTGTGTGTGTGTATGTATATATATAGGTTCTAAAAATTACCTTCCATAATGTGACCATATTTCCCAAATACCACTTCAAGAGAATTTTCATTGGTGTCAGCATGGAGGCCTCCTATGAACAGTTTCCCAGCCTGGTCTGCTTCCGCCATTTTTCTGTAAGTAATTAAAAATATATCTTTATACATATAGCAAAAAGTAAATTATAAGCAAAAACTATTACACCTGTTTATAACTCAACTGAAGTACCCTATATCAGTGAAAATATTTGCCGTTTCTTACTTAAAAGAGAGGAAACTTGTAACACAAAGCAAAACAAGCACTGGCGTAACAACAAATGCTCCATTCTTTATAGATATCTTACAAAAACCTGTATGTAAAAACTAGATTAGAAGGCAACTGTAAATTAGTTTACCTGCAGGGTTCAAGGCTTCTTTTCCAAAACACAACAAAAAAATAAGCAATAATAAATGGTCCTGGATTCTACACATCTAACAGTTAATATGTTTTATGAACTGTGCAGAATATACCTTAAACATATTTTTAAATTTTTCACATCTACTCACATTTTTCTTGTCTATGCATCAAATAATGTTTAAAATAATGTTTTCCCACAAACTTTAAAAGTGGTAAGTCATAAAAGCAAAGGAGGGAGTTACTTCCTTTATTGAGGAAAATGTAAACTGTGTTTACTTAGATCGAGAGACTTTAAGAAACACTGGTCAAAAGAGAGTACCATTCTTTATATGCCAAATTAAATCAGACGCTTTTTGTCAAGTGAATCAACATTTTGACATTTGATAACTAAAATTACAAGTTTTAAATCATTTAAGTTAAAATAGCTATCTTGCTTGTATTGCTCAGTACCTCTGCTTTCACACAGAAAACCCGAGGAAACAAAAAAGAAAAAAGAAAAACTGCACGAGAGGGCTTCCCTGGTGGCGCAGTGGTTGACAGTCCGCCTGCCTACCCAGGGGACACGGGTTCGGCACCGCTCCGGGAGGAGCCCACCAGCCGCGGAGCGGCTGGGCCCGTGAGCCATGGCCGCTGGGCCTGCGCGTCTGGAGCCTCTGAGTACCGAGCCCGTGCTCCGCGGTGGGAGGGGCCACAGCAGTGAGAGGCCCGCATACCGCAAAAAACAAAAGTGCAAGCGGAACAAACTGGCGCCCGGCATACGCTCCACTACCCGCATGTGAGAGTAAACAGCAAAGAGGGTACGCCGCTAATCACACTTAAGTTATCTACTCAATATTCCCTCCCGCAGCATTTCAAACCTAGCTCCACCCCCACCCCCAACTTCGCAATTCACGGACCAACTCCAGGAACTTCACTGGCTTTTCATCGCTGCCTTGGCAACTGATTCTCCAGGAGAACAAACAGTAAACGTACTTACTGTTCAAGAACAACTGATAGACTTCTCGAGACACTGTCTATTCAGACATAGTTATACAAACACCACTTACTCGGCTCTTATCTCTTACAGAAAAAGCCTGAGAGAAAAATCAACATCTGAATTACCATGCTTTCTCTGGTAACAGGAGAACATATAGGTCTCAACTCTTTCTCCTGAGGTATAAATTATTCTCTCCTCCCTAAAATGCCGAATTTCTTACCTTATTTTGTCCTCCTCTTCAGAAGTCCTCCTTCCGCGTCTCTTCAGACGACCGTTAACTAAACTAAGGCTCGAGAGCAAGCGCTCTACTTCTAGAAAGAGGCTAAGGAACCAGATGTAGCGGTAGGTGGGGGAAGGGATGAGCCGCAGGGGAGGTAGGGAAGATGGAAGATGTGGAGGTAGGGGAGGGGTGAACAGAGAAACTCGCGGGAGAACTCGCGGGAGAAACTCTAAAGAAAACTGCAACAGCAGAATGTGTTCTCTACTTTTTACTGCATACTTTTCCCAGTTGCTTTAATTTAATCAATATAAAGGAGAAGGGCTTCCCAGGTGGCGCAGTGGTTGAGAGTCCGCCTGCCCATGCAGGGGACGCGGGTTCGTGCCCCGGTCCGGGAGGATCCCACATGCCCCTGAGCTGCTGGGCCCCTGAGCCATGGCCGCTGAGCCTGCTCGTCTGAAGCTTGTGCTCCACAACGGGAGAGGCCACAACGGTGAGATGCCCGCGTACCGTAAAAAAAAAAAAAAAGGAAAACGCATTTTGGGCTAATAACGTGAAGCTCCAGGTAATCAGTAGGGAGAGTTCAGGGATTTCTTGATAGATGTAAAATGGGGAGGACCAGATCATGAAGCATTTTGCTTGCTATGCAGATATGCTACTTACTTAATTTTTTTAGTGGAACTGTTAGAATAATCTGAAACAGAAATATGAATGTCTAGAAGATATAATGCGTATAGTGATTTAATATGATACGAAGTCAGGCAGACAGAAAATAATCTAAACTTCAAAATTTAGTAGTTATATGAAACTGGGTAAGCTACCTAAACTCTTAAATTTACCCAGTCTACGAAAACAAGATGATAAAGAATTATCAGATAGGGTTATTGTGAGGTTAAATGATGTACTGAGCACATTGAGCACAACGCCGAAAACATAATTCAGGGTTCAAAACAAAAGTGTGAAAATATTGTCATTACTTTTATATTAAGTGGGAGCCTGAGGTTAATTTGTAATCCTGCCTTTTTTAGAGACTGGTCCAAATCATGAAACTGTTTTGGTTTTTGGTTTTTTCTTTTTGCGGTATGCCGGCCTCTCACCGTTGTGGCCCCTCCCATTGCAAAGCACAGGCTCCAGAAGCCAGTCTCAGCGGCCATGGCTCACGGGCCCAACCGCTCCGTGGCATGTGGGATCCTCCCGGACCGGGGCACGAACCTGTGTCCCCTGCATCGGCAGCCGGACTCTCAACCACTGGGCCACTAGGGAAGCCCAGATCTGTGGTGTTAATGCTTTGCATTGGTAGTGTCTTAATCGTATATTAACCATTATTGAGCACTTGAGAAAACTATGCAATGAAAAGTGTTCATGTAAACACCAGTTGATCAGTTGATGGTGACCAGTTAGTATTTCTTGGGACACTTTCCATAGTCTAGATAGAAAACAGCTGTATGCATTATACAAAAGCTGATCTTTAAATCAGGCAAAGTTATAACTGTTCCCTAATTCAGGGGTTTTATGGTTTCTACCTAATATGTAGGCCAACCGGCAGCTTCCAAGCAAGTCTACTGGAAGGGACAAGTTCAGTATATAGTAGGAAATCAAAGAATTGTTAGTATTTCAATAATGATTGTTTAATATTTTAATCCTCTGCCTGACAGGAAAGAAACACGAGAGGAAAAACAATTGATATTAAATCTCAGATGGTGTCTGAGGAAATCCTCTTATAGAGGTTTGGATATCACTCATTCATGAACAAAATTCAATCTGGATGTTAAGCATGTTTTTCAGTGACTGCAATGCAATTAAAGGACTGTGAGGTTAAGATTACTGTAATTGCTACAGCAGGCGAGTAGCTAGATATGAGCAGAGTAATGGAAGAGGGGCCAGGTGGCAGGAAATCAAGCACCTGGTAAAGAGCAGAGGTCCATGGGCCGACAAAGAAAAACAGGAACCTCCAGACTGACAGGAAACTGCACATTTTCGGTGGTAAGTGTCCTGAAGGCAGACAAAGAGAGATGAGGAAAGACAGGAATCTCCTACTTCCAAATGTAACCTGTTGCTCATTATGCTCTCCTTACAATAAAATTAGCCTTGCAGACAAGCAGCACACACCATGCAGTGAGGCCATGACACTTCTGATTAAGCTAAATAAGGACAAAAATCCCTTCTGGAGCTGCAAAGAAACAGGGAATTTGACCCCCAAACTCCTGCTTCCCCAATGAGTATGCCACCCCTTCCTTTGTATGCCCCTCATAACTGGCTTGCCAATGGAACCCAGGGCAGCAGCTCCTCACCTAACTGCCTGCTCTCCCTGAGGGCATATTCTTGCTTAAATAAATCCTCACTTTACTTGCTTAACGGCCTGTCTCATGCCCAAGTCTTGGCATGAAGAGCAAGAAGCTTCAATTCACTGGGAACACAATGAGTATTTTTACACACGAGGAAGAAAGGAACAAACACATTTCTCTTAAAAACTAGTGGAGAAATACAGGTTTTCTGTTAATAGCAAAGACTGGGTTACATCAGAAGCCGTGAAATTGAGAAAAACCATGACTTGCTTTACTGTTCTGGAACCAAACCCACAGTATCCCTGTATTTTGAAGATCACCCAACTGTTAAACACTTAAGAGTTTCATGGGTTTTTCATGAACAGGTACTCAGGAAAAAGTAAACGGTTCAGTTTTGGGTTCGAAACTTCGTTTGCTTTATCCTTCCTTTTAAGGATTTGACTCATCAATCTGATATGTTAGATACTAAAAGCAAACCTTTCATGCCCCGTAGGATTTTATGAAATACAGTACTTTAAGGCCAGCCAAGAAAATTAAACATAAAATTCTGTGGTCATTGAGACATCCTCCCTCCCTCCCTAATATCTGCCTAATATCTCCCTAATATCCCAAATATTAACCAGAGTTCCTCAAAGACAGATTGCCTTCCTGATCATAAAGGTCAATTATTTTACCTTCCTCTGACACTTAGGCTGTAACTTCTTAAAAAGAATACTGTTCTTTCCCAGCTCTGTACTGGGATCATGTTGACTTGCTGCTCACTTTGTACCTGCTTACCCAGACTACGTATCCCTGCTGATCTTCATGTAAAATATCTGTATGTCACTTTGATGTGATATACTGTCCTTTCTCTTCAAAATGAATGTAACCGTGCCTTTGACTTCTAACAGGTAGAACAGTCCTCAGAACTTTCTGAGTCTGTCTCCTGAGTTATAATCCTCAGTTTGGCTCAAATAATACTCTCCTTCCCCTGAACTTCATTTTTGCTGTTCCTTTAAAAGGAAATTGCAGATTTCTGTACTAGTTTTGCAGATTCCAATTTGGCTTAAAGTTTTTACACTCCAGTTTCTTCCCAAATTGTAAGCATTACTCATTAAATGTCACCTGAAGTCACTGACAAAAAACCCTTAACCCTCCAGATAACTCTATACTTATGAGTATATTACGAAACCCTTTGTGTTACATCAAGCACACCAACATAAAGTTAAAATCAGTATTACTTAAAATGTTTCCCAATGTCTTAAAATCTAGGGGTACTAACTTTCACTAAGATATATATACTCAGAAAAGTTAACTGGTTCCATTTACATTGAGTGGAAAATTGGTTTTATAACCATTATTCCCACGTTGGTCATCTGCCACTTGAATATGGATCAGAAAATAGATACTTAACCTCAAGATTTCTTAAACTCTTTACAGTCACCTGTCTCAATTTTCCTTTCATCTATACTATGGCTTTAAAGGGATAAAGACACATCGACTTTCACTAATAATGCAAGCATTGTTTCTCAGCCTTTTTGGAGACTTCTCAAACCTTTTACATGTTTACAAGCTTTCAAAAAGGAACATGTAATTTCTTTAGCCTAACTGGAAAACAGTCACAGCTTGCGATGGAGAAATAACACATTGCTTAATTTTGAATACATTCACGTACAAAGGAAAAGTTTAGGCAAACAGCACAATTCACCCTCCAAACAAAAGTTTTATGCTTGTTTAACTCAGCAGTATCATCAACAAAACATATTTCACGAAATTTTTTTACTCTGAAAATTTTGAACATTTGAAACACGACTTCTACTTTTCAATTAACATTAACAACATGAAAGTCCTCTGAATAATTCCATGTTTCCCCTTTGTCTGAAACTTCCTAGAGGAAAAGTTAATATATGCCTCTTCCCCCCAAACCAACATTTTTCTTTTAGTAGTGTTCAAGCATCAATTAAGGAAAACAACTTAAACTTTTCCTTTGTAACGAACATTTGGTGCATGACTGAGTGTTAATTTTTAATATCTGCTTCGGCCCTCTCTTTCAGATTGGCTTCCCGCATAACCTCGTCTGGAAGCCCCACAAACTGAGCTACTGTATGAGTCACGGGGAGCAAGGTACTCCCTATTCACAGAGGGTGGAAACCCTCATTGTTCCTGTCTTCTACGCTTTCGACCCCTTGGATAAGTATTACTTTGCCTGCTGGAGTAACCTTCCGGACCTCCTCCATATCCATCTCTCATATTGCTATCACAGCGACTGCTTCCACCGTAAGTCACAGGGGCCCTTCGTGCTGCTGGTGCACCACGGGAGTCACATGGGAAGTTACTGATTGATAAACAAACGCTAAACATTACAAATATTTCTGGGATCATATAACATGACTTACAGTGCTAAATGCTTGAAAAGATAAGCTTCAGCTCTCTCTGCTATGAAAATATAAACTAGGTAGCAACGGTGAAGGGCTTCTACATTTCTTTAAAAGAGCGAGCAATATTTTTCAGCCTAAGTAGTTTCTTTGAAAGTAAAAGCCCCTATTTTAGCATTTTTAAATAATCAGTCGAGTGGCAACTTTTAACAAGATTCAGTGGGGCTTCCCTGGTGGCGCAGTGGTTGACAGTCCGACTGCCGATGCAGGGGACACGGGTTCGTGCCCCGGTCCAGGAGGATCCCACATGCCGGGGAGCGGTTGGGACCGTGGGCCATGCATGGCCTCTGGGACTCCGCGTCAGGAGCCTGTGCTCCGCAACGGGAGGGGCCACGATGGTGAGAGGCCCGTGTCCCGCACACAAAATAAAAATAAAAAATCATAATAATGTTAAAATTGGTTTTCTGTAATGAGAAAAAAAGATGAGACTGCCCATTTACCCTTCATAGCCTTTTATTTTAAGTGAGCTATTAACAAAACCATTCAAAGGTCTTTAACTTATCTAAAAGGACATGCTAAACATACTTTTACCTTTGAGGAACTGAAGTAAAAGTAGAGTAAACAACGATCTGGTTAAGTCTAATTCTATGATTTACAAGTTGTAACTGGACTCTTACCGTAACTCCCATATGAATCCCTGTAAAAGCTTCCACTTCAATATTCAGAATAATCTCTATCACGATTTCCACCATAGCCATCACGGTCACTGAATTTAAAAGAATGTCATAAATTATGTCATCAATTTAAATTATGTGTCACAATAACATAATTGAAACGAAGGTTTTTATTTGATATAAACACAACATTTTATATTACCTATGTCCTCTAGAGGGATGATCATTCCGAGAATTTGAATGTCCGTAATAACTGTGTGCATAGCGTCTACGTGGTGGAGTATAATCCTTGCTGGCTCAGGAGTGTGGATAATCTCTCCTTGAATAACTGAAATAAAGCAGCTACAATTTTAAATGCAACTTATCATATCCAGAATATTTAAGAACTCAAGACAGCAAAAAGACAAAAACTTTTAAATGGGCAAAGGACTTGAATATACTTTTGTTTAAAGGAGATATACAATGAGCAACAAGGACATGAAAACCTGCTCAACATATTTATTAGGGAAATGAAATTCAAACCCAAAATGAAATATCTACTTTGCACGTATCACACTGGCTATAAGGAAAAATAGACCCATAGAATATATCAAGTGTTGGTGCAGATGCAGAGAAACAAACCAAGTATATGTGCATGGCAGAAATGGAAAATAGTACAGGCTCTGTGGCAAAGATTAGCAGTTTCTTAAAAAATGTAAAGAATTCCTCTATGTCCCAGGAATTCCACTCCTTAAGTATACATACACTCAAAAAGAATTGAAAACAGGTACCCAAATGCTTGTACAGGAGTATTCATGACAGCACCATGATGGGAATAACTCACACAGATGGATAAACAAACCATGTTAACCACACATATAATGGAATATTTAGTCAGCCAAAAAAAAGAAGGTCTGAAGTACTGATTCACGCTACAGCATGAATGATCCTTGAAAATATTTATGCTAAGGGAAAGCTGGATAATAAAGGTCACATATTGTTTGCTTCCATTAGTATGATATATTCAGGAGTAGATACATTCATAGATAAGGACACAGGTGGGTACCTACCGGGGACAAGGGGGGAGAAATTGGGTGTGACTGCTGATTAATTTTATTCTGGGGTAATGAAATGTTTTGGAACTGAACAGAGCTGGTGGTTGCATAACACTGTTAAGTGTGCTAAATGTTACTGAACTGTTCACTTTTAAATGTTCAATTTTGTGTTAGGTAAATTTCAACAAGAACAACAAAACGAACCATGACTTAATTCATATACTGTGCTTCCTATTACCTATCTTTAGTAGCATAACCACCATCTCTGTGACATATAGCCAACTCTCCGAAAAGAGACTGGCTCTCTACGAGGAGGACCTCCACAATTTTCTCTTCCATGTGATCCTGAACCTTGAATTTAAAAATGCTTATGTAAGTATCTCAGAATTGACAGTAATGTTTCAAAGAAAAATCCCAAAGTCTGATAGCCTTCCACTCTCCAAAATCATTTAAAAAAACTACCCCTTCTAAAATTCCATTTACGCACATTTTCGTTTCCCTTTCAATGGTACCACTGAACATTGTATTTTCTGACATCTCCCGTTCCCCATACAGTTGGCATAACCTTTAGATTACCAGCAGTAGGGAACACTTCTCAGACTTTGAGCAAAACATTGATTTTTGGTAACTACTGTCACATATTCAACCACCAAGTGGTCGGCTCTCTCCTTTAAGTGTACAACCTTAATTATGGACCTTGTATGAGGATAGCAATAGTGACTTCTCTTGTTTATTAGCAATAAAGGGCTCATTTGAAAAACACTGTACCGCTCCCAAAATATGAAACTATCTCCCATAAATAACGTTCTCTTCCTGTGTTAATTCTTATTCCTCATTCCTGGAGGTCACTAGGACCTTGTTTGTTCTCTTCTCTTGTTTGTTCACTAGGCTAACCATCTACTAATGGAAAGGGTAGGCTTCTTAGCTTCTGTTGTGTTTTGAAGTCAATATCGTGCTACATTTGGCTTCATTCATATTCTACACGTAAAAGGGCAATTTGATAATGGCTGTTTCAAGTCTCTACCATATTACGGATCAGAAAACAGTGCTAGAAAAGTTAAGAGCACAAACTACAGTTCATATGGCAAGTTTCAATTATTGTTTATAATAATTAATAAAACCAGCTAGCCAATATACATAGCTAAACTAGTCTACAGACCAGAACGTTCTCTCACAGGACATAGTTTTCATGAAAATTCTGATATTGAAACTATGTGATAAAGAAGCCTACTAACCAAAAAGTGTTAGCAGCAACTTAAATTAAGAGGAATTCTATAGCCAACATGGACTTACAAGCAATGTTTTCCCCACTGCAGTGCTAATCACCTACTACATCTATAATCAAAAACTGACAAGTTATTTCCCAACCACAAATCAATCAATAAATTAGTGATTGGTTAACATGTCCATATACTTCTCACTTTCCATTTTGCTTAAACATTCTGTTTAAAATAGCTCCCTTTCATTAATTAGAAACAACTGTCTCTGCATTATATAGCATTTACCTTGTCTTCCCACCCCCCTACTGCTTCGCCCTTGGCAACATCTCTTAGGAGGAGGACCTCCACTTCTGGAACATGGTCCTCTTTTAACTGGAAAGGCTCCCCGGGAAGAACTCGCCTTGGGACTAGGAGTGTGTCCACCAAGACCTGTGTTTAAATGAAATCTTTTTAGTTAAGCAGAATCAACATTTTTTCATTGGGCAAGTTTCACTTATTGTTATAAATTTTCACTAAACCATTACTCCAGTCTTCAGCTTTCCTATCTGTCTAAACCAATATGATTGTTTCCTCATATGACACAGAAGTCAGTAGAGTTCAAAGACTTACCGTAAAAGTCAGTTTGGAAAATCTAGAAAAAAAACTGAAGAACCACTGGTATGAAAGTGCTCTGGGGAGAAGAGAGAGAGTACAGAAAAACCTGGATAAATTAAATGTAAAACTGAATTTTTCATCATTTTAGGAGGAAGATGATAAGTTATTAGTTATATAACTCTGGTGTCAAGGAAGCTTTTGAAAAACACAACATCCTAGGTATAAATCAGAACATTAAAAATAAAAAAGATGAATAAAAAATGCATTACCTAAAAGTTAAGTGTATACATACAAATAACTCCCTTTGCCGGAGAATATCTGCTTATAACTTTACACTTGGTCCAGTATCCCTAGTTCTGCATCCATGGATTCAACCAACCTTGGATCACGTAGTGATCTTATATGTATTTATTGAAAAACAAAATCTGCTTGTAAGTTGATCAACAGTTCAGGCCTGTGTTATTCACAGATCAACTCTTAATGTTCATTTCTCAGTCAAAAGGGCTATGTTCAGTTCAATTTTAATAGTATTTAAGAAATGCACACTAAATACTGAAAATTTATGTTTTACCTTTCGAACCAGAAAGGTGTTTAGATGTATTCCAATTCCCCGGTAGTGCCACAGGCAAGAAAAAATGAGTACTCTTACACATGGCAGAATATGAACTGGTCAACTTTTCTCAAGCTCAAGATAGTGGGAAAAGAACAAAACTGTGTTATCTTAAAATGGGCACACCCTCTAACTGAACTTTCAAAAAACATTTCCTAAAATTCACACATGGAATTAGCACAAAAAGAAACTAAACGTTTTATTTCTGAAGACTGGTTCTGGTTAATAGATGAAGCAGAGGTTGTTAAATATATGGAAGTTTTTGAAATGCAAAGTGCTTTTCCTCCTTTTCTTACTAAGTAGAAAACTTCTCTGAAAAAAATCCAAAAAAAGGCATTTTCAACGACTTCCTCCTCTAATACACACACAAAG
This sequence comes from Mesoplodon bidens, assembly GCF_964165515.1. Classification (NCBI taxonomy): domain Eukaryota; kingdom Metazoa; phylum Chordata; class Mammalia; order Artiodactyla; family Ziphiidae; genus Mesoplodon; species Mesoplodon bidens. The sequence continues at coordinate 515,845 of NW_027672653.1, read as the reverse complement.
AAAACATACATATTTCTGAAGCAGAGCTTTTTACTCTTTTCCTGGGTCAAAGACACCTTTTAGAATCTAAAGCTCTATTTATTTCCCTAAGGTATTTTCCCAAATGCAAACCACAGACCCAGGTAGAAAAGCCTCATATCAAAATGACAATGGAGATTTGCTTAGATGTCTGAACACATATACTTAAGACAAATACTGCAAGGTGAAACCTAAAATATGAAGTGTTTCGCCCTGAATTGTGGATATTCTGAGTGACTTTTATTTTCTGTTGTGGAGTTTTCAAGATTCTCTAGTATTTTTATGATGCAATAAGGCTACTCTCAGAATAAAATTAACCAATGTATTTTTAATAGATTATGAATGGATCATTGATTTAAACTCATATCAAGTTATTGGTCCTAAAGTGAAAACTTCTAATGTATGATCGACAATAGGAAACTCTGTAGGAAAGTTCTCGAAGAAAAGAGGCAATTAGTAATAGTGGTAAAAGAGACTGAATTTAGTTTAAAATTTATGCTATTCCCCTGTAAGGTGATTAACGTTTTGCACATTATCTAGTTAAGTCATTTTATAACCAGAATAATTCTTCACCACTTTGAAATACTTCTGACTATCAATGTGATTCATCATCTGATAGTTCTTACACACTACTTTGCTCATAAAGGATGGAATAAAAACTGAGAGGTTTCTATACCGTTAAACCTACTATTTTTTGGTCCTCTGGTTGCAGCCTTGTATCTGAAAACATTACCCAGGTGTCCTCCAGGTGAGGGATGCTCTCTTGTGCTCCCACTTCCTCCTCTTCCATTTCCACCTCTTCGATTTCTTCCTCTTCCATGTCTCGGATTTCTCAGATGGCCCCTGTTTCTTGCAGGAGGTTGTGGTCTCTGTGTACCACCGCTTTCAAAAGATGGTTTGTTGGTTTGCTCTACCTTAATTGCCTTTCCATCCAAAGACTAAACAGATTAAGTATAACATTAATAACATCACATCAAATTTATTTACTACTGCTCTAGTTCAAGATCAGTCTTTTTTCCCCAAAGCAAACATTTTCTTCTGAAATGATTGTGTCCTTCACCATGCCAGATAAATGAGACTTAATGAGTAACTGCCTTTCATTAAGTCATCCAACATAAAGTGTACGTATTGGCAATTAGAGCTCCCTGAAATGTCCTCTGGTATTAAAAGAAGATTAATACCTCTCACTTATCATGAGAGAATATACCCTTTTATTTTCTATAATGGAGAACTAAACTCACTTCCTTTCTCTACTTCTACCATTCAAAGTTTTCAGTGTCCCTAGGGTATATAAAAGTATACGTGTCATTTAAAAAATAAAATGATTCAGTTGTTCATTCAAAATGGTTATTCCTACTCTAATCTTTTTTAGCATTTATTAAATATTAAGAGAAAGAACATTTTCCAACATGATTGTCCTTCTGTATTTACTTCTAATAATTTCCTTGATTTTTTTTTAAATAGAGCACTTATTTGGTCCTTAACATTTCTTGCCTTATTCAATTGTTTAAACATGTCCCCCAAGAGTACCTTCTTATAATAGTACTTCATATTCTTATGTTTAAGACATGCTTACACTTCTTAATCTTCCAACAGCTTCCTACATTAACCTTCTATAGATGCCAATGTGATTTTTGAAAACATAATTCAAATCATCATATAATTGCTCTAAGTAAAACACTCTAGCTGTTTCATGTTATCCTTGGAAAACAATTTTAAATGCTGAATTCCTACTAAGACTTCTGGTGGATATGGATGGGCCCTGGCCCAATACAAACAGCCTCAACAGCCATGTGCTCCCACGTTAGGGCCTCCTTTTCTGTTTCTGGGTCCAAAATATTTCCCATACACTTATGAATGGCTGCCTCCCTCCCAACATTCAGGATTTAACATTCTTAGATGTATATGTATAGAAATCCACTCCCCTTAAGCTCTAATGAAATTACCTACTTTATTTTCCTTAATATTTTTGCATATGAAATTGTATTTAGTTTTACTTGTACGTTTCTCATCTTTCACCCTAGAACACAAGTGTCCAAGAAAATAGGTATTTTGTAGTACCCACAACCATTAATCAATTGCTAAAGCAATGCCTGGCAATAAAATATCTGTTGAATAAAGAATTGAAGAATAATGTCTACACAGACTACACCTTCTTGTGCCTGAAAACAAACCAAAAATGGGGGTCAACTATCCTTCATGACACAAATTTACCTCTGCACCCAAAATATAATCATGAGTGAAGATCAACTTTTAGGTACTACCATACCTTAAAATATGAAAGTAAAGTAAAAGGGTCAACATGTGCCAAGTGCCTGCAGCATACCAGAAACCAAGCTATAGGACAAAGGGAATTAATGTATGTGTTCCCCACTATGAGAACTGAGATGCACTGAAGGTACTTTTAACAATGAACAATTCACAGGATGATGCATGTAAAAAGATATTACCTGCAACATAAAATGGGAAAAATATTACCTACAATATAAAAAAATTCTTTGAGCAAAGATGCAATTAAAAGTACAGTTTTAAGGGTGAAATGATTATTTGTAACATTGACACAAGAAAGAGTGACTCTGAAGTACAAAAAAGTCGAGACTTAAAAATAACAGTATGGGATATTGGGGAGAGCTCTACAGGCTAAAACTTATTTACTTTTACATTTGAATGCTAAAACAGGTTTAAAATATATTGTTAAAGCTAATGTTAATGTCAATCTCTTTCCAACCAGACAATCCAGTACTTATGTGACAAAAAGGAGAGTGAAGGCTTATATGGCATCATGTTACTTTAAAAAACTAGAAAAAAAATCTAGACATAGTAACAAATGGAGGACACAAAATATTATTAAAAGGCTCTTACTTTTCCATTCATATCTTGGATAGCATCCTTTGCATCTGCAGGATTCTCAAAAGTAATAAAAGCAAAGCCTCTAGACTTGTTTTTTTTCTGATCCTTTATCAACATAACTGTAATATACATAAATATTTTTAATTTAAATTTCACATAAAATTGAACGTTTCATATTTTCAAAATAATCAATCCTTTGACACTTTCTCATAAGGCCTCCTTAATTTCATGTTATGGACACAGTGCAGTAACAGCCTCCCGGAAGTTACTTAAAAACAAAACAAAAACCAAAAACAAATAAAGCAAAAAAACCCTTTCCATTTTATATCATTTCTAGTAGTTTAAAAAGAGAGTCAATAATTTCAACCATTCTACAACTAGCATATCTCATCCCATTTCATGTCCTATGACCCCAGTATGTTTAAAAAGCCCTGGGACTTCCCTGGTGGTCCAGTGGAAAAGACTCCACGTTCCCAATGAAGGGGACACGGGCCTGATCCGTCGTCAGGCAAGTAAGATCCACATGCCGCATGCCACTGTGCGTGGGCTTGATCCCTGGTCAGGTAAGTAAAACCCAGCATGCTGCAAAGCGTGGCTGGGGTGAAGAAAGAAACGCTGCTTTTTTCCCTTCTCAGTAGTAGGAGCCCCTAAGTTGTACAATTTCCCTCATTGCCCAGTGCTTTCCTAATAAAAAACAGAAACTTAAAAAAAAAGTGCTCATGTGTTACAAATAGAGAAAGCACTTTAACTTAGCTGTTCAATTGTGTGTGTTTAGTACACATTTGCCTCGAACATATATATATATATAAATATATATGTGTGTGTGTGTGTGTGTGTGTGTGTGTGTGTGTGTGTATGTATATATATAGGTTCTAAAAATTACCTTCCATAATGTGACCATATTTCCCAAATACCACTTCAAGAGAATTTTCATTGGTGTCAGCATGGAGGCCTCCTATGAACAGTTTCCCAGCCTGGTCTGCTTCCGCCATTTTTCTGTAAGTAATTAAAAATATATCTTTATACATATAGCAAAAAGTAAATTATAAGCAAAAACTATTACACCTGTTTATAACTCAACTGAAGTACCCTATATCAGTGAAAATATTTGCCGTTTCTTACTTAAAAGAGAGGAAACTTGTAACACAAAGCAAAACAAGCACTGGCGTAACAACAAATGCTCCATTCTTTATAGATATCTTACAAAAACCTGTATGTAAAAACTAGATTAGAAGGCAACTGTAAATTAGTTTACCTGCAGGGTTCAAGGCTTCTTTTCCAAAACACAACAAAAAAATAAGCAATAATAAATGGTCCTGGATTCTACACATCTAACAGTTAATATGTTTTATGAACTGTGCAGAATATACCTTAAACATATTTTTAAATTTTTCACATCTACTCACATTTTTCTTGTCTATGCATCAAATAATGTTTAAAATAATGTTTTCCCACAAACTTTAAAAGTGGTAAGTCATAAAAGCAAAGGAGGGAGTTACTTCCTTTATTGAGGAAAATGTAAACTGTGTTTACTTAGATCGAGAGACTTTAAGAAACACTGGTCAAAAGAGAGTACCATTCTTTATATGCCAAATTAAATCAGACGCTTTTTGTCAAGTGAATCAACATTTTGACATTTGATAACTAAAATTACAAGTTTTAAATCATTTAAGTTAAAATAGCTATCTTGCTTGTATTGCTCAGTACCTCTGCTTTCACACAGAAAACCCGAGGAAACAAAAAAGAAAAAAGAAAAACTGCACGAGAGGGCTTCCCTGGTGGCGCAGTGGTTGACAGTCCGCCTGCCTACCCAGGGGACACGGGTTCGGCACCGCTCCGGGAGGAGCCCACCAGCCGCGGAGCGGCTGGGCCCGTGAGCCATGGCCGCTGGGCCTGCGCGTCTGGAGCCTCTGAGTACCGAGCCCGTGCTCCGCGGTGGGAGGGGCCACAGCAGTGAGAGGCCCGCATACCGCAAAAAACAAAAGTGCAAGCGGAACAAACTGGCGCCCGGCATACGCTCCACTACCCGCATGTGAGAGTAAACAGCAAAGAGGGTACGCCGCTAATCACACTTAAGTTATCTACTCAATATTCCCTCCCGCAGCATTTCAAACCTAGCTCCACCCCCACCCCCAACTTCGCAATTCACGGACCAACTCCAGGAACTTCACTGGCTTTTCATCGCTGCCTTGGCAACTGATTCTCCAGGAGAACAAACAGTAAACGTACTTACTGTTCAAGAACAACTGATAGACTTCTCGAGACACTGTCTATTCAGACATAGTTATACAAACACCACTTACTCGGCTCTTATCTCTTACAGAAAAAGCCTGAGAGAAAAATCAACATCTGAATTACCATGCTTTCTCTGGTAACAGGAGAACATATAGGTCTCAACTCTTTCTCCTGAGGTATAAATTATTCTCTCCTCCCTAAAATGCCGAATTTCTTACCTTATTTTGTCCTCCTCTTCAGAAGTCCTCCTTCCGCGTCTCTTCAGACGACCGTTAACTAAACTAAGGCTCGAGAGCAAGCGCTCTACTTCTAGAAAGAGGCTAAGGAACCAGATGTAGCGGTAGGTGGGGGAAGGGATGAGCCGCAGGGGAGGTAGGGAAGATGGAAGATGTGGAGGTAGGGGAGGGGTGAACAGAGAAACTCGCGGGAGAACTCGCGGGAGAAACTCTAAAGAAAACTGCAACAGCAGAATGTGTTCTCTACTTTTTACTGCATACTTTTCCCAGTTGCTTTAATTTAATCAATATAAAGGAGAAGGGCTTCCCAGGTGGCGCAGTGGTTGAGAGTCCGCCTGCCCATGCAGGGGACGCGGGTTCGTGCCCCGGTCCGGGAGGATCCCACATGCCCCTGAGCTGCTGGGCCCCTGAGCCATGGCCGCTGAGCCTGCTCGTCTGAAGCTTGTGCTCCACAACGGGAGAGGCCACAACGGTGAGATGCCCGCGTACCGTAAAAAAAAAAAAAAAGGAAAACGCATTTTGGGCTAATAACGTGAAGCTCCAGGTAATCAGTAGGGAGAGTTCAGGGATTTCTTGATAGATGTAAAATGGGGAGGACCAGATCATGAAGCATTTTGCTTGCTATGCAGATATGCTACTTACTTAATTTTTTTAGTGGAACTGTTAGAATAATCTGAAACAGAAATATGAATGTCTAGAAGATATAATGCGTATAGTGATTTAATATGATACGAAGTCAGGCAGACAGAAAATAATCTAAACTTCAAAATTTAGTAGTTATATGAAACTGGGTAAGCTACCTAAACTCTTAAATTTACCCAGTCTACGAAAACAAGATGATAAAGAATTATCAGATAGGGTTATTGTGAGGTTAAATGATGTACTGAGCACATTGAGCACAACGCCGAAAACATAATTCAGGGTTCAAAACAAAAGTGTGAAAATATTGTCATTACTTTTATATTAAGTGGGAGCCTGAGGTTAATTTGTAATCCTGCCTTTTTTAGAGACTGGTCCAAATCATGAAACTGTTTTGGTTTTTGGTTTTTTCTTTTTGCGGTATGCCGGCCTCTCACCGTTGTGGCCCCTCCCATTGCAAAGCACAGGCTCCAGAAGCCAGTCTCAGCGGCCATGGCTCACGGGCCCAACCGCTCCGTGGCATGTGGGATCCTCCCGGACCGGGGCACGAACCTGTGTCCCCTGCATCGGCAGCCGGACTCTCAACCACTGGGCCACTAGGGAAGCCCAGATCTGTGGTGTTAATGCTTTGCATTGGTAGTGTCTTAATCGTATATTAACCATTATTGAGCACTTGAGAAAACTATGCAATGAAAAGTGTTCATGTAAACACCAGTTGATCAGTTGATGGTGACCAGTTAGTATTTCTTGGGACACTTTCCATAGTCTAGATAGAAAACAGCTGTATGCATTATACAAAAGCTGATCTTTAAATCAGGCAAAGTTATAACTGTTCCCTAATTCAGGGGTTTTATGGTTTCTACCTAATATGTAGGCCAACCGGCAGCTTCCAAGCAAGTCTACTGGAAGGGACAAGTTCAGTATATAGTAGGAAATCAAAGAATTGTTAGTATTTCAATAATGATTGTTTAATATTTTAATCCTCTGCCTGACAGGAAAGAAACACGAGAGGAAAAACAATTGATATTAAATCTCAGATGGTGTCTGAGGAAATCCTCTTATAGAGGTTTGGATATCACTCATTCATGAACAAAATTCAATCTGGATGTTAAGCATGTTTTTCAGTGACTGCAATGCAATTAAAGGACTGTGAGGTTAAGATTACTGTAATTGCTACAGCAGGCGAGTAGCTAGATATGAGCAGAGTAATGGAAGAGGGGCCAGGTGGCAGGAAATCAAGCACCTGGTAAAGAGCAGAGGTCCATGGGCCGACAAAGAAAAACAGGAACCTCCAGACTGACAGGAAACTGCACATTTTCGGTGGTAAGTGTCTTGAAGGCAGACAAAGAGAGATGAGGAAAGACAGGAATCTCCTACTTCCAAATGTAACCTGTTGCTCATTATGCTCTCCTTACAATAAAATTAGCCTTGCAGACAAGCAGCACACACCATGCAGTGAGGCCATGACACTTCTGATTAAGCTAAATAAGGACAAAAATCCCTTCTGGAGCTGCAAAGAAACAGGGAATTTGACCCCCAAACTCCTGCTTCCCCAATGAGTATGCCACCCCTTCCTTTGTATGCCCCTCATAACTGGCTTGCCAATGGAACCCAGGGCAGCAGCTCCTCACCTAACTGCCTGCTCTCCCTGAGGGCATATTCTTGCTTAAATAAATCCTCACTTTACTTGCTTAACGGCCTGTCTCATGCCAACTCTTGGCATGAAGAGCAAGAACCTTCAATTCACTGGGAACACAATGAGTATTTTTACACACGAGGAAGAAAGGAACAAACACATTTCTCTTAAAAACTAGTGGAGAAATACAGGTTTTCTGTTAATAGCAAAGACTGGGTTACATCAGAAGCCGTGAAATTGAGAAAAACCATGACTTGCTTTACTGTTCTGGAACCAAACCCACAGTATCCCTGTATTTTGAAGATCACCCAACTGTTAAACACTTAAGAGTTTCATGGGTTTTTCATGAACAGGTACTCAGGAAAAAGTAAACGGTTCAGTTTTGGGTTCGAAACTTCGTTTGCTTTATCCTTCCTTTTAAGGATTTGACTCATCAATCTGATATGTTAGATACTAAAAGCAAACCTTTCATGCCCCGTAGGATTTTATGAAATACAGTACTTTAAGGCCCGCCAAGAAAAATTAAACATAAAATTCTGTGGTCATTGAGACATCCTCCCTCCCTCCCTAATATCTGCATTACACATTAACCAGAGTTCCTCAAAGACAGATTGCCTTCCTGATCATACAGGTCAATTATTTTACCTTCCTCTGACACTTAGGCTGTAACTTCTTAAAAAGAATACTGTTCTTTCCCAGCTCTGTACTGGGATCATGTTGACTTGCTGCTCACTTTGTACCTGCTTACCCAGACTACGTATCCCTGCTGATCTTCATGTAAAATATCTGTATGTCACTTTGATGTGATATACTGTCCTTTCTCTTCAAAATGAATGTAACCATGCCTTTGACTTCTAACAGGTAGAACAGTCCTCAGAACTTTCTGAGTCTGTCTCCTGAGTTATAATCCTCAGTTTGGCTCAAATAATACTCTCCTTCCCCTGAACTTCATGTTTGCTGTTCCTTTAAAAGGAAATTGCAGATTTCTGTACTAGTTTTGCAGATTCCAATTTGGCTTAAAGTTTTTACACTCCAGTTTCTTCCCAAATTGTTAGCATTACTCATTAAATGTCACCTGAAGTCACTGACAAAAAACCCTTAACCCTCCAGATAACTCTATACTTATGAGTATATTACGAAACCCTTTGTGTTACATCAAGCACACCAACATAAAGTTAAAATCAGTATTACTTAAAATGTTTCCCAATGTCTTAAAATCTAGGGGTACTAACTTTCACTAAGATATATATACTCAGAAAAGTTAACTGGTTCCATTTACATTGAGTGGAAAATTGGTTTTATAACCATTATTCCCACGTTGGTCATCTGCCACTTGAATATGGATCAGAAAATAGATACTTAACCTCAAGATTTCTTAAACTCTTTACAGTCACCTGTCTCAATTTTCCTTTCATCTATACTATGGCTTTAAAGGGATAAAGACACATCGACTTTCACTAATAATGCAAGCATTGTTTCTCAGCCTTTTTGGAGACTTCTCAAACCTTTTACATGTTTACAAGCTTTCAAAAAGGAACATGTAATTTCTTTAGCCTAACTGGAAAACAGTCACAGCTTGCGATGGAGAAATAACACATTGCTTAATTTTGAATACATTCACGTACAAAGGAAAAGTTTAGGCAAACAGCACAATTCACCCTCCAAACAAAAGTTTTATGCTTGTTTAACTCAGCAGTATCATCAACAAAACATATTTCACGAAATTTTTTTACTCTGAAAATTTTGAACATTTGAAACACGACTTCTACTTTTCAATTAACATTAACAACATGAAAGTCCTCTGAATAATTCCATGTTTCCCCTTTGTCTGAAACTTCCTAGAGGAAAAGTTAATATATGCCTCTTCCCCCCAAACCAACATTTTTCTTTTAGTAGTGTTCAAGCATCAATTAAGGAAAACAACTTAAACTTTTCCTTTGTAACGAACATTTGGTGCATGACTGAGTGTTAATTTTTAATATCAGATTGGCTTCCCGCATAACCTCGTCTGGAAGCCCCACAAACTGAGCTACTGTATGAGTCACGGGGAGCAAGGTACTCCCTATTCACAGAGGGTGGAAACCCTCATTGTTCCTGTCTTCTACGCTTTCGACCCCTTGGATAAGTATTACTTTGCCTGCTGGAGTAACCTTCCGGACCTCCTCCATATCCATCTCTCATATTGCTATCACAGCGACTGCTTCCACCGTAAGTCACAGGGGCCCTTCGTGCTGCTGGTGCACCACGGGAGTCACATGGGAAGTTACTGATTGATAAACAAACGCTAAACATTACAAATTTTTCTGGGATCATATAACATGACTTACAGTGCTAAATGCTTGAAAAGATAAGCTTCAGCTCTCTCTGCTATGAAAATATAAACTAGGTAGCAACGGTGAAGGGCTTCTACATTTCTTTAAAAGAGCGAGCAATATTTTTCAGCCTAAGTAGTTTCTTTGAAAGTAAAAGCCCCTATTTTAGCATTTTTAAATAATCAGTCGAGTGGCAACTTTTAACAAGATTCAGTGGGGCTTCCCTGGTGGCGCAGTGGTTGACAGTCCGACTGCCGATGCAGGGGACACGGGTTCGTGCCCCGGTCCAGGAGGATCCCACATGCCGGGGAGCGGTTGGGACCGTGGGCCATGCATGGCCTCTGGGACTCCGCGTCAGGAGCCTGTGCTCCGCAACGGGAGGGGCCACGATGGTGAGAGGCCCGTGTCCCGCACACAAAATAAAAATAAAAAATCATAATAATGTTAAAATTGGTTTTCTGTAATGAGAAAAAAAGATGAGACTGCCCATTTACCCTTCATAGCCTTTTATTTTAAGTGAGCTATTAACAAAACCATTCAAAGGTCTTTAACTTATCTAAAAGGACATGCTAAACATACTTTTACCTTTGAGGAACTGAAGTAAAAGTAGAGTAAACAACGATCTGGTTAAGTCTAATTCTATGATTTACAAGTTGTAACTGGACTCTTACCGTAACTCCCATATGAATCCCTGTAAAAGCTTCCACTTCAATATTCAGAATAATCTCTATCACGATTTCCACCATAGCCATCACGGTCACTGAATTGAAAAGAATGTCATAAATTATGTCATCAATTTAAATTATGTGTCACAATAACATAATTGAAACGAAGGTTTTTATTTGATATAAACACAACATTTTATATTACCTATGTCCTCTAGAGGGATGATCATTCCGAGAATTTGAATGTCCGTAATAACTGTGTGCATAGCGTCTACGTGGTGGAGTATAATCCTTGCTGGCTCAGGAGTGTGGATAATCTCTCCTTGAATAACTGAAATAAAGCAGCTACAATTTTAAATGCAACTTATCATATCCAGAATATTTAAGAACTCAAGACAGCAAAAAGACAAAAACTTTTAAATGGGCAAAGGACTTGAATATACTTTTGTTTAAAGGAGATATACAATGAGCAACAAGGACATGAAAACCTGCTCAACATATTTATTAGGGAAATGAAATTCAAACCCAAAATGAAATATCTACTTTGCACGTATCACACTGGCTATAAGGAAAAATAGACCCATAGAATATATCAAGTGTTGGTGCAGATGCAGAGAAACAAACCAAGTATATGTGCATGGCAGAAATGGAAAATAGTACAGGCTCTGTGGCAAAGATTAGCAGTTTCTTAAAAAATGTAAAGAATTCCTCTATGTCCCAGGAATTCCACTCCTTAAGTATACATACACTCAAAAAGAATTGAAAACAGGTACCCAAATGCTTGTACAGGAGTATTCATGACAGCACCATGATGGGAATAACTCACACAGATGGATAAACAAACCATGTTAACCACACATATAATGGAATATTTAGTCAGCCAAAAAAAAGAAGGTCTGAAGTACTGATTCACGCTACAGCATGAATGATCCTTGAAAATATTTATGCTAAGGGAAAGCTGGATAATAAAGGTCACATATTGTTTGCTTCCATTAGTATGATATATTCAGGAGTAGATACATTCATAGATAAGGACACAGGTGGGTACCTACCGGGGACAAGGGGGGAGAAATTGGGTGTGACTGCTGATTAATTTTATTCTGGGGTAATGAAATGTTTTGGAACTGAACAGAGCTGGTGGTTGCATAACACTGTTAAGTGTGCTAAATGTTACTGAACTGTTCACTTTTAAATGTTCAATTTTGTGTTAGGTAAATTTCAACAAGAACAACAAAACGAACCATGACTTAATTCATATACTGTGCTTCCTATTACCTATCTTTAGTAGCATAACCACCATCTCTGTGACATATAGCCAACTCTCCGAAAAGAGACTGGCTCTCTACGAGGAGGACCTCCACAATTTTCTCTTCCATGTGATCCTGAACCTTGAATTTAAAAATGCTTATGTAAGTATCTCAGAATTGACAGTAATGTTTCAAAGAAAAATCCCAAAGTCTGATAGCCTTCCACTCTCCAAAATCATTTAAAAAAACTACCCCTTCTAAAATTCCATTTACGCACATTTTCGTTTCCCTTTCAATGGTACCACTGAACATTGTATTTTCTGACATCTCCCGTTCCCCATACAGTTGGCATAACCTTTAGATTACCAGCAGTAGGGAACACTTCTCAGACTTTGAGCAAAACATTGATTTTTGGTAACTACTGTCACATATTCAACCACCAAGTGGTCGGCTCTCTCCTTTAAGTGTACAACCTTAATTATGGACCTTGTATGAGGATAGCAATAGTGACTTCTCTTGTTTATTAGCAATAAAGGGCTCATTTGAAAAACACTGTACCGCTCCCAAAATATGAAACTATCTCCCATAAATAACGTTCTCTTCCTGTGTTAATTCTTATTCCTCATTCCTGGAGGTCACTAGGACCTTGTTTGTTCTCTTCTCTTGTTTGTTCACTAGGCTAACCATCTACTAATGGAAAGGGTAGGCTTCTTAGCTTCTGTTGTGTTTTGAAGTCAATATCGTGCTACATTTGGCTTCATTCATATTCTACACGTAAAAGGGCAATTTGATAATGGCTGTTTCAAGTCTCTACCATATTACGGATCAGAAAACAGTGCTAGAAAAGTTAAGAGCACAAACTACAGTTCATATGGCAAGTTTCAATTATTGTTTATAATAATTAATAAAACCAGCTAGCCAATATACATAGCTAAACTAGTCTACAGACCAGAACGTTCTCTCACAGGACATAGTTTTCATGAAAATTCTGATATTGAAACTATGTGATAAAGAAGCCTACTAACCAAAAAGTGTTAGCAGCAACTTAAATTAAGAGGAATTCTATAGCCAACATGGACTTACAAGCAATGTTTTCCCCACTGCAGTGCTAATCACCTACTACATCTATAATCAAAAACTGACAAGTTATTTCCCAACCACAAATCAATCAATAAATTAGTGATTGGTTAACATGTCCATATACTTCTCACTTTCCATTTTGCTTAAACATTCTGTTTAAAATAGCTCCCTTTCATTAATTAGAAACAACTGTCTCTGCATTATATAGCATTTACCTTGTCTTCCCACCCCCCTACTGCTTCGCCCTTGGCAACATCTCTTAGGAGGAGGACCTCCACTTCTGGAACATGGTCCTCTTTTAACTGGAAAGGCTCCCCGGGAAGAACTCGCCTTGGGACTAGGAGTGTGTCCACCAAGACCTGTGTTTAAATGAAATCTTTTTAGTTAAGCAGAATCAACATTTTTTCATTGGGCAAGTTTCACTTATTGTTATAAATTTTCACTAAACCATTACTCCAGTCTTCAGCTTTCCTATCTGTCTAAACCAATATGATTGTTTCCTCATATGACACAGAAGTCAGTAGAGTTCAAAGACTTACCGTAAAAGTCAGTTTGGAAAATCTAGAAAAAAAACTGAAGAACCACTGGTATGAAAGTGCTCTGGGGAGAAGAGAGAGAGTACAGAAAAACCTGGATAAATTAAATGTAAAACTGAATTTTTCATCATTTTAGGAGGAAGATGATAAGTTATTAGTTATATAACTCTGGTGTCAAGGAAGCTTTTGAAAAACACAACATCCTAGGTATAAATCAAAACATTAAAAATAAAAAAGATGAATAAAAAATGCATTACCTAAAAGTTAAGTGTATACATACAAATAACTCCCTTTGCCGGAGAATATCTGCTTATAACTTTACACTTGGTCCAGTATCCCTAGTTCTGCATCCATGGATTCAACCAACCTTGGATCACGTAGTGATCTTATATGTATTTATTGAAAAACAAAATCTGCTTGTAAGTTGATCAACAGTTCAGGCCTGTGTTATTCACAGATCAACTCTTAATGTTCATTTCTCAGTCAAAAGGGCTATGTTCAGTTCAATTTTAATAGTATTTAAGAAATGCACACTAAATACTGAAAATTTATGTTTTACCTTTCGAACCAGAAAGGTGTTTAGATGTATTCCAATTCCCCGGTAGTGCCACAGGCAAGAAAAAATGAGTACTCTTACACATGGCAGAATATGAACTGGTCAACTTTTCTCAAGCTCAAGATAGTGGGAAAAGAACAAAACTGTGTTATCTTAAAATGGGCACACCCTCTAACTGAACTTTCAAAAAACATTTCCTAAAATTCACACATGGAATTAGCACAAAAAGAAACTAAACGTTTTATTTCTGAAGACTGGTTCTGGTTAATAGATGAAGCAGAGGTTGTTAAATATATGGAAGTTTTTGAAATGCAAAGTGCTTTTCCTCCTTTTCTTACTAAGTAGAAAACTTCTCTGAAAAAAATCCAAAAAAAGGCATTTTCAACGACTTCCTCCTCTAATACACACACAAAGAAAACATACATATTTCTGAAGCAGAGCTTTTTACTCTTTTCCTGGGTCAAAGACACCTTTTAGAATCTAAAGCTCTATTTATTTCCCTAAGGTATTTTCCCAAATGCAAACCACAGACCCAGGTAGAAAAGCCTCATATCAAAATGACAATGGAGATTTGCTTAGATGTCTGAACACATATACTTAAGACAAATACTGCAAGGTGAAACCTAAAATATGAAGTGTTTCGCCCTGAATTGTGGATATTCTGAGTGACTTTTATTTTCTGTTGTGGAGTTTTCAAGATTCTCTAGTATTTTTATGATGCAATAAGGCTACTCTCAGAATAAAATTAACCAATGTATTTTTAATAGATTATGAATGGATCATTGATTTAAACTCATATCAAGTTATTGGTCCTAAAGTGAAAACTTCTAATGTATGATCGACAATAGGAAACTCTGTAGGAAAGTTCTCGAAGAAAAGAGGCAATTAGTAATAGTGGTAAAAGAGACTGAATTTAGTTTAAAATTTATGCTATTCCCCTGTAAGGTGATTAACGTTTTGCACATTATCTAGTTAAGTCATTTTATAACCAGAATAATTCTTCACCACTTTGAAATACTTCTGACTATCAATGTGATTCATCATCTGATAGTTCTTACACACTACTTTGCTCATAAAGGATGGAATAAAAACTGAGAGGTTTCTATACCGTTAAACCTACTATTTTTTGGTCCTCTGGTTGCAGCCTTGTATCTGAAAACATTACCCAGGTGTCCTCCAGGTGAGGGATGCTCTCTTGTGCTCCCACTTCCTCCTCTTCCATTTCCACCTCTTCGATTTCTTCCTCTTCCATGTCTCGGATTTCTCAGATGGCCCCTGTTTCTTGCAGGAGGTTGTGGTCTCTGTGTACCACCGCTTTCAAAAGATGGTTTGTTGGTTTGCTCTACCTTAATTGCCTTTCCATCCAAAGACTAAACAGATTAAGTATAACATTAATAACATCACATCAAATTTATTTACTACTGCTCTAGTTCAAGATCAGTCTTTTTTCCCCAAAGCAAACATTTTCTTCTGAAATGATTGTGTCCTTCACCATGCCAGATAAATGAGACTTAATGAGTAACTGCCTTTCATTAAGTCATCCAACATAAAGTGTACGTATTGGCAATTAGAGCTCCCTGAAATGTCCTCTGGTATTAAAAGAAGATTAATACCTCTCACTTATCATGAGAGAATATACCCTTTTATTTTCTATAATGGAGAACTAAACTCACTTCCTTTCTCTACTTCTACCATTCAAAGTTTTCAGTGTCCCTAGGGTATATAAAAGTATACGTGTCATTTAAAAAATAAAATGATTCAGTTGTTCATTCAAAATGGTTATTCCTACTCTAATCTTTTTTAGCATTTATTAAATATTAAGAGAAAGAACATTTTCCAACATGATTGTCCTTCTGTATTTACTTCTAATAATTTCCTTGATTTTTTTTTAAATAGAGCACTTATTTGGTCCTTAACATTTCTTGCCTTATTCAATTGTTTAAACATGTCCCCCAAGAGTACCTTCTTATAATAGTACTTCATATTCTTATGTTTAAGACATGCTTACACTTCTTAATCTTCCAACAGCTTCCTACATTAACCTTCTATAGATGCCAATGTGATTTTTGAAAACATAATTCAAATCATCATATAATTGCTCTAAGTAAAACACTCTAGCTGTTTCATGTTATCCTTGGAAAACAATTTTAAATGCTGAATTCCTACTAAGACTTCTGGTGGATATGGATGGGCCCTGGCCCAATACAAACAGCCTCAACAGCCATGTGCTCCCACGTTAGGGCCTCCTTTTCTGTTTCTGGGTCCAAAATATTTCCCATACACTTATGAATGGCTGCCTCCCTCCCAACATTCAGGATTTAACATTCTTAGATGTATATGTATAGAAATCCACTCCCCTTAAGCTCTAATGAAATTACCTACTTTATTTTCCTTAATATTTTTGCATATGAAATTGTATTTAGTTTTACTTGTACGTTTCTCATCTTTCACCCTAGAACACAAGTGTCCAAGAAAATAGGTATTTTGTAGTACCCACAACCATTAATCAATTGCTAAAGCAATGCCTGGCAATAAAATATCTGTTGAATAAAGAATTGAAGAATAATGTCTACACAGACTACACCTTCTTGTGCCTGAAAACAAACCAAAAATGGGGGTCAACTATCCTTCATGACACAAATTTACCTCTGCACCCAAAATATAATCATGAGTGAAGATCAACTTTTAGGTACTACCATACCTTAAAATATGAAAGTAAAGTAAAAGGGTCAACATGTGCCAAGTGCCTGCAGCATACCAGAAACCAAGCTATAGGACAAAGGGAATTAATGTATGTGTTCCCCACTATGAGAACTGAGATGCACTGAAGGTACTTTTAACAATGAACAATTCACAGGATGATGCATGTAAAAAGATATTACCTGCAACATAAAATGGGAAAAATATTACCTACAATATAAAAAAATTCTTTGAGCAAAGATGCAATTAAAAGTACAGTTTTAAGGGTGAAATGATTATTTGTAACATTGACACAAGAAAGAGTGACTCTGAAGTACAAAAAAGTCGAGACTTAAAAATAACAGTATGGGATATTGGGGAGAGCTCTACAGGCTAAAACTTATTTACTTTTACATTTGAATGCTAAAACAGGTTTAAAATATATTGTTAAAGCTAATGTTAATGTCAATCTCTTTCCAACCAGACAATCCAGTACTTATGTGACAAAAAGGAGAGTGAAGGCTTATATGGCATCATGTTACTTTAAAAAACTAGAAAAAAAATCTAGACATAGTAACAAATGGAGGACACAAAATATTATTAAAAGGCTCTTACTTTTCCATTCATATCTTGGATAGCATCCTTTGCATCTGCAGGATTCTCAAAAGTAATAAAAGCAAAGCCTCTAGACTTGTTTTTTTTCTGATCCTTTATCAACATAACTGTAATATACATAAATATTTTTAATTTAAATTTCACATAAAATTGAACGTTTCATATTTTCAAAATAATCAATCCTTTGACACTTTCTCATAAGGCCTCCTTAATTTCATGTTATGGACACAGTGCAGTAACAGCCTCCCGGAAGTTACTTAAAAACAAAACAAAAACCAAAAACAAATAAAGCAAAAAAACCCTTTCCATTTTATATCATTTCTAGTAGTTTAAAAAGAGAGTCAATAATTTCAACCATTCTACAACTAGCATATCTCATCCCATTTCATGTCCTATGACCCCAGTATGTTTAAAAAGCCCTGGGACTTCCCTGGTGGTCCAGTGGAAAAGACTCCACGTTCCCAATGAAGGGGACACGGGCCTGATCCGTCGTCAGGCAAGTAAGATCCACATGCCGCATGCCACTGTGCGTGGGCTTGATCCCTGGTCAGGTAAGTAAAACCCAGCATGCTGCAAAGCGTGGCTGGGGTGAAGAAAGAAACGCTGCTTTTTTCCCTTCTCAGTAGTAGGAGCCCCTAAGTTGTACAATTTCCCTCATTGCCCAGTGCTTTCCTAATAAAAAACAGAAACTTAAAAAAAAAGTGCTCATGTGTTACAAATAGAGAAAGCACTTTAACTTAGCTGTTCAATTGTGTGTGTTTAGTACACATTTGCCTCGAACATATATATATATATAAATATATATGTGTGTGTGTGTGTGTGTGTGTGTGTGTGTGTGTGTGTATGTATATATATAGGTTCTAAAAATTACCTTCCATAATGTGACCATATTTCCCAAATACCACTTCAAGAGAATTTTCATTGGTGTCAGCATGGAGGCCTCCTATGAACAGTTTCCCAGCCTGGTCTGCTTCCGCCATTTTTCTGTAAGTAATTAAAAATATATCTTTATACATATAGCAAAAAGTAAATTATAAGCAAAAACTATTACACCTGTTTATAACTCAACTGAAGTACCCTATATCAGTGAAAATATTTGCCGTTTCTTACTTAAAAGAGAGGAAACTTGTAACACAAAGCAAAACAAGCACTGGCGTAACAACAAATGCTCCATTCTTTATAGATATCTTACAAAAACCTGTATGTAAAAACTAGATTAGAAGGCAACTGTAAATTAGTTTACCTGCAGGGTTCAAGGCTTCTTTTCCAAAACACAACAAAAAAATAAGCAATAATAAATGGTCCTGGATTCTACACATCTAACAGTTAATATGTTTTATGAACTGTGCAGAATATACCTTAAACATATTTTTAAATTTTTCACATCTACTCACATTTTTCTTGTCTATGCATCAAATAATGTTTAAAATAATGTTTTCCCACAAACTTTAAAAGTGGTAAGTCATAAAAGCAAAGGAGGGAGTTACTTCCTTTATTGAGGAAAATGTAAACTGTGTTTACTTAGATCGAGAGACTTTAAGAAACACTGGTCAAAAGAGAGTACCATTCTTTATATGCCAAATTAAATCAGACGCTTTTTGTCAAGTGAATCAACATTTTGACATTTGATAACTAAAATTACAAGTTTTAAATCATTTAAGTTAAAATAGCTATCTTGCTTGTATTGCTCAGTACCTCTGCTTTCACACAGAAAACCCGAGGAAACAAAAAAGAAAAAAGAAAAACTGCACGAGAGGGCTTCCCTGGTGGCGCAGTGGTTGACAGTCCGCCTGCCTACCCAGGGGACACGGGTTCGGCACCGCTCCGGGAGGAGCCCACCAGCCGCGGAGCGGCTGGGCCCGTGAGCCATGGCCGCTGGGCCTGCGCGTCTGGAGCCTCTGAGTACCGAGCCCGTGCTCCGCGGTGGGAGGGGCCACAGCAGTGAGAGGCCCGCATACCGCAAAAAACAAAAGTGCAAGCGGAACAAACTGGCGCCCGGCATACGCTCCACTACCCGCATGTGAGAGTAAACAGCAAAGAGGGTACGCCGCTAATCACACTTAAGTTATCTACTCAATATTCCCTCCCGCAGCATTTCAAACCTAGCTCCACCCCCACCCCCAACTTCGCAATTCACGGACCAACTCCAGGAACTTCACTGGCTTTTCATCGCTGCCTTGGCAACTGATTCTCCAGGAGAACAAACAGTAAACGTACTTACTGTTCAAGAACAACTGATAGACTTCTCGAGACACTGTCTATTCAGACATAGTTATACAAACACCACTTACTCGGCTCTTATCTCTTACAGAAAAAGCCTGAGAGAAAAATCAACATCTGAATTACCATGCTTTCTCTGGTAACAGGAGAACATATAGGTCTCAACTCTTTCTCCTGAGGTATAAATTATTCTCTCCTCCCTAAAATGCCGAATTTCTTACCTTATTTTGTCCTCCTCTTCAGAAGTCCTCCTTCCGCGTCTCTTCAGACGACCGTTAACTAAACTAAGGCTCGAGAGCAAGCGCTCTACTTCTAGAAAGAGGCTAAGGAACCAGATGTAGCGGTAGGTGGGGGAAGGGATGAGCCGCAGGGGAGGTAGGGAAGATGGAAGATGTGGAGGTAGGGGAGGGGTGAACAGAGAAACTCGCGGGAGAACTCGCGGGAGAAACTCTAAAGAAAACTGCAACAGCAGAATGTGTTCTCTACTTTTTACTGCATACTTTTCCCAGTTGCTTTAATTTAATCAATATAAAGGAGAAGGGCTTCCCAGGTGGCGCAGTGGTTGAGAGTCCGCCTGCCCATGCAGGGGACGCGGGTTCGTGCCCCGGTCCGGGAGGATCCCACATGCCCCTGAGCTGCTGGGCCCCTGAGCCATGGCCGCTGAGCCTGCTCGTCTGAAGCTTGTGCTCCACAACGGGAGAGGCCACAACGGTGAGATGCCCGCGTACCGTAAAAAAAAAAAAAAAGGAAAACGCATTTTGGGCTAATAACGTGAAGCTCCAGGTAATCAGTAGGGAGAGTTCAGGGATTTCTTGATAGATGTAAAATGGGGAGGACCAGATCATGAAGCATTTTGCTTGCTATGCAGATATGCTACTTACTTAATTTTTTTAGTGGAACTGTTAGAATAATCTGAAACAGAAATATGAATGTCTAGAAGATATAATGCGTATAGTGATTTAATATGATACGAAGTCAGGCAGACAGAAAATAATCTAAACTTCAAAATTTAGTAGTTATATGAAACTGGGTAAGCTACCTAAACTCTTAAATTTACCCAGTCTACGAAAACAAGATGATAAAGAATTATCAGATAGGGTTATTGTGAGGTTAAATGATGTACTGAGCACATTGAGCACAACGCCGAAAACATAATTCAGGGTTCAAAACAAAAGTGTGAAAATATTGTCATTACTTTTATATTAAGTGGGAGCCTGAGGTTAATTTGTAATCCTGCCTTTTTTAGAGACTGGTCCAAATCATGAAACTGTTTTGGTTTTTGGTTTTTTCTTTTTGCGGTATGCCGGCCTCTCACCGTTGTGGCCCCTCCCATTGCAAAGCACAGGCTCCAGAAGCCAGTCTCAGCGGCCATGGCTCACGGGCCCAACCGCTCCGTGGCATGTGGGATCCTCCCGGACCGGGGCACGAACCTGTGTCCCCTGCATCGGCAGCCGGACTCTCAACCACTGGGCCACTAGGGAAGCCCAGATCTGTGGTGTTAATGCTTTGCATTGGTAGTGTCTTAATCGTATATTAACCATTATTGAGCACTTGAGAAAACTATGCAATGAAAAGTGTTCATGTAAACACCAGTTGATCAGTTGATGGTGATCAGTTAGTATTTCTTGGGACACTTTCCATAGTCTAGATAGAAAACAGCTGTATGCATTATACAAAAGCTGATCTTTAAATCAGGCAAAGTTATAACTGTTCCCTAATTCAGGGGTTTTATGGTTTCTACCTAATATGTAGGCCAACCGGCAGCTTCCAAGCAAGTCTACTGGAAGGGACAAGTTCAGTATATAGTAGGAAATCAAAGAATTGTTAGTATTTCAATAATGATTGTTTAATATTTTAATCCTCTGCCTGACAGGAAAGAAACACGAGAGGAAAAACAATTGATATTAAATCTCAGATGGTGTCTGAGGAAATCCTCTTATAGAGGTTTGGATATCACTCATTCATGAACAAAATTCAATCTGGATGTTAAGCATGTTTTTCAGTGACTGCAATGCAATTAAAGGACTGTGAGGTTAAGATTACTGTAATTGCTACAGCAGGCGAGTAGCTAGATATGAGCAGAGTAATGGAAGAGGGGCCAGGTGGCAGGAAATCAAGCACCTGGTAAAGAGCAGAGGTCCATGGGCCGACAAAGAAAATCAGGAACCTCCAGACTGACAGGAAACTGCACATTTTCGGTGGTAAGTGTCCTGAAGGCAGACAAAGAGAGATGAGGAAAGACAGGAATCTCCTACTTCCAAATGTAACCTGTTGCTCATTATGCTCTCCTTACAATAAAATTAGCCTTGCAGACAAGCAGCACACACCATGCAGTGAGGCCATGACACTTCTGATTAAGCTAAATAAGGACAAAAATCCCTTCTGGAGCTGCAAAGAAACAGGGAATTTGACCCCCAAACTCCTGCTTCCCCAATGAGTATGCCACCCCTTCCTTTGTATGCCCCTCATAACTGGCTTGCCAATGGAACCCAGGGCAGCAGCTCCTCACCTAACTGCCTGCTCTCCCTGAGGGCATATTCTTGCTTAAATAAATCCTCACTTTACTTGCTTAACGGCCTGTCTCATGCCAACTCTTGGCATGAAGAGCAAGAACCTTCAATTCACTGGGAACACAATGAGTATTTTTACACACGAGGAAGAAAGGAACAAACACATTTCTCTTAAAAACTAGTGGAGAAATACAGGTTTTCTGTTAATAGCAAAGACTGGGTTACATCAGAAGCCGTGAAATTGAGAAAAACCATGACTTGCTTTACTGTTCTGGAACCAAACCCACAGTATCCCTGTATTTTGAAGATCACCCAACTGTTAAACACTTAAGAGTTTCATGGGTTTTTCATGAACAGGTACTCAGGAAAAAGTAAACGGTTCAGTTTTGGGTTCGAAACTTCGTTTGCTTTATCCTTCCTTTTAAGGATTTGACTCATCAATCTGATATGTTAGATACTAAAAGCAAACCTTTCATGCCCCGTAGGATTTTATGAAATACAGTACTTTAAGGCCCGCCAAGAAAAATTAAACATAAAATTCTGTGGTCATTGAGACATCCTCCCTCCCTCCCTAATATCTGCATTACACATTAACCAGAGTTCCTCAAAGACAGATTGCCTTCCTGATCATACAGGTCAATTATTTTACCTTCCTCTGACACTTAGGCTGTAACTTCTTAAAAAGAATACTGTTCTTTCCCAGCTCTGTACTGGGATCATGTTGACTTGCTGCTCACTTTGTACCTGCTTACCCAGACTACGTATCCCTGCTGATCTTCATGTAAAATATCTGTATGTCACTTTGATGTGATATACTGTCCTTTCTCTTCAAAATGAATGTAACCATGCCTTTGACTTCTAACAGGTAGAACAGTCCTCAGAACTTTCTGAGTCTGTCTCCTGAGTTATAATCCTCAGTTTGGCTCAAATAATACTCTCCTTCCCCTGAACTTCATGTTTGCTGTTCCTTTAAAAGGAAATTGCAGATTTCTGTACTAGTTTTGCAGATTCCAATTTGGCTTAAAGTTTTTACACTCCAGTTTCTTCCCAAATTGTTAGCATTACTCATTAAATGTCACCTGAAGTCACTGACAAAAAACCCTTAACCCTCCAGATAACTCTATACTTATGAGTATATTACGAAACCCTTTGTGTTACATCAAGCACACCAACATAAAGTTAAAATCAGTATTACTTAAAATGTTTCCCAATGTCTTAAAATCTAGGGGTACTAACTTTCACTAAGATATATATACTCAGAAAAGTTAACTGGTTCCATTTACATTCAGTGGAAAATTGGTTTTATAACCATTATTCCCACGTTGGTCATCTGCCACTTGAATATGGATCAGAAAATAGATACTTAACCTCAAGATTTCTTAAACTCTTTACAGTCACCTGTCTCAATTTTCCTTTCATCTATACTATGGCTTTAAAGGGATAAAGACACATCGACTTTCACTAATAATGCAAGCATTGTTTCTCAGCCTTTTTGGAGACTTCTCAAACCTTTTACATGTTTACAAGCTTTCAAAAAGGAACATGTAATTTCTTTAGCCTAACTGGAAAACAGTCACAGCTTGCGATGGAGAAATAACACATTGCTTAATTTTGAATACATTCACGTACAAAGGAAAAGTTTAGGCAAACAGCACAATTCACCCTCCAAACAAAAGTTTTATGCTTGTTTAACTCAGCAGTATCATCAACAAAACATATTTCACGAAATTTTTTTACTCTGAAAATTTTGAACATTTGAAACACGACTTCTACTTTTCAATTAACATTAACAACATGAAAGTCCTCTGAATAATTCCATGTTTCCCCTTTGTCTGAAACTTCCTAGAGGAAAAGTTAATATATGCCTCTTCCCCCCAAACCAACATTTTTCTTTTAGTAGTGTTCAAGCATCAATTAAGGAAAACAACTTAAACTTTTCCTTTGTAACGAACATTTGGTGCATGACTGAGTGTTAATTTTTAATATCAGATTGGCTTCCCGCATAACCTCGTCTGGAAGCCCCACAAACTGAGCTACTGTATGAGTCACGGGGAGCAAGGTACTCCCTATTCACAGAGGGTGGAAACCCTCATTGTTCCTGTCTTCTACGCTTTCGACCCCTTGAATAAGTATTACTTTGCCTGCTGGAGTAACCTTCCGGACCTCCTCCATATCCATCTCTCATATTGCTATCACAGCGACTGCTTCCACCGTAAGTCACAGGGGCCCTTCGTGCTGCTGGTGCACCACGGGAGTCACATGGGAAGTTACTGATTGATAAACAAACGCTAAACATTACAAATTTTTCTGGGATCATATAACATGACTTACAGTGCTAAATGCTTGAAAAGATAAGCTTCAGCTCTCTCTGCTATGAAAATATAAACTAGGTAGCAACGGTGAAGGGCTTCTACATTTCTTTAAAAGAGCGAGCAATATTTTTCAGCCTAAGTAGTTTCTTTGAAAGTAAAAGCCCCTATTTTAGCATTTTTAAATAATCAGTCGAGTGGCAACTTTTAACAAGATTCAGTGGGGCTTCCCTGGTGGCGCAGTGGTTGACAGTCCGACTGCCGATGCAGGGGACACGGGTTCGTGCCCCGGTCCAGGAGGATCCCACATGCCGGGGAGCGGTTGGGACCGTGGGCCATGCATGGCCTCTGGGACTCCGCGTCAGGAGCCTGTGCTCCGCAACGGGAGGGGCCACGATGGTGAGAGGCCCGTGTCCCGCACACAAAATAAAAATAAAAAATCATAATAATGTTAAAATTGGTTTTCTGTAATGAGAAAAAAAGATGAGACTGCCCATTTACCCTTCATAGCCTTTTATTTTAAGTGAGCTATTAACAAAACCATTCAAAGGTCTTTAACTTATCTAAAAGGACATGCTAAACATACTTTTACCTTTGAGGAACTGAAGTAAAAGTAGAGTAAACAACGATCTGGTTAAGTCTAATTCTATGATTTACAAGTTGTAACTGGACTCTTACCGTAACTCCCATATGAATCCCTGTAAAAGCTTCCACTTCAATATTCAGAATAATCTCTATCACGATTTCCACCATAGCCATCACGGTCACTGAATTTAAAAGAATGTCATAAATTATGTCATCAATTTAAATTATGTGTCACAATAACATAATTGAAACGAAGGTTTTTATTTGATATAAACACAACATTTTATATTACCTATGTCCTCTAGAGGGATGATCATTCCGAGAATTTGAATGTCCGTAATAACTGTGTGCATAGCGTCTACGTGGTGGAGTATAATCCTTGCTGGCTCAGGAGTGTGGATAATCTCTCCTTGAATAACTGAAATAAAGCAGCTACAATTTTAAATGCAACTTATCATATCCAGAATATTTAAGAACTCAAGACAGCAAAAAGACAAAAACTTTTAAATGGGCAAAGGACTTGAATATACTTTTGTTTAAAGGAGATATACAATGAGCAACAAGGACATGAAAACCTGCTCAACATATTTATTAGGGAAATGAAATTCAAACCCAAAATGAAATATCTACTTTGCACGTATCACACTGGCTATAAGGAAAAATAGACCCATAGAATATATCAAGTGTTGGTGCAGATGCAGAGAAACAAACCAAGTATATGTGCATGGCAGAAATGGAAAATAGTACAGGCTCTGTGGCAAAGATTAGCAGTTTCTTAAAAAATGTAAAGAATTCCTCTATGTCCCAGGAATTCCACTCCTTAAGTATACATACACTCAAAAAGAATTGAAAACACGTACCCAAATGCTTGTACAGGAGTATTCATGACAGCACCATGATGGGAATAACTCACACAGATGGATAAACAAACCATGTTAACCACACATATAATGGAATATTTAGTCAGCCAAAAAAAAGAAGGTCTGAAGTACTGATTCACGCTACAGCATGAATGATCCTTGAAAATATTTATGCTAAGGGAAAGCTGGATAATAAAGGTCACATATTGTTTGCTTCCATTAGTATGATATATTCAGGAGTAGATACATTCATAGATAAGGACACAGGTGGGTACCTACCGGGGACAAGGGGGGAGAAATTGGGTGTGACTGCTGATTAATTTTATTCTGGGGTAATGAAATGTTTTGGAACTGAACAGAGCTGGTGGTTGCATAACACTGTTAAGTGTGCTAAATGTTACTGAACTGTTCACTTTTAAATGTTCAATTTTGTGTTAGGTAAATTTCAACAAGAACAACAAAACGAACCATGACTTAATTCATATACTGTGCTTCCTATTACCTATCTTTAGTAGCATAACCACCATCTCTGTGACATATAGCCAACTCTCCGAAAAGAGACTGGCTCTCTACGAGGAGGACCTCCACAATTTTCTCTTCCATGTGATCCTGAACCTTGAATTTAAAAATGCTTATGTAAGTATCTCAGAATTGACAGTAATGTTTCAAAGAAAAATCCCAAAGTCTGATAGCCTTCCACTCTCCAAAATCATTTAAAAAAACTACCCCTTCTAAAATTCCATTTACGCACATTTTCGTTTCCCTTTCAATGGTACCACTGAACATTGTATTTTCTGACATCTCCCGTTCCCCATACAGTTGGCATAACCTTTAGATTACCAGCAGTAGGGAACACTTCTCAGACTTTGAGCAAAACATTGATTTTTGGTAACTACTGTCACATATTCAACCACCAAGTGGTCGGCTCTCTCCTTTAAGTGTACAACCTTAATTATGGACCTTGTATGAGGATAGCAATAGTGACTTCTCTTGTTTATTAGCAATAAAGGGCTCATTTGAAAAACACTGTACCGCTCCCAAAATATGAAACTATCTCCCATAAATAACGTTCTCTTCCTGTGTTAATTCTTATTCCTCATTCCTGGAGGTCACTAGGACCTTGTTTGTTCTCTTCTCTTGTTTGTTCACTAGGCTAACCATCTACTAATGGAAAGGGTAGGCTTCTTAGCTTCTGTTGTGTTTTGAAGTCAATATCGTGCTACATTTGGCTTCATTCATATTCTACACGTAAAAGGGCAATTTGATAATGGCTGTTTCAAGTCTCTACCATATTACGGATCAGAAAACAGTGCTAGAAAAGTTAAGAGCACAAACTACAGTTCATATGGCAAGTTTCAATTATTGTTTATAATAATTAATAAAACCAGCTAGCCAATATACATAGCTAAACTAGTCTACAGACCAGAACGTTCTCTCACAGGACATAGTTTCCATGAAAATTCTGATATTGAAACTATGTGATAAAGAAGCCTACTAACCAAAAAGTGTTAGCAGCAACTTAAATTAAGAGGAATTCTATAGCCAACATGGACTTACAAGCAATGTTTTCCCCACTGCAGTGCTAATCACCTACTACATCTATAATCAAAAACTGACAAGTTATTTCCCAACGACAAATCAATCAATAAATTAGTGATTGGTTAACATGTCCATATACTTCTCACTTTCCATTTTGCTTAAACATTCTGTTTAAAATAGCTCCCTTTCATTAATTAGAAACAACTGTCTCTGCATTATATAGCATTTACCTTGTCTTCCCACCCCCCTACTGCTTCGCCCTTGGCAACATCTCTTAGGAGGAGGACCTCCACTTCTGGAACATGGTCCTCTTTTAACTGGAAAGGCTCCCCGGGAAGAACTCGCCTTGGGACTAGGAGTGTGTCCACCAAGACCTGTGTTTAAATGAAATCTTTTTAGTTAAGCAGAATCAACATTTTTTCATTGGGCAAGTTTCACTTATTGTTATAAATTTTCACTAAACCATTACTCCAGTCTTCAGCTTTCCTATCTGTCTAAACCAATATGATTGTTTCCTCATATGACACAGAAGTCAGTAGAGTTCAAAGACTTACCGTAAAAGTCAGTTTGGAAAATCTAGAAAAAAAACTGAAGAACCACTGGTATGAAAGTGCTCTGGGGAGAAGAGAGAGAGTACAGAAAAACCTGGATAAATTAAATGTAAAACTGAATTTTTCATCATTTTAGGAGGAAGATGATAAGTTATTAGTTATATAACTCTGGTGTCAAGGAAGCTTTTGAAAAACACAACATCCTAGGTATAAATCAAAGCATTAAAAATAAAAATGATGAATAAAAAATGCATTACCTAAAAGTTAATTACATACATACAAATAACTCCCTTTGCCGGAGAATATCTGCTTATAACTTTACACTTGGTCCAGTATCCCTAGTTCTGCATCCATGGATTCAACCAACCTTGGATCACGTAGTGATCTTATATGTATTTATTGAAAAACAAAATCTGCTTGTAAGTTGATCAACAGTTCAGGCCTGTGTTATTCACAGATCAACTCTTAATGTTCATTTCTCAGTCAAAAGGGCTATGTTCTGTTCAATTTTAATTGTATTTAAGAAATGCACACTAAATACTGAAAATTGATGTGTTACCTTTCGAACCAGAAAGGTGTTTAGATGTATTCCAATTCCCCGGTAGTGCCACAGGCAAGAAAAAATGAGTACTCTTACACATGGCAGAATATGAACTGGTCAACTTTTCTCAAGCTCAAGATAGTGGGAAAAGAACAAAACTGTGTTATCTTAAAATGGGCACACCCTCTAACTGAACTTTCAAAAAACATTTCCTAAAATTCACACATGGAATTAGCACAAAAAGAAACTAAACGTTTTATTTCTGAAGACTGGTTCTGGTTAATAGATGAAGCAGAGGTTGTTAAATATATGGAAGTTTTTGAAATGCAAAGTGCTTTTCCTCCTTTTCTTACTAAGTAGAAAACTTCTCTGAAAAAAATCCAAAAAAAGGCATTTTCAACGACTTCCTCCTCTAATACACACACAAAGAAAACATACATATTTCTGAAGCAGAGCTTTTTACTCTTTTCCTGGGTCAAAGACACCTTTTAGAATCTAAAGCTCTATTTATTTCCCTAAGGTATTTTCCCAAATGCAAACCACAGACCCAGGTAGAAAAGCCTCATATCAAAATGACAATGGAGATTTGCTTAGATGTCTGAACACATATACTTAAGACAAATACTGCAAGGTGAAACCTAAAATATGAAGTGTTTCGCCCTGAATTGTGGATATTCTGAGTGACTTTTATTTTCTGTTGTGGAGTTTTCAAGATTCTCTAGTATTTTTATGATGCAATAAGGCTACTCTCAGAATAAAATTAACCAATGTATTTTTAATAGATTATGAATGGATCATTGATTTAAACTCATATCAAGTTATTGGTCCTAAAGTGAAAACTTCTAATGTATGATCGACAATAGGAAACTCTGTAGAAAAGTTCTCGAAGAAAAGAGGCAATTAGTAATAGTGGTAAAAGAGACTGAATTTAGTTTAAAATTTATGCTATTCCCCTGTAAGGTGATTAACGTTTTGCACATTATCTAGTTAAGTCATTTTATAACCAGAATAATTCTTCACCACTTTGAAATACTTCTGACTATCAATGTGATTCATCATCTGATAGTTCTTACACACTACTTTGCTCATAAAGGATGGAATAAAAACTGAGAGGTTTCTATACCGTTAAACCTACTATTTTTTGGTCCTCTGGTTGCAGCCTTGTATCTGAAAACATTACCCAGGTGTCCTCCAGGTGAGGGATGCTCTCTTGTGCTCCCACTTCCTCCTCTTCCATTTCCACCTCTTCGATTTCTTCCTCTTCCATGTCTCGGATTTCTCAGATGGCCCCTGTTTCTTGCAGGAGGTTGTGGTCTCTGTGTACCACCGCTTTCAAAAGATGGTTTGTTGGTTTGCTCTACCTTAATTGCCTTTCCATCCAAAGACTAAACAGATTAAGTATAACATTAATAACATCACATCAAATTTATTTACTACTGCTCTAGTTCAAGATCAGTCTTTTTTCCCCAAAGCAAACATTTTCTTCTGAAATGATTGTGTCCTTCACCATGCCAGATAAATGAGACTTAATGAGTAACTGCCTTTCATTAAGTCATCCAACATAAAGTGTACGTATTGGCAATTAGAGCTCCCTGAAATGTCCTCTGGTATTAAAAGAAGATTAATACCTCTCACTTATCATGAGAGAATATACCCTTTTATTTTCTATAATGGAGAACTAAACTCACTTCCTTTCTCTACTTCTACCATTCAAAGTTTTCAGTGTCCCTAGGGTATATAAAAGTATACGTGTCATTTAAAAAATAAAATGATTCAGTTGTTCATTCAAAATGGTTATTCCTACTCTAATCTTTTTTAGCATTTATTAAATATTAAGAGAAAGAACATTTTCCAACATGATTGTCCTTCTGTATTTACTTCTAATAATTTCCTTGATTTTTTTTTAAATAGAGCACTTATTTGGTCCTTAACATTTCTTGCCTTATTCAATTGTTTAAACATGTCCCCCAAGAGTACCTTCTTATAATAGTACTTCATATTCTTATGTTTAAGACATGCTTACACTTCTTAATCTTCCAACAGCTTCCTACATTAACCTTCTATAGATGCCAATGTGATTTTTGAAAACATAATTCAAATCATCATATAATTGCTCTAAGTAAAACACTCTAGCTGTTTCATGTTATCCTTGGAAAACAATTTTAAATGCTGAATTCCTACTAAGACTTCTGGTGGATATGGATGGGCCCTGGCCCAATACAAACAGCCTCAACAGCCATGTGCTCCCACGTTAGGGCCTCCTTTTCTGTTTCTGGGTCCAAAATATTTCCCATACACTTATGAATGGCTGCCTCCCTCCCAACATTCAGGATTTAACATTCTTAGATGTATATGTATAGAAATCCACTCCCCTTAAGCTCTAATGAAATTACCTACTTTATTTTCCTTAATATTTTTGCATATGAAATTGTATTTAGTTTTACTTGTACGTTTCTCATCTTTCACCCTAGAACACAAGTGTCCAAGAAAATAGGTATTTTGTAGTACCCACAACCATTAATCAATTGCTAAAGCAATGCCTGGCAATAAAATATCTGTTGAATAAAGAATTGAAGAATAATGTCTACACAGACTACACCTTCTTGTGCCTGAAAACAAACCAAAAATGGGGGTCAACTATCCTTCATGACACAAATTTACCTCTGCACCCAAAATATAATCATGAGTCAAGATCAACTTTTAGGTACTACCATACCTTAAAATATGAAAGTAAAGTAAAAGGGTCAACATGTGCCAAGTGCCTGCAGCATACCAGAAACCAAGCTATAGGACAAAGGGAATTAATGTATGTGTTCCCCACTATGAGAACTGAGATGCACTGAAGGTACTTTTAACAATGAACAATTCACAGGATGATGCATGTAAAAAGATATTACCTGCAACATAAAATGGGAAAAATATTACCTACAATATAAAAAAATTCTTTGAGCAAAGATGCAATTAAAAGTACAGTTTTAAGGGTGAAATGATTATTTGTAACATTGACACAAGAAAGAGTGACTCTGAAGTACAAAAAAGTCGAGACTTAAAAATAACAGTATGGGATATTGGGGAGAGCTCTACAGGCTAAAACTTATTTACTTTTACATTTGAATGCTAAAACAGGTTTAAAATATATTGTTAAAGCTAATGTTAATGTCAATCTCTTTCCAACCAGACAATCCAGTACTTATGTGACAAAAAGGAGAGTGAAGGCTTATATGGCATCATGTTACTTTAAAAAACTAGAAAAAAAATCTAGACATAGTAACAAATGGAGGACACAAAATATTATTAAAAGGCTCTTACTTTTCCATTCATATCTTGGATAGCATCCTTTGCATCTGCAGGATTCTCAAAAGTAATAAAAGCAAAGCCTCTAGACTTGTTTTTTTTCTGATCCTTTATCAACATAACTGTAATATACATAAATATTTTTAATTTAAATTTCACATAAAATTGAACGTTTCATATTTTCAAAATAATCAATCCTTTGACACTTTCTCATAAGGCCTCCTTAATTTCATGTTATGGACACAGTGCAGTAACAGCCTCCCGGAAGTTACTTAAAAACAAAACAAAAACCAAAAACAAATAAAGCAAAAAAACCCTTTCCATTTTATATCATTTCTAGTAGTTTAAAAAGAGAGTCAATAATTTCAACCATTCTACAACTAGCATATCTCATCCCATTTCATGTCCTATGACCCCAGTATGTTTAAAAAGCCCTGGGACTTCCCTGGTGGTCCAGTGGACAAGACTCCACGTTCCCAATGAAGGGGACACGGGCCTGATCCCTCGTCAGGCAACTAAGATCCACATGCCGCATGCCACTGTGCGTGGGCTTGATCCCTGGTCAGGTAAGTAAAACCCAGCATGCTGCAAAGTGTGGCTGGGGTGAAGAAAGAAACGCTGCTTTTTTCCCTTCTCAGTAGTAGGAGCCCCTAAGTTGTACAATTTCCCTCATTGCCCAGTGCTTTCCTAATAAAAAACAGAAACTTTAAAAAAAACTGCTCGTGTGTTACAAATAGAGAAAGCACTTTAACTTAGCTGTTCAATTGTGTGTGTTTAGTACACATTTGCCTCGAACATATATATATATATAAATATATATGTGTGTGTGTGTGTGTGTGTGTGTGTGTGTGTGTGTATGTATATATATAGGTTCTAAAAATTACCTTCCATAATGTGACCATATTTCCCAAATACCACTTCAAGAGAATTTTCATTGGTGTCAGCATGGAGGCCTCCTATGAACAGTTTCCCAGCCTGGTCTGCTTCCGCCATTTTTCTGTAAGTAATTAAAAATATATCTTTATACATATAGCAAAAAGTAAATTATAAGCAAAAACTATTACACCTGTTTATAACTCAACTGAAGTACCCTATATCAGTGAAAATATTTGCCGTTTCTTACTTAAAAGAGAGGAAACTTGTAACACAAAGCAAAACAAGCACTGGCGTAACAACAAATGCTCCATTCTTTATAGATATCTTACAAAAACCTGTATGTAAAAACTAGATTAGAAGGCAACTGTAAATTAGTTTACCTGCAGGGTTCAAGGCTTCTTTTCCAAAACACAACAAAAAAATAAGCAATAATAAATGGTCCTGGATTCTACACATCTAACAGTTAATATGTTTTATGAACTGTGCAGAATATACCTTAAACATATTTTTAAATTTTTCACATCTACTCACATTTTTCTTGTCTATGCATCAAATAATGTTTAAAATAATGTTTTCCCACAAACTTTAAAAGTGGTAAGTCATAAAAGCAAAGGAGGGAGTTACTTCCTTTATTGAGGAAAATGTAAACTGTGTTTACTTAGATCGAGAGACTTTAAGAAACACTGGTCAAAAGAGAGTACCATTCTTTATATGCCAAATTAAATCAGACGCTTTTTGTCAAGTGAATCAACATTTTGACATTTGATAACTAAAATTACAAGTTTTAAATCATTTAAGTTAAAATAGCTATCTTGCTTGTATTGCTCAGTACCTCTGCTTTCACACAGAAAACCCGAGGAAACAAAAAAGAAAAAAGAAAAACTGCACGAGAGGGCTTCCCTGGTGGCGCAGTGGTTGACAGTCCGCCTGCCTACCCAGGGGACACGGGTTCGGCACCGCTCCGGGAGGAGCCCACCAGCCGCGGAGCGGCTGGGCCCGTGAGCCATGGCCGCTGGGCCTGCGCGTCTGGAGCCTCTGAGTACCGAGCCCGTGCTCCGCGGTGGGAGGGGCCACAGCAGTGAGAGGCCCGCATACCGCAAAAAACAAAAGTGCAAGCGGAACAAACTGGCGCCCGGCATACGCTCCACTACCCGCATGTGAGAGTAAACAGCAAAGAGGGTACGCCGCTAATCACACTTAAGTTATCTACTCAATATTCCCTCCCGCAGCATTTCAAACCTAGCTCCACCCCCACCCCCAACTTCGCAATTCACGGACCAACTCCAGGAACTTCACTGGCTTTTCATCGCTGCCTTGGCAACTGATTCTCCAGGAGAACAAACAGTAAACGTACTTACTGTTCAAGAACAACTGATAGACTTCTCGAGACACTGTCTATTCAGACATAGTTATACAAACACCACTTACTCGGCTCTTATCTCTTACAGAAAAAGCCTGAGAGAAAAATCAAAATCTGAATTACCATGCTTTCTCTGGTAACAGGAGAACATATAGGTCTCAACTCTTTCTCCTGAGGTATAAATTATTCTCTCCTCCCTAAAATGCCGAATTTCTTACCTTATTTTGTCCTCCTCTTCAGAAGTCCTCCTTCCGCGTCTCTTCAGACGACCGTTAACTAAACTAAGGCTCGAGAGCAAGCGCTCTACTTCTAGAAAGAGGCTAAGGAACCAGATGTAGCGGTAGGTGGGGGAAGGGATGAGCCGCAGGGGAGGTAGGGAAGATGGAAGATGTGGAGGTAGGGGAGGGGTGAACAGAGAAACTCGCGGGAGAACTCGCGGGAGAAACTCTAAAGAAAACTGCAACAGCAGAATGTGTTCTCTACTTTTTACTGCATACTTTTCCCAGTTGCTTTAATTTAATCAATATAAAGGAGAAGGGCTTCCCAGGTGGCGCAGTGGTTGAGAGTCCGCCTGCCCATGCAGGGGACGCGGGTTCGTGCCCCGGTCCGGGAGGATCCCACATGCCCCTGAGCTGCTGGGCCCCTGAGCCATGGCCGCTGAGCCTGCTCGTCTGAAGCTTGTGCTCCACAACGGGAGAGGCCACAACGGTGAGATGCCCGCGTACCGTAAAAAAAAAAAAAAAGGAAAACGCATTTTGGGCTAATAACGTGAAGCTCCAGGTAATCAGTAGGGAGAGTTCAGGGATTTCTTGATAGATGTAAAATGGGGAGGACCAGATCATGAAGCATTTTGCTTGCTATGCAGATATGCTACTTACTTAATTTTTTTAGTGGAACTGTTAGAATAATCTGAAACAGAAATATGAATGTCTAGAAGATATAATGCGTATAGTGATTTAATATGATACGAAGTCAGGCAGACAGAAAATAATCTAAACTTCAAAATTTAGTAGTTATATGAAACTGGGTAAGCTACCTAAACTCTTAAATTTACCCAGTCTACGAAAACAAGATGATAAAGAATTATCAGATAGGGTTATTGTGAGGTTAAATGATGTACTGAGCACATTGAGCACAACGCCGAAAACATAATTCAGGGTTCAAAACAAAAGTGTGAAAATATTGTCATTACTTTTATATTAAGTGGGAGCCTGAGGTTAATTTGTAATCCTGCCTTTTTTAGAGACTGGTCCAAATCATGAAACTGTTTTGGTTTTTGGTTTTTTCTTTTTGCGGTATGCCGGCCTCTCACCGTTGTGGCCCCTCCCATTGCAAAGCACAGGCTCCAGAAGCCAGTCTCAGCGGCCATGGCTCACGGGCCCAACCGCTCCGTGGCATGTGGGATCCTCCCGGACCGGGGCACGAACCTGTGTCCCCTGCATCGGCAGCCGGACTCTCAACCACTGGGCCACTAGGGAAGCCCAGATCTGTGGTGTTAATGCTTTGCATTGGTAGTGTCTTAATCGTATATTAACCATTATTGAGCACTTGAGAAAACTATGCAATGAAAAGTGTTCATGTAAACACCAGTTGATCAGTTGATGGTGACCAGTTAGTATTTCTTGGGACACTTTCCATAGTCTAGATAGAAAACAGCTGTATGCATTATACAAAAGCTGATCTTTAAATCAGGCAAAGTTATAACTGTTCCCTAATTCAGGGGTTTTATGGTTTCTACCTAATATGTAGGCCAACCGGCAGCTTCCAAGCAAGTCTACTGGAAGGGACAAGTTCAGTATATAGTAGGAAATCAAAGAATTGTTAGTATTTCAATAATGATTGTTTAATATTTTAATCCTCTGCCTGACAGGAAAGAAACACGAGAGGAAAAACAATTGATATTAAATCTCAGATGGTGTCTGAGGAAATCCTCTTATAGAGGTTTGGATATCACTCATTCATGAACAAAATTCAATCTGGATGTTAAGCATGTTTTTCAGTGACTGCAATGCAATTAAAGGACTGTGAGGTTAAGATTACTGTAATTGCTACAGCAGGCGAGTAGCTAGATATGAGCAGAGTAATGGAAGAGGGGCCAGGTGGCAGGAAATCAAGCACCTGGTAAAGAGCAGAGGTCCATGGGCCGACAAAGAAAAACAGGAACCTCCAGACTGACAGGAAACTGCACATTTTCGGTGGTAAGTGTCTTGAAGGCAGACAAAGAGAGATGAGGAAAGACAGGAATCTCCTACTTCCAAATGTAACCTGTTGCTCATTATGCTCTCCTTACAATAAAATTAGCCTTGCAGACAAGCAGCACACACCATGCAGTGAGGCCATGACACTTCTGATTAAGCTAAATAAGGACAAAAATCCCTTCTGGAGCTGCAAAGAAACAGGGAATTTGACCCCCAAACTCCTGCTTCCCCAATGAGTATGCCACCCCTTCCTTTGTATGCCCCTCATAACTGGCTTGCCAATGGAACCCAGGGCAGCAGCTCCTCACCTAACTG
The DNA here is from genome assembly GCF_964165515.1 of Mesoplodon bidens. Lineage (NCBI taxonomy): Eukaryota > Metazoa > Chordata > Mammalia > Artiodactyla > Ziphiidae > Mesoplodon > Mesoplodon bidens. Next base: position 479,383 of record NW_027672653.1, on the reverse strand, counting down.
CCTGCTCTCCCTGAGGGCATATTCTTGCTTAAATAAATCCTCACTTTACTTGCTTAACGGCCTGTCTCATGCCAACTCTTGGCATGAAGAGCAAGAACCTTCAATTCACTGGGAACACAATGAGTATTTTTACACACGAGGAAGAAAGGAACAAACACATTTCTCTTAAAAACTAGTGGAGAAATACAGGTTTTCTGTTAATAGCAAAGACTGGGTTACATCAGAAGCCGTGAAATTGAGAAAAACCATGACTTGCTTTACTGTTCTGGAACCAAACCCACAGTATCCCTGTATTTTGAAGATCACCCAACTGTTAAACACTTAAGAGTTTCATGGGTTTTTCATGAACAGGTACTCAGGAAAAAGTAAACGGTTCAGTTTTGGGTTCGAAACTTCGTTTGCTTTATCCTTCCTTTTAAGGATTTGACTCATCAATCTGATATGTTAGATACTAAAAGCAAACCTTTCATGCCCCGTAGGATTTTATGAAATACAGTACTTTAAGGCCCGCCAAGAAAAATTAAACATAAAATTCTGTGGTCATTGAGACATCCTCCCTCCCTCCCTAATATCTGCATTACACATTAACCAGAGTTCCTCAAAGACAGATTGCCTTCCTGATCATACAGGTCAATTATTTTACCTTCCTCTGACACTTAGGCTGTAACTTCTTAAAAAGAATACTGTTCTTTCCCAGCTCTGTACTGGGATCATGTTGACTTGCTGCTCACTTTGTACCTGCTTACCCAGACTACGTATCCCTGCTGATCTTCATGTAAAATATCTGTATGTCACTTTGATGTGATATACTGTCCTTTCTCTTCAAAATGAATGTAACCATGCCTTTGACTTCTAACAGGTAGAACAGTCCTCAGAACTTTCTGAGTCTGTCTCCTGAGTTATAATCCTCAGTTTGGCTCAAATAATACTCTCCTTCCCCTGAACTTCATGTTTGCTGTTCCTTTAAAAGGAAATTGCAGATTTCTGTACTAGTTTTGCAGATTCCAATTTGGCTTAAAGTTTTTACACTCCAGTTTCTTCCCAAATTGTTAGCATTACTCATTAAATGTCACCTGAAGTCACTGACAAAAAACCCTTAACCCTCCAGATAACTCTATACTTATGAGTATATTACGAAACCCTTTGTGTTACATCAAGCACACCAACATAAAGTTAAAATCAGTATTACTTAAAATGTTTCCCAATGTCTTAAAATCTAGGGGTACTAACTTTCACTAAGATATATATACTCAGAAAAGTTAACTGGTTCCATTTACATTCAGTGGAAAATTGGTTTTATAACCATTATTCCCACGTTGGTCATCTGCCACTTGAATATGGATCAGAAAATAGATACTTAACCTCAAGATTTCTTAAACTCTTTACAGTCACCTGTCTCAATTTTCCTTTCATCTATACTATGGCTTTAAAGGGATAAAGACACATCGACTTTCACTAATAATGCAAGCATTGTTTCTCAGCCTTTTTGGAGACTTCTCAAACCTTTTACATGTTTACAAGCTTTCAAAAAGGAACATGTAATTTCTTTAGCCTAACTGGAAAACAGTCACAGCTTGCGATGGAGAAATAACACATTGCTTAATTTTGAATACATTCACGTACAAAGGAAAAGTTTAGGCAAACAGCACAATTCACCCTCCAAACAAAAGTTTTATGCTTGTTTAACTCAGCAGTATCATCAACAAAACATATTTCACGAAATTTTTTTACTCTGAAAATTTTGAACATTTGAAACACGACTTCTACTTTTCAATTAACATTAACAACATGAAAGTCCTCTGAATAATTCCATGTTTCCCCTTTGTCTGAAACTTCCTAGAGGAAAAGTTAATATATGCCTCTTCCCCCCAAACCAACATTTTTCTTTTAGTAGTGTTCAAGCATCAATTAAGGAAAACAACTTAAACTTTTCCTTTGTAACGAACATTTGGTGCATGACTGAGTGTTAATTTTTAATATCAGATTGGCTTCCCGCATAACCTCGTCTGGAAGCCCCACAAACTGAGCTACTGTATGAGTCACGGGGAGCAAGGTACTCCCTATTCACAGAGGGTGGAAACCCTCATTGTTCCTGTCTTCTACGCTTTCGACCCCTTGGATAAGTATTACTTTGCCTGCTGGAGTAACCTTCCGGACCTCCTCCATATCCATCTCTCATATTGCTATCACAGCGACTGCTTCCACCGTAAGTCACAGGGGCCCTTCGTGCTGCTGGTGCACCACGGGAGTCACATGGGAAGTTACTGATTGATAAACAAACGCTAAACATTACAAATTTTTCTGGGATCATATAACATGACTTACAGTGCTAAATGCTTGAAAAGATAAGCTTCAGCTCTCTCTGCTATGAAAATATAAACTAGGTAGCAACGGTGAAGGGCTTCTACATTTCTTTAAAAGAGCGAGCAATATTTTTCAGCCTAAGTAGTTTCTTTGAAAGTAAAAGCCCCTATTTTAGCATTTTTAAATAATCAGTCGAGTGGCAACTTTTAACAAGATTCAGTGGGGCTTCCCTGGTGGCGCAGTGGTTGACAGTCCGACTGCCGATGCAGGGGACACGGGTTCGTGCCCCGGTCCAGGAGGATCCCACATGCCGGGGAGCGGTTGGGACCGTGGGCCATGCATGGCCTCTGGGACTCCGCGTCAGGAGCCTGTGCTCCGCAACGGGAGGGGCCACGATGGTGAGAGGCCCGTGTCCCGCACACAAAATAAAAATAAAAAATCATAATAATGTTAAAATTGGTTTTCTGTAATGAGAAAAAAAGATGAGACTGCCCATTTACCCTTCATAGCCTTTTATTTTAAGTGAGCTATTAACAAAACCATTCAAAGGTCTTTAACTTATCTAAAAGGACATGCTAAACATACTTTTACCTTTGAGGAACTGAAGTAAAAGTAGAGTAAACAACGATCTGGTTAAGTCTAATTCTATGATTTACAAGTTGTAACTGGACTCTTACCGTAACTCCCATATGAATCCCTGTAAAAGCTTCCACTTCAATATTCAGAATAATCTCTATCACGATTTCCACCATAGCCATCACGGTCACTGAATTTAAAAGAATGTCATAAATTATGTCATCAATTTAAATTATGTGTCACAATAACATAATTGAAACGAAGGTTTTTATTTGATATAAACACAACATTTTATATTACCTATGTCCTCTAGAGGGATGATCATTCCGAGAATTTGAATGTCCGTAATAACTGTGTGCATAGCGTCTACGTGGTGGAGTATAATCCTTGCTGGCTCAGGAGTGTGGATAATCTCTCCTTGAATAACTGAAATAAAGCAGCTACAATTTTAAATGCAACTTATCATATCCAGAATATTTAAGAACTCAAGACAGCAAAAAGACAAAAACTTTTAAATGGGCAAAGGACTTGAATATACTTTTGTTTAAAGGAGATATACAATGAGCAACAAGGACATGAAAACCTGCTCAACATATTTATTAGGGAAATGAAATTCAAACCCAAAATGAAATATCTACTTTGCACGTATCACACTGGCTATAATGAAAAATAGACCCATAGAATATATCAAGTGTTGGTGCAGATGCAGAGAAACAAACCAAGTATATGTGCATGGCAGAAATGGAAAATAGTACAGGCTCTGTGGCAAAGATTAGCAGTTTCTTAAAAAATGTAAAGAATTCCTCTATGTCCCAGGAATTCCACTCCTTAAGTATACATACACTCAAAAAGAATTGAAAACAGGTACCCAAATGCTTGTACAGGAGTATTCATGACAGCACCATGATGGGAATAACTCACACAGATGGATAAACAAACCATGTTAACCACACATATAATGGAATATTTAGTCAGCCAAAAAAAAGAAGGTCTGAAGTACTGATTCACGCTACAGCATGAATGATCCTTGAAAATATTTATGCTAAGGGAAAGCTGGATAATAAAGGTCACATATTGTTTGCTTCCATTAGTATGATATATTCAGGAGTAGATACATTCATAGATAAGGACACAGGTGGGTACCTACCGGGGACAAGGGGGGAGAAATTGGGTGTGACTGCTGATTAATTTTATTCTGGGGTAATGAAATGTTTTGGAACTGAACAGAGCTGGTGGTTGCATAACACTGTTAAGTGTGCTAAATGTTACTGAACTGTTCACTTTTAAATGTTCAATTTTGTGTTAGGTAAATTTCAACAAGAACAACAAAACTAACCATGACTTAATTCATATACTGTGCTTCCTATTACCTATCTTTAGTAGCATAACCACCATCTCTGTGACATATAGCCAACTCTCCGAAAAGAGACTGGCTCTCTACGAGGAGGACCTCCACAATTTTCTCTTCCATGTGATCCTGAACCTTGAATTTAAAAATGCTTATGTAAGTATCTCAGAATTGACAGTAATGTTTCAAAGAAAAATCCCAAAGTCTGATAGCCTTCCACTCTCCAAAATCATTTAAAAAAACTACCCCTTCTAAAATTCCATTTACGCACATTTTCGTTTCCCTTTCAATGGTACCACTGAACATTGTATTTTCTGACATCTCCCGTTCCCCATACAGTTGGCATAACCTTTAGATTACCAGCAGTAGGGAACACTTCTCAGACTTTGAGCAAAACATTGATTTTTGGTAACTACTGTCACATATTCAACCACCAAGTGGTCGGCTCTCTCCTTTAAGTGTACAACCTTAATTATGGACCTTGTATGAGGATAGCAATAGTGACTTCTCTTGTTTATTAGCAATAAAGGGTTCATTTGAAAAACACTGTACCGCTCCCAAAATATGAAACTATCTCCCATAAATAACGTTCTCTTCCTGTGTTAATTCTTATTCCTCATTCCTGGAGGTCACTAGGACCTTGTTTGTTCTCTTCTCTTGTTTGTTCACTAGGCTAACCATCTACTAATGGAAAGGGTAGGCTTCTTAGCTTCTGTTGTGTTTTGAAGTCAATATCGTGCTACATTTGGCTTCATTCATATTCTACACGTAAAAGGGCAATTTGATAATGGCTGTTTCAAGTCTCTACCATATTACGGATCAGAAAACAGTGCTAGAAAAGTTAAGAGCACAAACTACAGTTCATATGGCAAGTTTCAATTATTGTTTATAATAATTAATAAAACCAGGTAGCCAATATACATAGCTTAACTAGTCTACAGACCAGAACGTTCTCTCACAGGACATAGTTTTCATGAAAATTCTGATATTGAAACTATGTGATAAAGAAGCCTACTAACCAAAAAGTGTTAGCAGCAACTTAAATTAAGAGGAATTCTATAGCCAACATGGACTTACAAGCAATGTTTTCCCCACTGCAGTGCTAATCACCTACTACATCTATAATCAAAAACTGACAAGTTATTTCCCAACCACAAATCAATCAATAAATTAGTGATTGGTTAACATGTCCATATACTTCTCACTTTCCATTTTGCTTAAACATTCTGTTTAAAATAGCTCCCTTTCATTAATTAGAAACAACTGTCTCTGCATTATATAGCATTTACCTTGTCTTCCCACCCCCCTACTGCTTCGCCCTTGGCAACATCTCTTAGGAGGAGGACCTCCACTTCTGGAACATGGTCCTCTTTTAACTGGAAAGGCTCCCCTGGAAGAACTCGCCTTGGGACTAGGAGTGTGTCCACCACGACCTGTGTTTAAATGAAATCTTTTTAGTTAAGCAGAATCAACATTTTTTCATTGGGCAAGTTTCACTTATTGTTATAAATTTTCACTAAACCATTACTCCAGTCTTCAGCTTTCCTATCTGTCTAAACCAATATGATTGTTTCCTCATATGACACAGAAGTCAGTAGAGTTCAAAGACTTACCGTAAAAGTCAGTTTGGGAAACGTAGGAACAAAACTGAAGAACCACTGGTATGAAAGTGCTCTGGGGAGAAGAGAGAGAGTACAGAAAAACCTGGATAAATTAAATGTAAAACTGAATTTTTCATCATTTTAGGAGGAAGATGGTAAGTTATTAGTTATATAATTCTGGTGTCAAGGAAGCTTTTGAAAAACACAACATCCTAGGTATAAATCAAAGCATTAAAAATAAAAAGGATGAATAAAAAATGCATTACCTAAAAGTTAAGTACATACATACAAATAACTCCCTTTGCTGGAGAATATCTGCTTATAACTTTACACTTGGTCCAGTATCCCTAGTTCTGCATCCATGGATTCAACCAACCTTGGATCACGTAGTGATCTTATATGTATTTATTGAAAAACAAAATCTGCTTGTAAGTTGATCAACAGTTCAGGCCTGTGTTATTCACAGATCAACTCTTAATGTTCATTTCTCAGTCAAAAGGGCTATGTTCTGTTCAATTTTAATAGTATTTAAGAAATGCACACTAAATACTGAAAATTGATGTGTTACCTTTCGAACCAGAAAGGTGTTTAGATGTATTCCAATTCCCCGGTAGTGCCACAGGCAAGAAAAAATGAGTACTCTTACACATGGCAGAATATGAACTGGTCAACTTTTCTCAAGCTCAAGATAGTGGGAAAAGAACAAAACTGTGTTATCTTAAAATGGGCACACCCTCTAACTGAACTTTCAAAAAACATTTCCTAAAATTCACACATGGAATTAGCACAAAAAGAAACTAAACGTTTTATTTCTGAAGACTGGTTCTGGTTAATAGATGAAGCAGAGGTTGTTAAATATATGGAAGTTTTTGAAATGCAAAGTGCTTTTCCTCCTTTTCTTACTAAGTAGAAAACTTCTCTGAAAAAAATCCAAAAAAAGGCATTTTCAACGACTTCCTCCTCTAATACACACACAAAGAAAACATACATATTTCTGAAGCAGAGCTTTTTACTCTTTTCCTGGGTCAAAGACACCTTTTAGAATCTAAAGCTCTATTTATTTCCCTAAGGTATTTTCCCAAATGCAAACCACAGACCCAGGTAGAAAAGCCTCATATCAAAATGACAATGGAGATTTGCTTAGATGTCTGAACACCATATACTTAAGACAAATACTGCAAGGTGAAACCTAAAATATGAAGTGTTTCGCCCTGAATTGTGGATATTCTGAGTGACTTTTATTTTCTGTTGTGGAGTTTTCAAGATTCTCTAGTATTTTTATGATGCAATAAGGCTACTCTCAGAATAAAATTAACCAATGTATTTTTAAGAGATTATGAATGAATCATTGATTTAAACTCATATCAAGTTATCGGTCCTAAAGTGAAAAATTCTAATGTATGATCAACAGTAGGAAACTCGGTAGAAAAATTCTCGAAGAAAAGAGGCAATTAGTAATAATGGTAAAAGAGACTGAATTTAGTTTAAAATTTATGCTATTCCCCTGTAAGGTGATTAACGTTTTGCACATTACCTAGTTAAGTCATTTTATAACTACAATAATTCTTCACCACTTAGAAATACTTCTGACTATCAATGTGAGTCATCATCTGATAGTTCTTACACACTACTTTGCTCATAAAGGATGGAATAAAAACTGAGAGGTTTCTATACCGTTAAACCTACTATTTTTCGGTCCTCTGGTTGCAGCCTTGTATTTCAAAACATTACCCAGGTGTCCTCCAGGTGAGGGATGCTCTCTTGCGCTCCCACTTCCTCCTCTTCCATTTCCTCCTCTTCGATTTCCTCCTCTTCGATTTCTTCCTCTTCCATGTCTCGGATTTCTCAGATGGCCCCTGTTTCTTGCAGGAGGTTGTGGTCTCTGTGTACCACCGCTTTCCAAAGATCATTTGTTGGCTTGCTCTACTTTAATTGCCTTTCCATCCAAAGACTAAACAGATTAAGTACAACATTAATAACATCACATCAAATTTATTTACTACTGCATTAGTCCAAGATCAGTCTTTTTTCCCCAAAGCAAACATTTTCTTCTGAAATGATTGTGTCCTTCACCATGCCAGATAAATGAGACTTAATGAGTAACTGCCTTTCATTAAGTCATCCAACACAAAGTGTACGTATTGGCAATTAGAGCTCCCTGAAATGTCCTCTGGTATTAAAAGAAGATTAATACCTCTCACTTATCATGAGAGAATATACCCTTTTATTTTCTATAATGGAGAACTAAACTCACTTCCTTTCTCTACTTCTACCATTCAAAGTTTTCAGTGTCCCAAGGGTATATAAAAGTATACGTGTCATTTAAAAAATAAAATGATCCAGTTATTTATTCAAAATGGTTATTCCTACTTTAATTGTTTTTAGCATTTCTTAAATATTAAGGGAAAGAAAATTTTCCAACATGATTGTTCTTCTGTATTTACTTCTAATAATTTCCTTGATTTTTTTTTTAAATAGAGCACTTATTTGGTCCTTAACATTTCTTGCCTTATTCAATTGTTTGAACATGTCCCCCAAGAGTAACTTCTTATAGTGGTACTTCATATTCTTATGTTTCAGAAATGCTTACACTTCTCAATCTTCCAACAACTTCCTACATTAACCTTCTATAGATGCCAGTGTGATTTTTGAACACATAATTCAAATCATCATATAATTGCTCTAAGTAAAACACTCTAGCTGTTTCATGTTATCCTTGGAAAACAATTTTAAATGCTGAATTCCTACTAAGACTTCTGGTGGATATGGATGGGCCCTGGCCCAATACAAACAGCCTCAACAGCCATGTGCTCCCACGTTAGGGCCTCCTTTTCTGTTTCTGGGTCCAAAATATTTCCCACAGACTTATGAATGGCTGCCTCCCTTCCAACATTCAGGATTTAACATTCTTAGACCTATATGTATAGAAAACCACTCCCCTTAAGCTCTAATGAAATTACCTACTTTATGTTCCTTAATATTTTTCATATGAAATTGTATTTATTTTTACTTGTACGTTTCTCATCCCAAGTGTCCAAGAAAATAGGCATTTTGTATTACCCACAACCATTAATCAATTGCTAAAGCAATGCCTGGCAATAAAATATCTGTTGAATAAAGAATTGAAGAATAATGTCTACACGGACTACACGTTCTTGTGCTTGAAAACAAACAAATAATGGGGGTCTACTATCCTTCATGACACAAATTTACCTCTGCACCCAAAATAAAATCATGAGTCAAGATCAACTTTTAGGTACTACAATACCTTAAAATATGAAAGTAAAGTAAAAGGGTCAACATGTGCCAAGTGCCTGCAGCATACCAGAAACCAAGCTATAGGACAGAGGGAATTAATGTATGTGTTCCACACTATGAGAACTGAGATGCACTGGAAGTACTTTTAACAATCAACAATTCACAGGATGATGAATATAAAAAGATAGTACCTGCCATATAAAATGGGAAAAATATTACCTACAATATAAAAGAATTCTTTGAGCAAAGATGCAATTAAAAGTACAGTTGTAAGGGACACATGATTATTTGTAACAGTGACACAAGGAAGAGTGACTCTGAAGTACAAAAAAGTCGAGACTTCAAAATGACAGTACGGGATATTGGGGAGAGCTCTACAGGCTAAAACTCATTTACTTTTACATTTGAATGCTAAAACAGGTTTAAAATATATTGTTAAAGCTCATGTTAATGTCAATCTCCTTCCAACCGGACAATCCAATACGTACGTGACAAAATGGAGAGTGAAGGCTTATATGGCATCATGTTACTTTAAAAAATTAGAAAAAAAAATCTTGAAATAGTAATAAATGGAGAACACAAAATATTATTAAAGTCTCTTACTTTTCCATTCATATCTTGGACAGCATCCTTTGCATCTGCAGGATTCTCAAAAGTAATAAAAGCAAAGCCTCTAGACTTGTTTTTTTTTCTGATCCTTCATCAACATAACTGTAATATACATAAATATTTTTAATTTAAATTTCACATAAAATTGAACGTTTCATATTTTCAAAATAATCCATCCTTTGACACTTTCTCATAAGGCCTCCTTAATTTCATGTTATGGACACAGTGCAGTAACAGCCTCCCGGAAGTTACTTAAAAACAAAACAAACACCAAAAACAAATAAAGCAAAAAAACCCTTTCCATTTTATATCATTTCTAGTAGTTTAAAAAGAGAGTCAATAATTTCAACCATTCTACAGCTAGCATATCTCATCCCATTTCATGTCCTATGACCCCAGTATGTTTAAAAAGCCCTGGGACTTCCCTGGTGGTCCAGTGGATAAGACTCCACATTCCCAATGAAGGGGACACGGGTCTGATCCCTCGTCAGGCAACTAAGATCCACATGCCGCATGCCACTGTGCGTGGGCTGGATCCCTGGTCAGGTAAGTAAAACCCAGCATGCTGCAAAGCGTAGCTGGGGTGAAGAAAGAAACGCTGCTTTTTTCCCTTCTCAGTAGTAGGAGCCCCTAAGTTGTACAATTTCCCTCATTGCCCAGTGCTTTCCTAATAAAAAACAGAAACTTTAAAAAAAACTGCTCGTGTGTTACAAATAGAAAAAGCACTTTAACTTAGCTGTTCAATGGTGTGTGTTTAATACACATTTGCCTCGAACATATATATATACATATATATATATATATATATGTATATATATAGGTTCTAAAAATTACCTTCCATAATGTGACCATATTTCCCAAATACCACTTCAAGAGAATTTTCATTGGTGTCAGCATGGAGGCCTCCTATGAACAGTTTCCCAGCCTGATCTGCTTCCGCCATTTTTCTGTAAGTAATTAAAAATATATCTTTATACATATAGCAAAAAATAAATTATAAGCAAAAACTATTACACCTGTTTATAACTCAACTGAAGTACCCTATATCAGTGAAAATATTTGCCGTTTCTTACTTAAAAGAGAGGAAACTTGTAACACAAAGCAAAACAAGCACTGGCGTAACAAATGCTCCATTCTTTATAGATATCTTACAAAAACCTGTATGTAAAAACTAGATTAGAAGGCAACTGTAAATTAGTTTACCTGCAGGGTTCAAGGCTTCTTTTCCAAAACACAACAAAAAAAAAATAAGCAATAATAAATGGTCCTGGATTCTACACATCTAACAGTTAATATGTTTTATGAACTGTGCAGAATATACCTTAAACATATTTTTAAATTTTTCACATCTACTCACATTTTTCTTGTCTATTCATCAAATAATGTTTAAAATAATGTTTTCCCACAAACTTTAAAAGTGGTAAGTCATAAAAGCAAAGGAGGGAGTTACTTCCTTTATTGAGGAAAATGCAAACTGTGTTTACTTAGATCGAGAGACTTTAAGAAACACTGGTCAAAAGAGAGTACCATTCTTTATATGCCAAATTAAATCAGACGCTTTTTGTCAAGTGAATCAACATTTTGACATTTGATAACTAAAATTACAAGTTTTAGATCATTTAAGTTAAAATAGCTATCTTGCTTGTATTGCTCAGTACCTCTGCTTTCACACAGAAAACCCGAGGAAACAAAAAAGAAAAAAGAAAAACTGCACGAGAGGGTCTCCCTGGTGGCGCAGTGGTTGACAGTCCGCCTGCCTACCCAGGGGACACGGGTTCGGCACCGCTCCGGGAGGAGCCCACCAGCCGCGGAGCAGCTGGGCCCGTGAGCCATGGCCGCTGGGCCTGCGCGTCTGGAGCCTCTGGGTACCGAGCCCGTGCTCCGCGGTGGGAGGGGCCACAGCAGTGAGAGGCCCGCATACCGCAAAAAACAAAAGTGCAAGCGGAACAAACTGGCGCCCGGCATACGCTCCACTACCCGCATGTGAGAGTAAACAGCAAAGAGGGTACGCCGCTAATCACACTTAAGTTATCTACTCAATATTCCCTCCCGCAGCATTTCAAACCTAGCTCCACCCCCACCCCCAACTTCGCAATTCACGGACCAACTCCAGGAACTTCACTGGCTTTTCATCGCTGCCTTGGCAACTGATTCTCCAGGAGAACAAACAGTAAACGTACTGTTCAAGAACAACTGATAGACTTCTCGAGACACTGTCTATTCAGACATAGTTATAGAAACACCACTTACTCGGCTCTTATCTCTTACAGAAAAAGCCTGAGAGAAAAATCAAAACCTGAATTACCATGCTTTCTCTGGTAACAGGAGAACATATAGGTCTCAACTCTTTCTCCTGAGGTATAAATTATTCTCTCCTCCCTAAAATGCCGAATTTCTTACCTTATTTTGTCCTCCTCTTCAGAAGTCCTCCTTCCGCGTCTCTTCAGACGACCGTTAACTAAACTAAGGCTCGAGAGCAAGCGCTCTACTTCTAGAAAGAGGCTAAGGAACCAGATGTAGCGGTAGGTGGGGGAAGGGATGAGCCGCAGGGGAGGTAGGGAAGATGGAAGATGTGGAGGTAGGGGAGGGGTGAACAGAGAAACTCGCGGGGGAACTCGCGGGAGAAACTCTAAAGAAAACTGCAACAGCAGAATGTGTTCTCTACTTTTTACTGCATACTTTTCCCAGTTGCTTTAATTTAATCAATATAAAGGAGAAGGGCTTCCCAGGTGGCGCAGTGGTTGAGAGTCCGCCTGCCCAAACAGGGGACGCGGGTTCGTGCCCCGGTCCGGGAGGATCCCACATGCCCCTGAGCTGCTGGGCCACTGAGCCACGGCCGCTGAGCCTGCTCGTCTGAAGCTTGTGCTCCACAACGGGAGAGGCCACAACGGTGAGATGCCCGCGTACCGTAAAAAAAAAAAAAAAGGAAAACGCATTTTGGGCTAATAACGGGAAGCTCCAGGTAATCAGTAGGGAGAGTTCAGGGATTTCTTGATAGATGTAAAATGGGGAGGACCAGATCATGAAGCATTTTGCTTGCTATGCAGATATGCTACTTACTTAATTTTTTTAGTGGAACTGTTAGAATAATCTGAAACAGAAATATGAATGTCTAGAAGATATAATGCGTATAGTGATTTAATATGATACGAAGTCAGGCAGACAGAAAATAATCTAAACTTCAAAATTTAGTAGTTATATGAAACTGGGTAAGCTACCTAAACTCTTAAATTTACCCAGTCTACGAAAACAAGATGATAAAGAATTATCAGATAGGGTTATTGTGAGGTTAAATGACGTACTGAGCACATTGAGCCGAAAACATAATTCAGGGTTCAAAACAAAAGTGTGAAAATATTGTAATTACTTTTATATTAAGTGGGAGCCCGAGGTTAACTTGTAACCCTGCCATTTTCAGAGACTGGTCAAAATCATAAAACTGTTCTGTTTTTGATTTTGTTTTTGCGGTATGCCGGCCTCTCACCGTTGTGGCCCCTCCCGTCGCGAAGCACAGGCTCCGGACGCGCAGGCTCAGCGGCTATGGCTCACGGGGCCAACCGCTCCACGGCATGTGGGATCCTCCCGGACCGGGGCACGAACCCGTGTCCCCTGCATCGGCAGCCGGACTCTCAACCACTGGGCCACTAGGGAAGCCCAGATCTGTGGTGTTAATGCTTTCTTTGTGTTGGTAGTGTCTTAATCGTATATTAACCATTATTGAGCACTTGAGAAAACGATGCAATGAAATGTGTTCATGTAAACACCAGTTGATCAGTTGATGGTGATCAGTTAGTATTTCTTGGGACACTTTCCATAGTCTAGATAGATAACAGCTGTATGCATTATACAAAAGCTGATCTTTAAGTCAGGCAAAGTTATAATTGTTCCCTAATTTAGGGGTTTTATGGTTTCTACCTAATATGTAGACCAGCCGGCAGCTTCCAAGCAAGTCTACTGGAAGGGACAAGTTCAGTATATAGCAGGAAATCAAAGAACTGTTAGTATTTCAACAATGATTGTTTAATATTTTAATCCTCTGCTTGACAGGAAAGAAACACGAGAGGAAAAACAATTGATATTAATCTCAGATGGTGTCTGAGAAAATCATCTTATAGAGGTTTGGATATCACTCATTCATGAACAAAATTAAATCTGGATGTTAAGCATGTTTTTCAGTGACTGCAATGCAATTGAAGGACTGTGAGGTCAAGATTACTGTAATTGCTACAGCAGGCGAGTAGCTAGATATGAGCAGAATAATGGAAGAGCGGCCAGGTGGCAGGAAATCAAGCACCTGGTAAAGAGCAGAGGTCCATGGGCAGACAAAGAAAAACAGGAGCCTCCAGACTGACAGGAAACTACACATTTTCGGTGGTAAGTGTCCTGAAGGCAGACAAAGAGAGATGAGGAAAGACAGGAATCTCCTACTTCCAAATGTAACCTGTTGCTCATTATGCTCTCCTTACAATAAAATTAGCCTTGCAGACAAGCAGCACACACCATGCAGTGAGGCCATGACACTTCTGATTAAGCTAAATAAGGACAAAAATCCCTTCTGGAGCTGCAAAGAAACAGGGAATTTGACCCCCAAACTCCTGCTTCCCCAATGAGTATGCCACCCCTTCCTTTGTATGCCCCTCATAACTGGCTTGCCAATGGAACCCAGGGCAGCAGCTCCTCACCTAACTGCCTGCTCTCCCTGAGGGCATATTCTTGCTTAAATAAATCCTCACTTTACTTGCTTAACCGCCTGTCTCATGCCCAACTCTTGGCATGAAGAGCAAGAACCTTCAATTCACTGGGAACACAATGAGTATTTTTACACATGAGGAAGAAAGGAACAAACACATTTCTCTTAAAACCTAGTGGAGAAATACATGTTTTCTGTTAATAGGAGAGACTGGGTTACATAAGAAGCCATGAAATTGAGAAAAACCATGACTTGCTTTACTGTTCTGGAACCAAACCCACAGTATCCCTGTAATTTGAAGATCACCCAACTGTTAAACACTTAAGAGTTTTACGGGTTTTTCATGAACATGTACTCAGGAAAAAGTAATCGGTTCAGTTTTGGGTTCGAAACTTCGTTTGCTTTACCCTTCCTTTTAAGGATTTGACTCATCAATCTGATTTTTAGAAACTAAAAGCAAACCTTTCATGTCCAGTAGGATTTTATGAAATGCAGTACTTTAAGGCCAGCCAAGAAAAATTAAACATAAAATTCTGTGGTCATTGAGACACCCTCGCTCCCTCCCTAATATCTGCATTACACATTAACCAGAGTTCCTCAAAGACAAGATTGCCTTCCTGATCATAAAGGTCAATTATTTTACCTTCCTCTGACACTTAGGCTGTAACTTCTTAAAAAGAATACTGTTCTTTCCCAGCTCTGTACTGGGATCATGCTGACTTGCTGCTCACTTTGTACCTGCTTACCCAGACTACGTATCCCTGCTGATCTTCATGTAAAATCTCTGTATGTCACTTTGATGTGATATACTGTCCTTTCTCTTCAAAATGGATGTAACCATGCCTTTGACTTCTAACAGGTAGAACAGTCCTCAGAACTTTCTGAGTCTGTCTCCTGAGTTATAATCCTCAGTTTGGCTCAAATAATACTCTCCTTCCCCTGAACTTCATGTTTGCTGTTCCCTTAAAAGGATATTGCAGATTTCTGTACTAGTTTTGCAGATTCCAATTTGGCTTAAAGTTTTTACACTCAAGTTTCTTCCCAAATTGTAAGCATTACTCATTAAATGTCACCTGAAGTCACTGACAAAAAACCCTTAACCCTCCAGATAACTCTATACTAATGAGTATATTACGAAACCCTTTGTGTTACATCAAGCACACCAACATAAAGTTAAAATCAGTATTACTTAAAACGTTTCCCAATGTCTTAAAATCTAGGGGTACTAACTTTCACTAAGATATATATACTCAGAAAAGTTAACTGGTTCCATTTACATTGAGTGGAAAATTGGTTTTATAACCATTATTCCCACGTTGGTCATCGGCCACTTGAATATGGATCAGAAAATAGATACTTAACCTCAAGATTTCTTAAACTCTTTACAGCCACATGTCTAGATTTTCCTTTCATCCATACTATTGCTTTAAAGGGGTAAAGACACATTGAATTGCACTAATAATGCAAGCATTGTTTCTCAGCCTTTTTGGAGGCTTCTCAAACCTTTTATATGTTTCAGCTTTCAAAGAGGAACATATAATTTCTTTAGCTTAACTGGAAAACAGTCACAGCTTGCGATGGAGAAATAACAGATAGCTTAATTTTGAATACATACATGTACAAAGGAAAAGTTTAGGCAAACAGCACAATTCAGCCTCCAAACAAAAGTTTTATGCTTGTTTAACTCAGCAGTATAATTAACAAGAAATAGTTCATGAAACTTTTTTACTCTGAAAATTTTGAACATTTTAAACACAAAGTCTACATTTCAATTAATACGAACAAATATGCAAGTACCTTGAATAATTCCATGTTTTCATTTTGCCTGAAAATTCATAGAGGAATACTTAATATATGCCTCTTCCCCCCAAACCAACATTTTTCTTTTAGTAGTATTCAAGCATCAATTAAAGAAAACAACTTAAACTTTTCCTTTGTAAAGAATATCTGGTACATAACTAAGTGTTATTTTTAATATCTGCTTCGGCCCTCTCTTTCAGATTGGCTTCCCGCATAACCTCGTCTGGAAGCCCCACAGCCTGAGCCACTGTATGAGAGTCACAGGGAGCAAGGTACTCCCTATTCACAGAGGGTGGAAACCCTCGTTGTTCCTGTCTTCCACGCTCACGACCACTTGAATAAGTATTACTTTGGCTGCTTGAGTAACCTTCCGGACCTCCTCCACATCCATCTCTCGTATTGCTCTCACAGCAACTGCTTCCACCGTATGTCAGCGGGACCCTTCGTCCTGATGGTGTAACACGGGAGTCAACTGGGAAGTTAATGATTGATAAACAAACTTTAAACATTACAATTTTTCTGGTATCATATAACATGACTTAAAGTGCTAAATATTTGAAAAGATAAGCTTTATCTGTCTCTGCTATGAAAATATAAAGTATGTAGCAACGGTGCGGGGCTTTCACATTTATTTAAAAGAGCGAGCCATATTTCTCAGCCTAAGTAGTTTCTTTGAAAGTAAAAGCCCCTATTTTAGCATTTTTAAGTAATCAGTAGAGTGGCAACTTTTAACAAGATTTAGTGGGGCTTCCCTGGTGGCGCAGTGGTTGACAGTCCGCCTGCCGATGCAGGGGACACGGGTTCGTGCCCCGGTCCGGGAGGATCCCACATGCCGTGGAGCGGTTGGCCCCGTGAGCCATAGCCGCTGAGCCTGCGCGTCCGGAGCCTGTGCTTCGCGACGGGAGGGGCCACAACGGTGAGAGGCCGGCATACCGCAAAAACAAAATCAAAAACAGAACAGTTTCATGATTTTGACCAGTCTCTGAAAATGGCAGGGTTACAAGTTAACCTCGGGCTCCCACTTAATATAAAAGTAATTACAATATTTTCACACTTTTGTTTTGAACCCTGAATTATGTTTTCGGCTCAATGTGCTCAGTACGTCATTTAACCTCACAATAACCCTATCTGATAATTCTTTATCATCTTGTTTTCGTAGACTGGGTAAATTTAAGAGTTTAGGTAGCTTACCCAGTTTCATATAACTACTAAATTTTGAAGTTTAGATTATTTTCTGTCTGCCTGACTTCGTATCATATTAAATCACTATACGCATTATATCTTCTAGACATTCATATTTCTGTTTCAGATTATTCTAACAGTTCCACTAAAAAAATTAAGTAGCATATCTGAATAGCAAGCAAAATGCTTCATGATCTGGTCCTCCCCATTTTTCATCTATCAAGAAATCCCTGAACTCTCCCTACTGATTACCTGGAGCTTCACGTTATTACCCCAAAATGCCTTTTCCTTTTTTTTTTTTTTTTTTTTTTAACGGTACGCGGGCATCTCACCGTTGTGGCCTCTCCCGTTGTGGAGCACAAGCTCCGGACGGGCAGGCTCAGCGGCCATGGCTCAGGGGCATGTGGGATCCTCCCGGACCGGGGCACGAACCCGTGTCCCCTGTATCGGCAGGCGGACTCTCAACCACTGCGCCACCTGGGAAGCCCTTCTCCTTTATATTGATTAAATTAAAGCAACTGGGAAAAGTATGCAGTGAAAGGTAGAGAACACATTCTGCTGTTGCAGTTTTCTTTAGAGTTTCTCCCGCGAGTTCTCCCGCGAGATTCTCTCGCGAGTTTCTCTCGCGAGTTTCTCTGTTCACCCCTCCCCCACCTCCACATCTTCCATCTTCCCTACCTCCCCTGCGGCTCATCCCTTCCCCCACCCACCGCTACATCTGGTTCCTTAGCCTCTTTCTAGAAGTAGAGCGCTTGCTCTCGAGCCTTAGTTTAGTTAACGGTCGTCTGAAGAGACGCGGAAGGAGGACTTCTGAAGAGGAGGACAAAATAAGGTAAGAAATTCGGCATTTTAGGGAGGAGAGAATAACTTATACCTCAGGAGAAAGAGTTGAGACCTATATGTTCTCCTGTTACCAGAGAAAGCATGGTAATTCAGATTTTGATTTTTCTCTCAGGCTTTTTCTGTAAGAGATAAGAGCCGAGTAAGTGGTGTTTGTATAAATATGTCTGAATAGACAGTGTCTCGAGAAGTCTATCAGTTGTTCTTGAACAGTACGTTTACTGTTTGTTCTCCTGGAGAATCAGTTGCCAAGGCAGCGATGAAAAGCCAGTGAAGTTCCTGGAGTTGGTCCGTGAATTGCGAAGTTGGGGGTGGGGGTGGAGCTAGGTTTGAAATGCTGCGGGAGGGAATATTGAGTAGATAACTTAAGTGTGATTAGCGGCGTACCCTCTTTGCTGTTTACTCTCACTTGCGGGTAGTGCAGCGTATGCCGGGCGCCAGTTTTGTTCCGCTTGCGCTTTTGTTTTTTGCGGTATGCGGGCCTCTCACTGCTGTGGCCCCCCCCCACCGCGGAGCACGGGCTCGGTACCCAGAGGCTCCAGACGCGCAGGCCCAGCGGCCATGGCTCACGGGCCCAGCCGCTCCGCGGCTGGTGGGCTCCTCCCGGAGCGGTGCCGAACCCGTGTCCCCTGGGTAGGCAGGCGGACTGTCAACCACTGCGCCACCAGGGAAGCCCTCTCGTGCAGTTTTTCTTTTTTCTTTTTTGTTTCCTCGGGTTTTCTGTGTGAAAGCAGAGGTACTGAGCAATACAAGCAAGATAGCTATTTTAACTTAAATGATTTAAAACTTGTAATTTTAGTTATCAAATGTCAAAATGTTGATTCACTTGACAAAAAGCGTCTGATTTAATTTGGCATATAAAGAATGGTACTCTCTTTTGACCAGTGTTTCTTAAAGTCTATCAATCTAAGTAAACACAGTTTACATTTTCCTCAATAAAGGAAGTAACTCCCTCCTTTGCTTTTATGACTTACCACTTTTAAAGTTTGTGGAAAAAAAATATTTTAAGCATTATTTGATGCATAGACAAGAAAAATGTGAGTAGATGGGAAAAAGTTAAAAATATGTTTAAGGTATATTCTGCACAGTTCATAAAACATATTAACTGTTAGATGTGTAGAATCCAGGACCATTTATTATTGCTTATTTTTTTGTTGTGTTTTGGAAAAGAAGCCTTGAACCCTGCAGGTAAACTAATTTACAGTTGCCTTCTAATCTAGTTTTTACATACAGGTTTTTGTAAGATATCTATAAAGAATGGAGCATTTGTTACGCCAGTGCTTGTTTTGCTTTGTGTTACAAGTTTCCTCTCTTTTAAGTAAGAAACGGCAAATATTTTCACTGATATAGGGTACTTCAGTTGAGTTATAAACAGGTGTAATAGTTTTTGCTTATAATTTACTTTTTGCTATATGTATAAAGATATATTTTTAATTACTTACAGAAAAATGGCGGAAGCAGACCAGGCTGGGAAACTGTTCATAGGAGGCCTCCATGCTGACACCAATGAAAATTCTCTTGAAGTGGTATTTGGGAAATATGGTCACATTATGGAAGGTAATTTTTAGAACCTATATATATACATATAGACACACACACACACACACACACACACACACACATATATGTTCGAAGCAAATGTGTATTAAACATACACCATTGAACAGCTAAGTTAAAGTGCTTTTTCTATTTGTAACACACAAGCACTTTTTTTTTAAGTTTCTGTTTTTTATTAGGAAAGCACTGGGCAATGAGGGAAATTGTACAACTTAGGGGCTCCTACTACTGAGAAGGGAAAAAAGCAGCGTTTCTTTCTTCACCCCAGCCACGCTTTGCAGCATGCTGGGTTTTACTTACCTGACCAGGGATCAAGCCCACGCACAGTGGCATGCGGCATGTGGATCTTAGTTGCCTGACGAGGGATCAGGCCCGTTTCCCTTTCATTGGGAACGTGGAGTCTTATCCACTGGACCACCAGGGAAGTCCCAGGGCTTTTTAAACATACTGGGGTCATAGGACATGAAATGGGATGAGATATGCTAGTTGTAGAATGGTTGAAATTATTGACTCTCTTTTTAAACTACTAGAAATGATATAAAATGGAAAGGGTTTTTTTGCTTTATTTGTTTTTGGTGTTTGTTTTGTTTTTAAGTAACTTCCGGGAGGCTGTTACTGCACTGTGTCCATAACATGAAATTAAGGAGGCCTTATGAGAAAGTGTCAAAGGATGGATTATTTTGAAAATATGAAACGTTCAATTTTATGTGAAATTTAAATTAAAAATATTTATGTATATTACAGTTATGTTGATAAAGGATCAGAAAAAAAACAAGTCTAGAGGCTTTGCTTTTATTACTTTTGAGAATCCTGCAGATGCAAAGGATGCTATCCAAGATATGAATGGAAAAGTAAGAGCCTTTTAATAATATTTTGTGTCCTCCATTTGTTACTATTTCTAGATTTTTTTTTCTAGTTTTTTAAAGTAACATGATGCCATATAAGCCTTCACTCTCCTTTTTGTCACATAAGTACTGGATTGTCTGGTTGGAAAGAGATTGACATTAACATTAGCTTTAACAATATATTTTAAACCTGTTTTAGCATTCAAATGTAAAAGTAAATAAGTTTTAGCCTGTAGAGCTCTCCCCAATATCCCATACTGTTATTTTTAAGTCTCGACTTTTTTGTACTTAAGAGTCACTCTTTCTTGTGTCAATGTTACAAATAATCATTTGTCCCTTACAACTGTACTTTTAATTGCATCTTTGCTCAAAGAATTTTTTTATATTGTAGGTAATATTTTTCCCATTTTATATTGCAGGTAATATCTTTTTATATTCATCATCCTGTGAATTGTTCATTGTTAAAAGTACCTCCAGTGCATCTCAGTTCTCATAGTGGGGAACACATACATTAATTCCCTTTGTCCTATAGCTTGGTTTCTGGTATGCTGCAGGCAGTTGGCACATGTTGACCCTTTTACTTTACTTTCATATTTTAAGGTATGGTAGTACCTAAAAGTTGATCTTGACTCATGATTATATTTTGGGTGCAGAGGTAAATTTGTGTCATGAAGGATAGTTGACCCCCATTTTTGGTTTGTTTTCAGGCACAAGAAGGTGTAGTCTGTGTAGACATTATTCTTCAATTCTTTATTCAACAGATATTTTATTGCCAGGCATTGCTTTAGCAATTGATTAATGGTTGTGGGTACTACAAAATACCTATTTTCTTGGACACTTGTGTTCTAGGGTGAAAGATGAGAAACGTACAAGTAAAACTAAATACAATTTCATATGCAAAAATATTAAGGAAAATAAAGTAGGTAATTTCATTAGAGCTTAAGGGGAGTGGATTTCTATACATATACATCTAAGAATGTTAAATCCTGAATGTTGGGAGGGAGGCAGCCATTCATAAGTGTATGGGAAATATTTTGGACCCAGAAACAGAAAAGGAGGCCCTAACGTGGGAGCACATGGCTGTTGAGGCTGTTTGTATTGGGCCAGGGCCCATCCATATCCACCAGAAGTCTTAGTAGGAATTCAGCATTTAAAATTGTTTTCCAAGGATAACATGAAACAGCTAGAGTGTTTTACTTAGAGCAATTATATGATGATTTGAATTATGTTTTCAAAAATCACATTGGCATCTATAGAAGGTTAATGTAGGAAGCTGTTGGAAGATTAAGAAGTGTAAGCATGTCTTAAACATAAGAATATGAAGTACTATTATAAGAAGGTACTCTTGGGGGACATGTTTAAACAATTGAATAAGGCAAGAAATGTTAAGGACCAAATAAGTGCTCTATTTAAAAAAAAATCAAGGAAATTATTAGAAGTAAATACAGAAGGACAATCATGTTGGAAAATGTTCTTTCTCTTAATATTTAATAAATGCTAAAAAAGATTAGAGTAGGAATAACCATTTTGAATAAACAACTGAATCATTTTATTTTTTAAATCACACGTATACTTTTATATACCCTTGGGACACTGAAAACTTTGAATGGTAGAAGTAGAGAAAGGAAGTGAGTTTAGTTCTCCATTATAGAAAATAAAAGGGTATATTCTCTCATGATAAGTGAGAGGTATTAATCTTCTTTTAATACCAGAGGACATTTCAGGGAGCTCTAATTGCCAATACGTACACTTTGTGTTGGATGACTTAATGAAAGGCAGTTAGTCATTAAGTCTCATTTATCTGGCATGGTGAAGGACACAATCATTTCAGAAGAAAATGTTTGCCTTGGGGAAAAAAGACTGATCTTGAACTAGAGCAGTAGTAAATAAATTCGATGTGATGTTATTAATGTTATACTTAATCTGTTTAGTCTTTGGATGGAAAGGCAATTAAGGTAGAGCAAGCCAACAAACCATCTTTGGAAAGCGGTGGTACACAGAGACCACAACCTCCTGCAAGAAACAGGGGCCATCTGAGAAATCCGAGACATGGAAGAGGAAGAAATCGAAGAGGTGGAAATGGAAGAGGAGGAAGTGGGAGCACAAGAGAGCATCCCTCACCTGGAGGACACCTGGGTAATGTTTTCAGATACAAGGCTGCAACCAGAGGACCAAAAAATAGTAGGTTTAACGGTATAGAAACCTCTCAGTTTTTATTCCATCCTTTATGAGCAAAGTAGTGTGTACGAACTATCAGATGATGAATCACATTGATAGTCAGAAGTATTTCTAAGTGGTGAAGAATTATTCTGGTTATAAAATGACTTAACTAGATAATGTGCAAAACGTTAAGCACCTTACAGGGGAATAGCATAAATTTTAAACTAAATTCAGTCTCTTTTACCATTATTACTAATTGCCTCTTTTCTTCGAGAATTTTTCTACCGAGTTTCCTACTGTTGATCATACATTAGATGTTTTCACTTTAGGACCAATAACTTGATATGAGTTTAAATCAATGATCCATACATAATCTATTAAAAATACATTGGTTAATTTTATTCTGAGAGTATCCTTATTGCATCATAAAAATACTAGAGAATCTTGAAAACTCCACAACAGAAAATAAAAGTCACTCAGAATATCCACAATTCAGGGCGAAACACTTCATATTTTAGGTTTCACCTTGCAGTATTTGTCTTAAGTATATGTGTTCAGACATCTAAGCAAATCTCCATTGTCATTTTGGTATGAGGCTTTTCTACCTGGGTCTGTGGTTTGCATTTTGGAAAATACCTTAGGGAAATAAATAGAGCTTTAGATTCTAAAAGGTGTCTTTGATCCAGGAAAAGAGTAAAAAGCTCTGCTTCAGAAATATGTATGTTTTCTTTGTGTGTGTATTAGAGGAGGAAGTCGTTGAAAATGCCTTTTTTTGGATTTTTTCAGAGAAGTTTTCTACTTAGTAAGAAAAGGAGGAAAAGCACTTTGCATTTCAAAAACTTCCATATATTATCAACGTCTGCTTCATCTATTAACCATAACCAGTCTTCAGAATTAAAACATTTAGTTTCTTTTTGTGCTAATTACATGTGTGAATTTTAGGAAATGTTTTTTGAAAGTTCAGTTAGAGGGTGTGCCCATTTTAAGATAACACAGTTTTGTTCTTTCACTTTCTTGAGCTTGAGAAAAGTTGACCAGTTTATATTCTGCCATGTGTAAGAGTACTCATTTTTTCTTGCCTGTGGCAATACCGGGGAATTGGAATACATCTAAACATCTTTCTGGTTTGAAAGGTAAAACATAAATTTTCAGTATTTAGTGTGCATTTCTTAAATACTATTAAAATTGAACAGAACATAGCCCTTTTCACTGAGAAATTAACATTAAGAGTTGATCTGTGAATAACACAGGCCTGAACTGTTGATCAACTTACAAGCAGATTTTGTTTTTCAATAAATACATATATGATCACTACGTGATCCAAGGTTGGTTGAATCCATGGATGCAGAACTAGGGATACTGGACCAAGTGTAAAGTTATAAGCAGATATTCTCCGGCAAAGGGAGTTATTTGTATGTATATACTTAACTTTTAGGTAATGCATTTTTTATTCATCTTTTTTATTTTTAATGTTTTGATTTATACCTAGGGTGTTGTGTTTTTCAAAAGCTTCCTTGACACCAGAATTATATAACTAGTAACTTATCATCTTCCTCCTAAAATGATGAAAAATTGAGTTTTACATTTAATTTATCCAGGTTTTTCTGTACTCTCTCTCTTCTCCCCAAAGCACTTTCATACCAGTGGTTCTTTAGTTTTTTCCTAGATTTTCCAAACTGACTTTTACGGTACGTCTTTGAACTCTACTGACTTATGTGTCATATGAGGAAACCATCATATTGGTTTAGACAGATAGGAAAGCTGAAGACTGGAGTAATTGTTTAGTGAAAATTTATAACAATAAGTGAAACTTGCCCAATGAAAAAATGTTGATTCTGCTTAACTAAAAAGATTTCATTTAAACACAGGTCGTGGTGGACACACTCCTAGTCCCAACGTGAGTTCTTCCAGGGGAGCCTTTCCAGTTAAAAGAAGTGGAGGTCCTCCTCCTAAGAGATGTTGCCAAGGACGAAGCAGTAGGGGGGTGGGAAGACAAGGTAAATGCTATATAATGCAGAGACAGTTGTTTCTAATTAATGAAAGGGAGCTATTTTAAACAGAGTGTTTAAGCTAAATGGAAAGTGAGAAGTATATGGACATGTTAACCAATCACTAATTTATTGATTGATTTGTGGTTGGGAAATAATTTGTCAGTTTTTGATTATAGATGTAGTAGGTGATTAGCACTGCAGTGGGGAAAACATTGCTTGTAAGTCCATGTTGGCTATAGAATTCCTCTTAATTTAAGTTGCTGCTAACACTTTTTGGTTAGTAGGCTTCTTTATCACATAGTTTCAATATCAGAATTTTCATGAAAACTATGTCCTGTGAGAGAATGTTCTGGTCTGTAGACTAGTTTAGCTATGTATATTGGCTACCTGGTTTTATTAATTATTATAAACAATAATTGAAACTTGCCATATGAACTGTAGTTTGTGCTCTTAACTTTTCTAGCACTGTTTTCTGATCCGTAATATGGTAGAGACTTGAAACAGCCATTATCAAATTGCCCTTTTACATGTAGAATATGAATGAAGCCAAATGTAGCACGATATTGACTTCAAAACACAACAGAAGCTAAGAAGCCTACCCTTTCCATTAGTAGATGGTTAGCCTAGTGAACAAACAAGAGAAGAGAACCAACAAGGTCCTAGTGACCTCCAGGAATGAGGAATAAGAATTAACACAGGAAGAGAACGTTATTTATGGGAGATAGTTTCATATTTTGGGAGCGGTACAGTGTTTTTCAAATGAGCCCTTTATTGCTAATAAACAAGAGAAGTCACTATTGCTATCCTCGTACAAGGTCCATAATTAAGGTTGTACACTTAAAGGAGAGAGCCGACCACTTGGTGGTGGAATATGTGACAGTAGTTACCAAAAATCAATATTTTGCTCAAAGTTTGAGAAGTGTTCCCTACTGCTGGTAATCTAAAGGTTATGCCAACTGTATGGGGAACGGGAGATGTCAGAAAATACAATGTTCAGTGGTACCATTGAAAGGGAAACGAAAATGTGCGTAAATGGAATTTTAGAAGGGGTAGTTTTTTTAAATGATTTTGGAGAGTGGAAGGCTATCAGACTTTGGGATTTTTCTTTGAAACATTACTGTCAATATTGAGATACTTACATAAGCATTTTTAAATTAAAGGTTCAGTATCACATGGAAGACAAAATTATGGAGGTCCTCCTCGTAGAGAGCCAGTGTCTTTTCGGAGAGTTGGCTATATGTCACAAAGAGATGGTGGTTATGCTACTAGAGACAGGTAAGAGAAAACACAATATATGAATTAAGTCATGGTTAGTTTTGTTGTTCTTGTTGAAATTTACCTAACACAAAATTGAACATTTAAAAGTGAACAATTTAGTAACATTTACTACCCTTAACAGTGTTATGCAACCACCAGCTCTGTTCAGTTCCAAAACATTTCATCACCCCAAAATAAAATTAATAAGCAGTCACACCCATTTTCTCCCCCCTTGTCCCTGGTAGGTACCCACCTGTGTCCTTATCTATGAATTTATGTAATCCTGAATATATCACACTAATGGAAGCAAACAGTATGTGACCTTTATTATCCAGCTTTCCCTTAGCTTAAATGTTTTCAAAGGTCATTCATGCTGTAGCATGAATCAGTACTTCAGACTTTTTTTTTTTTCGCTGACTAAATATTCCATTTTATGTGCGATTAACATGGTTTGTTTATCCATCTGTGTGAGTTATTCCCATCATGGTGCTGTCATGAATACTCCTGTACAAGCACTTGGGTACCTGTTTTCAATTCTTTTTGAGTGTATATATACTTAAGGAGTGGGATTCCTGGGACATATAGTAATTCTTTAATTTTTTAAGGAACTGCTGATCTTTTCCACAGAGCCGGTACTATCTTACATTTCTGCCACGCACATATACTTGATTTGTTTCTCTGCATCTGCACCAACACTTGATATATTCTGTTTGTTTATTTTTAATTATAGCCAGTCTGATAAGTGGAAAGTGGATATTTCATTTTGGTTTTGAATTTCATTTTCCTAATAAATATGTTGAGCAGCTTTTCATGTCCTTGTTGCTCATTGTATATCTTCTTTGAACAAAAGTATATTCAAGTCCTTTGCCCGTTTAAAAGTTTTTGTCTTTTTGCTGTCTGAATTCTTTATATATTCTGGATATGATAAGTTGCATTTAAACTTTCATCTGCTTTATTTAATTTATTCATGGAGAAATTATCCAAGCTCCCGAGCCAGCATGGAGTATACTCCGCCACATAGAATCTATGCACACGGTTATTATGGACATTTAAGTTCTTGGAATGATCATCCCTCTAGAGGACATAGGTAATATAAAATTTTGTGTTGATATCAAATAAAAATATTCTTTTAAATTATGTGATCGTGACACATAATTTAAATTTATCACATAATTTATGACGTTCTTTTAAATTTAGTGATCGTGATGGCCATGGTGGAAGTCGTGATAGAGATTATTCTGCATATCGAAATGGAAGCTCTAACAGGGATTCATATGGGAGTAACGGTAAGAGCCCAGTTACACCTTGTAAATCAAAGAATTAGACTTAACCAGATCATTGTTTACTCTAATTTTATTTCAGTTCCTTAAAGGTAAAACTATGTTTAGCATAGACTTTCTTATAAGTTAAAGACCTTTGAATTGTTTTCTTAATAGCTCACTTAAAATAAAATGCTGTGAAGGGTAAATGGGCAGTCTCATCTTTTTTTCTCATTACAGAAAAATTATTTTAACATCATTATTATTATTATTATTATTATTATTATTTTTTTTTTTTTGCAGAACTTGTGCCTCTCACCATAGTGGCCTCTCCAGTTGCGGAGCACAGGCTCCTGTCGCTCAGGCCCAGCGGTCGTGGCCCACGGTCCCAACCGCTCCGCGGCATGTGGGATCTTCCCAGACCCGGGCACGAACCCGTGTCCCATGCATCGGCAGGTGAACTGTCAACCACTGCGCCACCAGGGAAGCCCTACTAAATCTTATTAAAAGTTGCCACTCTACTGATTATTTAAAAATGCTAAAATAGGGGCTTTTACTGTCAAAGAAACTACTTAGGCTGAAAAATATGGCTCTCTCTTTTAAATAAATATGAAAGCCCTTCACCCTTGCTACATAGTTTATATTTTCATAGCAGAGACAGATAAAGCTTATCTTTTCAAATAGTTAGCACTTTAAGTCATGTTATATGATACCAGAAAAATTTGTAATGTTTAAAGTTTGTTTATCAATCATTAACTTTCCAGTTGACTACCGTGTTGCACCAGCAGCACGAAGGGTCCCGCTGACATATGGTGGAATCAGTTGCTGTGATAGCAATATGAGAGACGTATATGGAGGAGGTCCGGAAGGTTACTCAAGCAGCCAAAGTAATACTTATTCAAGGGGTTGTGAGCGTGGAAGACAGGAACAATGAGGGTTTCCACCCGCTGTGAATAGGGAGTACCTTGCTCCCCGTGACTCATACAGTAGCTCAGGTCGTGGGGCTTCCAGACGAGGTTATGCAGGAAGCCAATCTGAAAGAGAGGGCCGAAGCAGATATTAAAAATAACACTCAGTTATGTACCAAATGTTCTTTACAAAGGAAAAGTTTAAGTTGTTTTCTTTAATTGATCCTTGAATACTACTAAAGGAAAAATATTGGTTTGCGGGGACGAGGCATATATTACCATTTCCTCTATGAATTTTCAGACAAAGTGAAAACATGAAATTATTCAAAGTACTTGCATAGCTGTTAATATTAATTGAAATATAGAATTTGTGTGTAAAATGTTCAAAATTTTCAGAACAAATGAATCAGAATTTTCTTGAAAACTATGTCCTGTGAGAGAATGTTCTGGTCTGTAGACTAGTTTAGCTATGTGTATTGGCTACCTGGTTTTTTATTTAATTATTATAAACAATAATTGAAACTTGCCATATGAACTGTAGTTTGTGCTCTTAACTTTTGTAGCACTGTTGTCTGATCCGTAATATGGTACAGACTTGAAACAGCCATTATCAAATTGCCCTTTTACGTGTAGAATATGAATGAAGCCAAATGTAGCACGATATTGACTTCAAAACACAACAGAAGCTAAGAAGCCTACCCTTTCCATTAGTAGATGGTTAGCCTAGTGAACAAACAAGAGAAGAGAACAAACAAGGTCCTAGTGACCTCCAGGAATGAGGAATAAGAATTAACACAGGAAGAGAACGTTATTTATGGGAGATAGTTTCATATTTTGGGAGCGGTACAGTGTTTTTCAAAAGAGCCCTTTATTGCTAATAAACAAGAGAAGTCACTATTGCTATCCTCGTACAAGGTCAATAATTAAGGTTGTACACTTAAAGGAGAGAGCCGACCACTTGGTGGTGGAATATGTGACAGTAGTTACCAAAAATCAATGTTTTGCTCAAAGTTTGAGAAGTGTTCCCTACTGCTGGTAATCTAAAGGTTATGCCAACTGTATGGGGAACGGGAGATGTCAGAAAATACAATGTTCAGTGGTACCATTGAAAGGGAAACGAAAATGTGCGTAAATGGAATTTTAGAAGGGGTAGTTTTTTTAAATGATTTTGGAGAGTGGAAGGCTATCAGACTTTGGGATTTTTCTTTGAAACATTACTGTCAATTCTGAGATACTTACATAAGCATTTTTAAATTAAAGGCTCAGTAGCACATGGAAGACAAAATTATGGAGGTCCTCCTCGTAGAGAGCCAGTCTCTTTTCAGAGAGTTGGCTATATGTCACAAAGAGATGGTGGTTATGCTACTAGAGACAGGTAAGAGAAAACACAGTATATGAATTAAGTCATGGTTAGTTTTGTTGTTCTTGTTGAAATTTACCTAACACAAAATAGAACATTTAAAAGTGAACAATTCAGTAACATTTAGTACCCTTAACAGTGTTATGCAACCACCAGCTCTGTTCAGTTCCAAAACATTTCATCACCCCAGAATAAAATTAATAAGCAGTCACTCCCATTTTCTCCCCCCTTGTCCCTGGTAGGTACCCACCTGTGTCCTTATCTATGAATTTATGTAATCCTGAATATATCATACTAATGGAAGCAAACAATATGTGACCTTTATTATCCAGCTTTCCCTTAGCATAAATGTTTTCAAAGGTCATTCATGCTCTAGCATGAATCAGTACTTCAGACTTTTTTTTTTTTTTTTTTTTGGCTGACTGAATATTCCATTTTATGTGCGATTAACATGGTTTGTTTATCCATCTGTGTGAGTTATTCCCATCATTGTGCTGTCATGAATACTGCTGTACAAGCATTTGGGTACCTGTTTTCAATTCTTTTTGAGTGTATATATACTTAAGGAGTGGAATTCCTGGGACATATAGTAATTCTTTAATTTTTTAAGGAACTGCTGATCTATTCCACAGAGCCGGTACTCTTTTACATTTCTGCCACGCACATATACTTGATTTGTTTCTCTGCATCTGCACCAACACTTGATATATTCAGTTTGTTTATTTTTAATTATAGCCAGTGTGAGAGGTGCAAAGTAGATATTCCATTTTGGTTTTGAATTTCATTTCCCTAATAAATATGTTGAGCATCTTTTCATGTCCTTGTTGGTCATTGTATATCTTCTTTGAACAAAAGTATATTCAAGTTCTTTTCCTGTTTAAAATTTTTTGTCTTTTAGCTGTCTGAATCCTTTATATATTCTGGATATGATAAGTTGCGTTTCAAACTTTATCTGCTTTATTTAAGTTATTCACGGAGAAATTATCCAAGCTTCCGAGCCAGCAAGGATTACACTCCGCCACCTAGAGTCTATGCACACGGTTATTATGGACATTCAAGTTCTCGGATTGATCATCCCTCTAGAGGATATAGGTAATATAAAAGTTTGTGTTTATATCAAATAAAAACATTCTTTTAAATTATGTGATCGTGACACATAATTTAAATTGATGACATAATTTATATCATTCTTTTAAATTTAGTGATCGTGATGGCTATGGTGGAAATCCTGATACAGATTATTCTGAATATCGAAATGGAAGCTCTAACAGGGATTCATATGGGAGTTATGGTAAGAGTCCAGTTACAACATGTAAATCATAGAATTAGACTTAACCAGATCGTTGTTTACTCTACTTTTACTTCAGTTCCTTAAAGGTAAAACTATGATTAGCATAGCCTTTTTTATAAGTTAAAGACCTTTGAATTGTTTTGTTAATAAAATGCTATGAAGGGTAAATGGGCAGTCTCATCTTTTTTTCTCACTACCGAAAAACTATTTTAACATTAGTAGTATTATTTTATTTATTTATTTATTTGCAGCACACGGGCCTCTCACCGTTGTGCCCTCTCCCATTGTGGAGCACAAGCTCCTGACGCGCAGGCCCAGAGGCCGTGGCCTATGGTCCCAACCGCTCTCTGGCATGTGGGATCCTCCTGGACGGGTCACGAACCCGTGTCCCCTGCATCGGCAGGCGGACTGTCAACCACTGCGCCACCAGGGAAGCCCCACTAAATCTTGTTAAAAGTTGCCACTCTACTGATTACTTAAAAATGCTAAAATAGGGGCTTTTACTTTCAAAGAAACTACTTAGGCTGAGAAATATGGCTCGCTCTTTTAAATAAATGTGAAAGCCCCGCACCGTTGCTACATACTTTATATTTTCATAGCAGAGACAGATAAAGCTTATCTTTTCAAATATTTAGCACTTTAAGTCATGTTATATGATACCAGAAAAATTGTAATGTTTAAAGTTTGTTTATCAATCATTAACTTCCCAGTTGACTCCCGTGTTACACCAGCAGGACGAAGGGTCCCGCTGACATACGGTGGAAGCAGTTGCTGTGAGAGCAATACGAGAGATGGATGTGGAGGAGGTCCGGAAGGTTACTCAAGCAGCCAAAGTAATACTTATTCAAGTGGTCGTGAGCGTGGAAGACAGGAACAACGAGGGTTTCCACCCTCTGTGAATAGGGAGTACCTTGCTCCCTGTGACTCTCATACAGTGGCTCAGGCTGTGGGGCTTCCAGACGAGGTTATGCGGGAAGCCAATCTGAAAGAGAGGGCCGAAGCAGATATTAAAAATAACACTTAGTTATGTACCAGATATTCTTTACAAAGGAAAAGTTTAAGTTGTTTTCTTTAATTGATGCTTGAATACTACTAAAAGAAAAATGTTGGTTTGGGGGGAAGAGGCATATATTAAGTATTCCTCTATGAATTTTCAGGCAAAATGAAAACATGGAATTATTCAAGGTACTTGCATATTTGTTCGTATTAATTGAAATGTAGACTTTGTGTTTAAAATGTTCAAAATTTTCAGAGTAAAAAAGTTTCATGAACTATTTCTTGTTAATTATACTGCTGAGTTAAACAAGCATAAAACTTTTGTTTGGAGGCTGAATTGTGCTGTTTGCCTAAACTTTTCCTTTGTACATGTATGTATTCAAAATTAAGCTATCTGTTATTTCTCCATCGCAAGCTGTGACTGTTTTCCAGTTAAGCTAAAGAAATTATATGTTCCTCTTTGAAAGCTGAAACATATAAAAGGTTTGAGAAGCCTCCAAAAAGGCTGAGAAACAATGCTTGCATTATTAGTGCAATTCAATGTGTCTTTACCCCTTTAAAGCAATAGTATGGATGAAAGGAAAATCTAGACATGTGGCTGTAAAGAGTTTAAGAAATCTTGAGGTTAAGTATCTATTTTCTGATCCATATTCAAGTGGCCGATGACCAACGTGGGAATAATGGTTATAAAACCAATTTTCCACTCAATGTAAATGGAACCAGTTAACTTTTCTGAGTATATATATCTTAGTGAAAGTTAGTACCCCTAGATTTTAAGACATTGGGAAACGTTTTAAGTAATACTGATTTTAACTTTATGTTGGTGTGCTTGATGTAACACAAAGGGTTTCGTAATATACTCATTAGTATAGAGTTATCTGGAGGGTTAAGGGTTTTTTGTCAGTGACTTCAGGTGACATTTAATGAGTAATGCTTACAATTTGGGAAGAAACTTGAGTGTAAAAACTTTAAGCCAAATTGGAATCTGCAAAACTAGTACAGAAATCTGCAATATCCTTTTAAGGGAACAGCAAACATGAAGTTCAGGGGAAGGAGAGTATTATTTGAGCCAAACTGAGGATTATAACTCAGGAGACAGACTCAGAAAGTTCTGAGGACTGTTCTACCTGTTAGAAGTCAAAGGCATGGTTACATCCATTTTGAAGAGAAAGGACAGTATATCACATCAAAGTGACATACAGAGATTTTACATGAAGATCAGCAGGGATACGTAGTCTGGGTAAGCAGGTACAAAGTGAGCAGCAAGTCAGCATGATCCCAGTACAGAGCTGGGAAAGAACAGTATTCTTTTTAAGAAGTTACAGCCTAAGTGTCAGAGGAAGGTAAAATAATTGACCTTTATGATCAGGAAGGCAATCTTGTCTTTGAGGAACTCTGGTTAATGTGTAATGCAGATATTAGGGAGGGAGCGAGGGTGTCTCAATGACCACAGAATTTTATGTTTAATTTTTCTTGGCTGGCCTTAAAGTACTGCATTTCATAAAATCCTACTGGACATGAAAGGTTTGCTTTTAGTTTCTAAAAATCAGATTGATGAGTCAAATCCTTAAAAGGAAGGGTAAAGCAAACGAAGTTTCGAACCCAAAACTGAACCGATTACTTTTTCCTGAGTACATGTTCATGAAAAACCCGTAAAACTCTTAAGTGTTTAACAGTTGGGTGATCTTCAAATTACAGGGATACTGTGGGTTTGGTTCCAGAACAGTAAAGCAAGTCATGGTTTTTCTCAATTTCATGGCTTCTTATGTAACCCAGTCTCTCCTATTAACAGAAAACATGTATTTCTCCACTAGGTTTTAAGAGAAATGTGTTTGTTCCTTTCTTCCTCATGTGTAAAAATACTCATTGTGTTCCCAGTGAATTGAAGGTTCTTGCTCTTCATGCCAAGAGTTGGGCATGAGACAGGCGGTTAAGCAAGTAAAGTGAGGATTTATTTAAGCAAGAATATGCCCTCAGGGAGAGCAGGCAGTTAGGTGAGGAGCTGCTGCCCTGGGTTCCATTGGCAAGCCAGTTATGAGGGGCATACAAAGGAAGGGGTGGCATACTCATTGGGGAAGCAGGAGTTTGGGGGTCAAATTCCCTGTTTCTTTGCAGCTCCAGAAGGGATTTTTGTCCTTATTTAGCTTAATCAGAAGTGTCATGGCCTCACTGCATGGTGTGTGCTGCTTGTCTGCAAGGCTAATTTTATTGTAAGGAGAGCATAATGAGCAACAGGTTACATTTGGAAGTAGGAGATTCCTGTCTTTCCTCATCTCTCTTTGTCTGCCTTCAGGACACTTACCACCGAAAATGTGTAGTTTCCTGTCAGTCTGGAGGCTCCTGTTTTTCTTTGTCTGCCCATGGACCTCTGCTCTTTACCAGGTGCTTGATTTCCTGCCACCTGGCCGCTCTTCCATTATTCTGCTCATATCTAGCTACTCGCCTGCTGTAGCAATTACAGTAATCTTGACCTCACAGTCCTTCAATTGCATTACAGTCACTGAAAAACATGCTTAACATCCAGATTTAATTTTGTTCATGAATGAGTGATATCCAAACCTCTATAAGATGATTTTCTCAGACACCATCTGAGATTAATATCAATTGTTTTTCCTCTCGTGTTTCTTTCCTGTCAAGCAGAGGATTAAAATATTAAACAATCATTGTTGAAATACTAACAGTTCTTTGATTTCCTGCTATATACTGAACTTGTCCCTTCCAGTAGACTTGCTTGGAAGCTGCCGGCTGGTCTACATATTAGGTAGAAACCATAAAACCCCTAAATTAGGGAACAATTATAACTTTGCCTGACTTAAAGATCAGCTTTTGTATAATGCATACAGCTGTTATCTATCTAGACTATGGAAAGTGTCCCAAGAAATACTAACTGATCACCATCAACTGATCAACTGGTGTTTACATGAACACATTTCATTGCATCGTTTTCTCAAGTGCTCAATAATGGTTAATATACGATTAAGACACTACCAACACAAAGAAAGCATTAACACCACAGATCTGGGCTTCCCTAGTGGCCCAGTGGTTGAGAGTCCGGCTGCCGATGCAGGGGACACGGGTTCGTGCCCCGGTCCGGGAGGATCCCACATGCCGTGGAGCGGTTGGCCCCGTGAGCCATAGCCGCTGAGCCTGCGCGTCCGGAGCCTGTGCTTCGCGACGGGAGGGGCCACAACGGTGAGAGGCCGGCATACCGCAAAAACAAAATCAAAAACAGAACAGTTTTATGATTTTGACCAGTCTCTGAAAATGGCAGGGTTACAAGTTAACCTCGGGCTCCCACTTAATATAAAAGTAATTACAATATTTTCACACTTTTGTTTTGAACCCTGAATTATGTTTTCGGCTCAATGTGCTCAGTACGTCATTTAACCTCACAATAACCCTATCTGATAATTCTTTATCATCTTGTTTTCGTAGACTGGGTAAATTTAAGAGTTTAGGTAGCTTACCCAGTTTCATATAACTACTAAATTTTGAAGTTTAGATTATTTTCTGTCTGCCTGACTTCGTATCATATTAAATCACTATACGCATTATATCTTCTAGACATTCATATTTCTGTTTCAGATTATTCTAACAGTTCCACTAAAAAAATTAAGTAGCATATCTGAATAGCAAGCAAAATGCTTCATGATCTGGTCCTCCCCATTTTTCATCTATCAAGAAATCCCTGAACTCTCCCTACTGATTACCTGGAGCTTCACGTTATTACCCCAAAATGCCTTTTCCTTTTTTTTTTTTTTTTTTTTTTAACGGTACGCGGGCATCTCACCGTTGTGGCCTCTCCCGTTGTGGAGCACAAGCTCCGGACGGGCAGGCTCAGCGGCCATGGCTCAGGGGCATGTGGGATCCTCCCGGACCGGGGCACGAACCCGTGTCCCCTGTATCGGCAGGCGGACTCTCAACCACTGCGCCACCTGGGAAGCCCTTCTCCTTTATATTGATTAAATTAAAGCAACTGGGAAAAGTATGCAGTGAAAGGTAGAGAACACATTCTGCTGTTGCAGTTTTCTTTAGAGTTTCTCCCGCGAGTTCTCCCGCGAGATTCTCTCGCGAGTTTCTCTCGCGAGTTTCTCTGTTCACCCCTCCCCCACCTCCACATCTTCCATCTTCCCTACCTCCCCTGCGGCTCATCCCTTCCCCCACCCACCGCTACATCTGGTTCCTTAGCCTCTTTCTAGAAGTAGAGCGCTTGCTCTCGAGCCTTAGTTTAGTTAACGGTCGTCTGAAGAGACGCGGAAGGAGGACTTCTGAAGAGGAGGACAAAATAAGGTAAGAAATTCGGCATTTTAGGGAGGAGAGAATAACTTATACCTCAGGAGAAAGAGTTGAGACCTATATGTTCTCCTGTTACCAGAGAAAGCATGGTAATTCAGATTTTGATTTTTCTCTCAGGCTTTTTCTGTAAGAGATAAGAGCCGAGTAAGTGGTGTTTGTATAAATATGTCTGAATAGACAGTGTCTCGAGAAGTCTATCAGTTGTTCTTGAACAGTACGTTTACTGTTTGTTCTCCTGGAGAATCAGTTGCCAAGGCAGCGATGAAAAGCCAGTGAAGTTCCTGGAGTTGGTCCGTGAATTGCGAAGTTGGGGGTGGGGGTGGAGCTAGGTTTGAAATGCTGCGGGAGGGAATATTGAGTAGATAACTTAAGTGTGATTAGCGGCGTACCCTCTTTGCTGTTTACTCTCACTTGCGGGTAGTGCAGCGTATGCCGGGCGCCAGTTTTGTTCCGCTTGCGCTTTTGTTTTTTGCGGTATGCGGGCCTCTCACTGCTGTGGCCCCCCCCCACCGCGGAGCACGGGCTCGGTACCCAGAGGCTCCAGACGCGCAGGCCCAGCGGCCATGGCTCACGGGCCCAGCCGCTCCGCGGCTGGTGGGCTCCTCCCGGAGCGGTGCCGAACCCGTGTCCCCTGGGTAGGCAGGCGGACTGTCAACCACTGCGCCACCAGGGAAGCCCTCTCGTGCAGTTTTTCTTTTTTCTTTTTTGTTTCCTCGGGTTTTCTGTGTGAAAGCAGAGGTACTGAGCAATACAAGCAAGATAGCTATTTTAACTTAAATGATTTAAAACTTGTAATTTTAGTTATCAAATGTCAAAATGTTGATTCACTTGACAAAAAGCGTCTGATTTAATTTGGCATATAAAGAATGGTACTCTCTTTTGACCAGTGTTTCTTAAAGTCTATCAATCTAAGTAAACACAGTTTACATTTTCCTCAATAAAGGAAGTAACTCCCTCCTTTGCTTTTATGACTTACCACTTTTAAAGTTTGTGGAAAAAAAATATTTTAAGCATTATTTGATGCATAGACAAGAAAAATGTGAGTAGATGGGAAAAATTTAAAAATATGTTTAAGGTATATTCTGCACAGTTCATAAAACATATTAACTGTTAGATGTGTAGAATCCAGGACCATTTATTATTGCTTATTTTTTTGTTGTGTTTTGGAAAAGAAGCCTTGAACCCTGCAGGTAAACTAATTTACAGTTGCCTTCTAATCTAGTTTTTACATACAGGTTTTTGTAAGATATCTATAAAGAATGGAGCATTTGTTACGCCAGTGCTTGTTTTGCTTTGTGTTACAAGTTTCCTCTCTTTTAAGTAAGAAACGGCAAATATTTTCACTGATATAGGGTACTTCAGTTGAGTTATAAACAGGTGTAATAGTTTTTGCTTATAATTTACTTTTTGCTATATGTATAAAGATATATTTTTAATTACTTACCGAAAAATGGCGGAAGCAGACCAGGCTGGGAAACTGTTCATAGGAGGCCTCCATGCTGACACCAATGAAAATTCTCTTGAAGTGGTATTTGGGAAACATGGTCACATTATGGAAGGTAATTTTTAGAACCTATATATATACATACACACACACACACACACACATATATATTTATATATATATATATATATGTTCGAGGCAAATGTGTACTAAACACACACAATTGAACAGCTAAGTTAAAGTGCTTTCTCTATTTGTAACACATGAGCACTTTTTTTTTAAGTTTCTGTTTTTTATAAGGAAAGCACTGGGCAATGAGGGAAATTGTACAACTTAGGGGCTCCTACTACTGAGAAGGGAAAAAAGCAGCGTTTCTTTCTTCACCCCAGCCACGCTTTGCAGCATGCTGGGTTTTACTTACCTGACCAGGGATCAAGCCCACGCACAGTGGCATGCGGCATGTGGATCTTAGTTGCCTGACGAGGGATCAGGCCCGTGTCCCCTTCATTGGAAACGTGGAGTCTTATCCACTGGACCACCAGGGAAGTCCCAGGGCTTTTTAAACATACTGGGGTCATAGGACATGAAATGGGATGAGATATGCTAGTTGTAGAATGGTTGAAATTATTGACTCTCTTTTTAAACTACTAGAAATGATATAAAATGGAAAGGGTTTTTTTGCTTTATTTGTTTTTGGTGTTTGTTTTGTTTTTAAGTAACTTCCGGGAGGCTGTTACTGCACTGTGTCCATAACATGAAATTAAGGAGGCCTTATGAGAAAGTGTCAAAGGATGGATTATTTTGAAAATATGAAACGTTCAATTTTATGTGAAATTTAAATTAAAAATATTTATGTATATTACAGTTATGTTGATAAAGGATCAGAAAACAAACAAGTCTAGAGGCTTTGCTTTTATTACTTTTGAGAATCCTGCAGATGCAAAGGATGCTATCCAAGATATGAATGGAAAAGTAAGAGCCTTTTAATAATATTTTGTGTTCTCCATTTATTACTATTTCTAGATTTTTTTTCTAGTTTTTTAAAGTAACATGATGCCATATAAGCCTTCACTCTCCTTTTTGTCACATAAGTACTGGATTGTCTGGTTGGAAAGAGATTGACATTAACATTAGCTTTAACAATATATTTTAAACCTGTTTTAGCATTCAAATGTAAAAGTAAATAAGTTTTAGCCTGTAGAGCTCTCCCCAATATCCCATACTGTTATTTTTAAGTCTCGACTTTTTTGTACTTCAGAGTCACTCTTTCTTGTGTCAATGTTACAAATAATCATTTCACCCTTAAAACTGTACTTTTAATTGCATCTTTGCTCAAAGAATTTTTTTATATTGTAGGTAATATTTTTCCCATTTTATATTGCAGGTAATATCTTTTTACATGCATCATCCTGTGAATTGTTCATTGTTAAAAGTACCTCCAGTGTATCTCAGTTCTCATAGTGGGGAACACATACATTAATTCCCTTTGTCCTATAGCTTGGTTTCTGGTATGCTGCAGGCAGTTGGCACATGTTGACCCTTTTACTTTACTTTCATATTTTAAGGTATGGTAGTACCTAAAAGTTGATCTTGACTCATGATTATATTTTGGGTGCAGAGGTAAATTTGTGTCATGAAGGATAGTTGACCCCCATTTTTGGTTTGTTTTCAGGCACAAGAAGGTGTAGTCTGTGTAGACATTATTCTTCAATTCTTTATTCAACAGATATTTTATTGCCAGGCATTGCTTTAGCAATTGATTAATGGTTGTGGGTACTACAAAATACCTATTTTCTTGGACGCTTGTGTTCTAGGGTGAAAGATGAGAAACGTACAAGTAAAACTAAATACAATTTCATATGCAAAAATATTAAGGAAAATAAAGTAGGTAATTTCATTAGAGCTTAAGGGGAGTGGATTTCTATACATATACATCTAAGAATGTTAAATCCTGAATGTTGGGAGGGAGGCAGCCATTCATAAGTGTATGGGAAATATTTTGGACCCAGAAACAGAAAAGGAGGCCCTAACGTGGGAGCACATGGCTGTTGAGGCTGTTTGTATTGGGCCAGGGCCCATCCATATCCACCAGAAGTCTTAGTAGGAATTCAGCATTTAAAATTGTTTTCCAAGGATAACATGAAACAGCTAGAGTGTTTTACTTAGAGCAATTATATGATGATTTGAATTATGTTTTCAAAAATCACATTGGCATCTATAGAAGGTTAATGTAGGAAGCTGTTGGAAGATTAAGAAGTGTAAGCATGTCTTAAACATAAGAATATGAAGTACTATTATAAGAAGGTACTCTTGGGGGACATGTTTAAACAATTGAATAAGGCAAGAAATGTTAAGGACCAAATAAGTGCTCTATTTAAAAAAAAATCAAGGAAATTATTAGAAGTAAATACAGAAGGACAATCATGTTGGAAAATGTTCTTTCTCTTAATATTTAATAAATGCTAAAAAAGATTAGAGTAGGAATAACCATTTTGAATAAACAACTGAATCATTTTATTTTTTAAATGACACGTATACTTTTATATACCCTTGGGACACTGAAAACTTTGAATGGTAGAAGTAGAGAAAGGAAGTGAGTTTAGTTCTCCATTATAGAAAATAAAAGGGTATATTCTCTCATGATAAGTGAGAGGTATTAATCTTCTTTTAATACCAGAGGACATTTCAGGGAGCTCTAATTGCCAATACGTACACTTAGTGTTGGATGACTTAATGAAAGGCAGTTAGTCATTAAGTCTCATTTATCTGGCATGGTGAAGGACACAATCATTTCAGAAGAAAATGTTTGCCTTGGGGAAAAAAGACTGATCTTGAACTAGAGCAGTAGTAAATAAATTCGATGTGATGTTATTAATGTTATACTTAATCTGTTTAGTCTTTGGATGGAAAGGCAATTAAGGTAGAGCAAGCCAACAAACCATCTTTGGAAAGCGGTGGTACACAGAGACCACAACCTCCTGCAAGAAACAGGGGCCATCTGAGAAATCCGAGACATGGAAGAGGAAGAAATCGAAGAGGTGGAAATGGAAGAGGAGGAAGTGGGAGCACAAGAGAGCATCCCTCACCTGGAGGACACCTGGGTAATGTTTTCAGATACAAGGCTGCAACCAGAGGACCAAAAAATAGTAGGTTTAACGGTATAGAAACCTCTCAGTTTTTATTCCATCCTTTATGAGCAAAGTAGTGTGTAAGAACTATCAGATGATGAATCACATTGATAGTCAGAAGTATTTCTAAGTGGTGAAGAATTATTCTGGTTATAAAATGACTTAACTAGATAATGTGCAAAACGTTAATCACCTTACAGGGGAATAGCATAAATTTTAAACTAAATTCAGTCTCTTTTACCATTATTACTAATTGCCTCTTTTCTTCGAGAATTTTTCTACAGAGTTTCCTATTGTCGATCATACATTAGATGTTTTCACTTTAGGACCAATAACTTGATATGAGTTTAAATCAATGATCCATACATAATCTATTAAAAATACATTGGTTAATTTTATTCTGAGAGTATCCTTATTGCATCATAAAAATACTAGAGAATCTTGAAAACTCCACAACAGAAAATAAAAGTCACTCAGAATATCCACAATTCAGGGCGAAACACTTCATATTTTAGGTTTCACCTTGCAGTATTTGTCTTAAGTATATGTGTTCAGACATCTAAGCAAATCTCCATTGTCATTTTGGTATGAGGCTTTTCTACCTGGGTCTGTGGTTTGCATTTTGGAAAATACCTTAGGGAAATAAATAGAGCTTTAGATTCTAAAAGGTGTCTTTGATCCAGGAAAAGAGTAAAAAGCTCTGCTTCAGAAATATGTATGTTTTCTTTGTGTGTGTATTAGAGGAGGAAGTCGTTGAAAATGCCTTTTTTTGGATTTTTTCAGAGAAGTTTTCTACTTAGTAAGAAAAGGAGGAAAAGCACTTTGCATTTCAAAAACTTCCATATATTATCAACGTCTGCTTCATCTATTAACCATAACCAGTCTTCAGAATTAAAACATTTAGTTTCTTTTTGTGCTAATTACATGTGTGAATTTTAGGAAATGTTTTTTGAAAGTTCAGTTAGAGGGTGTGCCCATTTTAAGATAACACAGTTTTGTTCTTTCACTTTCTTGAGCTTGAGAAAAGTTGACCAGTTTATATTCTGCCATGTGTAAGAGTACTCATTTTTTCTTGCCTGTGGCAATACCGGGGAATTGGAATACATCTAAACATCTTTCTGGTTTGAAAGGTAAAACATAAATTTTCAGTATTTAGTGTGCATTTCTTAAATACTATTAAAATTGAACAGAACATAGCCCTTTTCACTGAGAAATTAACATTAAGAGTTGATCTGTGAATAACACAGGCCTGAACTGTTGATCAACTTACAAGCAGATTTTGTTTTTCAATAAATACATATATGATCACTACGTGATCCAAGGTTGGTTGAATCCATGGATGCAGAACTAGGGATACTGGACCAAGTGTAAAGTTATAAGCAGATATTCTCCGGCAAAGGGAGTTATTTGTATGTATATACTTAACTTTTAGGTAATGCATTTTTTATTCATCTTTTTTATTTTTAATGTTTTGATTTATACCTAGGGTGTTGTGTTTTTCAAAAGCTTCCTTGACACCAGAATTATATAACTAGTAACTTATCATCTTCCTCCTAAAATGATGAAAAATTGAGTTTTACATTTAATTTATCCAGGTTTTTCTGTACTCTCTCTCTTCTCCCCAAAGCACTTTCATACCAGTGGTTCTTTAGTTTTTTCCTAGATTTTCCAAACTGACTTTTACGGTACGTCTTTGAACTCTACTGACTTATGTGTCATATGAGGAAACCATC
Organism: Mesoplodon bidens; assembly: GCF_964165515.1. Lineage (NCBI taxonomy): Eukaryota > Metazoa > Chordata > Mammalia > Artiodactyla > Ziphiidae > Mesoplodon > Mesoplodon bidens. The sequence continues at coordinate 436,950 of NW_027672653.1, read as the reverse complement.
ATATTGGTTTAGACAGATAGGAAAGCTGAAGACTGGAGTAATTGTTTAGTGAAAATTTATAACAATAAGTGAAACTTGCCCAATGAAAAAATGTTGATTCTGCTTAACTAAAAAGATTTCATTTAAACACAGGTCGTGGTGGACACACTCCTAGTCCCAACGTGAGTTCTTCCAGGGGAGCCTTTCCAGTTAAAAGAAGTGGAGGTCCTCCTCCTAAGAGATGTTGCCAAGGACGAAGCAGTAGGGGGGTGGGAAGACAAGGTAAATGCTATATAATGCAGAGACAGTTGTTTCTAATTAATGAAAGGGAGCTATTTTAAACAGAGTGTTTAAGCTAAATGGAAAGTGAGAAGTATATGGACATGTTAACCAATCACTAATTTATTGATTGATTTGTGGTTGGGAAATAATTTGTCAGTTTTTGATTATAGATGTAGTAGGTGATTAGCACTGCAGTGGGGAAAACATTGCTTGTAAGTCCATGTTGGCTATAGAATTCCTCTTAATTTAAGTTGCTGCTAACACTTTTTGGTTAGTAGGCTTCTTTATCACATAGTTTCAATATCAGAATTTTCATGAAAACTATGTCCTGTGAGAGAATGTTCTGGTCTGTAGACTAGTTTAGCTATGTATATTGGCTACCTGGTTTTATTAATTATTATAAACAATAATTGAAACTTGCCATATGAACTGTAGTTTGTGCTCTTAACTTTTCTAGCACTGTTTTCTGATCCGTAATATGGTAGAGACTTGAAACAGCCATTATCAAATTGCCCTTTTACGTGTAGAATATGAATGAAGCCAAATGTAGCACGATATTGACTTCAAAATACAACAGAAGCTAAGAAGCCTACCCTTTCCATTAGTAGATGGTTAGCCTAGTGAACAAACAAGAGAAGAGAACAAACAAGGTCCTAGTGACCTCCAGGAATGAGGAATAAGAATTACCACATGAAGAGAACATTATTTATGGGAGATAGTTTCATATTTTGGGAGCGGTATAGTGTTTTTCAAAAGAGCCCTTTATTGCTAATAAACAAGAGAAGTCACTATTGCTATCCTCATACAAGGTCCATAATTAAGGTTGTACACTTAAAGGAGAGAGCCGACCACTTGGTGGTGGAATATGTGACAGTAGTTACCAAAAATCAATGTTTTGCTCAAAGTTTGAGAAGTGTTCCCTACTGCTGGTAATCTAAAGGTTATGCCAACTGTATGGGGAACGGGAGATGTCAGAAAATACAATGTTCAGTGGTACCATTGAAAGGGAAACGAAAATGTGCGTAAATGGAATTTTAGAAGGGGTAGTTTTTTTAAATGATTTTGGAGAGTGGAAGGCTATCAGACTTTGGGATTTTTCTTTAAAACATTACTGTCAATATTGAGATACTTACATAAGCATTTTTAAATTAAAGGTTCAGTATCACATGGAAGACAAAATTATGGAGGTCCTCCTCGTAGAGAGCCAGTCTCTTTTCGGAGAGTTGGCTATATGTCACAAAGAGATGGTGGTTATGCTACTAGAGACAGGTAAGAGAAAACACAGTATATGAATTAAGTCATGGTTCGTTTTGTTGTTCTTGTTGAAATTTACCTAACACAAAATTGAACATTTAAAAGTGAACAATTCAGTAACATTTACTACCCTTAACAGTGTTATGCAACCACCAGCTCTGTTCAGTTCCAAAACATTTCATCACCCCAAAATAAAATTAATAAGCAGTCACACCCATTTTCTCCCCCCTTGTCCCTGGTAGGTACCCACCTGTGTCCTTATCTATGAATGTATCTACTCCTGAATATATCATACTAATGGAAGCAAACAATATGTGACCTTTATTATCCAGCTTTCCCTTAGCATAAATATTTTCAAGGATCATTCATGCTGTAGCGTGAATCAGTACTTCAGACCTTCTTTTTTTTGGCTGACTAAATATTCCATTATATGTGTGGTTAACATGGTTTGTTTATCCATCTGTGTGAGTTATTCCCATCATGGTGCTGTCATGAATACTCCTGTACAAGCATTTGGGTACCTGTTTTCAATTCTTTTTGAGTGTATGTATACTTAAGGAGTGGAATTCCTGGGACATAGAGGAATTCTTTACATTTTTTAAGAAACTGCTAATCTTTGCCACAGAGCCTGTACTATTTTCCATTTCTGCCATGCACATATACTTGGTTTGTTTCTCTGCATCTGCACCAACACTTGATATATTCTATGGGTCTATTTTTCATTATAGCCAGTGTGATACGTGCAAAGTAGATATTTCATTTTGGGTTTGAATTTCATTTCCCTAATAAATATGTTGAGCAGGTTTTCATGTCCTTGTTGCTCATTGTATATCTCCTTTAAACAAAAGTATATTCAAGTCCTTTGCCCATTTAAAAGTTTTTGTCTTTTTGCTGTCTTGAGTTCTTAAATATTCTGGATATGATAAGTTGCATTTAAAATTGTAGCTGCTTTATTTCAGTTATTCAAGGAGAGATTATCCACACTCCTGAGCCAGCAAGGATTATACTCCACCACGTAGACGCTATGCACACAGTTATTACGGACATTCAAATTCTCGGAATGATCATCCCTCTAGAGGACATAGGTAATATAAAATGTTGTGTTTATATCAAATAAAAACCTTCGTTTCAATTATGTTATTGTGACACATAATTTAAATTGATGACATAATTTATGACATTCTTTTAAATTCAGTGACCGTGATGGCTATGGTGGAAATCGTGATAGAGATTATTCTGAATATTGAAGTGGAAGCTTTTACAGGGATTCATATGGGAGTTACGGTAAGAGTCCAGTTACAACTTGTAAATCATAGAATTAGACTTAACCAGATCGTTGTTTACTCTACTTTTACTTCAGTTCCTCAAAGGTAAAAGTATGTTTAGCATGTCCTTTTAGATAAGTTAAAGACCTTTGAATGGTTTTGTTAATAGCTCACTTAAAATAAAAGGCTATGAAGGGTAAATGGGCAGTCTCATCTTTTTTTCTCATTACAGAAAACCAATTTTAACATTATTATGATTTTTTATTTTTATTTTGTGTGCGGGACACGGGCCTCTCACCATCGTGGCCCCTCCCGTTGCGGAGCACAGGCTCCTGACGCGGAGTCCCAGAGGCCATGCATGGCCCACGGTCCCAACCGCTCCCCGGCACGTGGGATCCTCCTGGACCGGGGCACGAACCCGTGTCCCCTGCATCGGCAGTCGGACTGTCAACCACTGCGCCACCAGGGAAGCCCCACTGAATCTTGTTAAAAGTTGCCACTCGACTGATTATTTAAAAATGCTAAAATAGGGGCTTTTACTTTCAAAGAGACTACTTAGGCTGAAAAATATTGCTCGCTCTTTTAAAGAAATGTAGAAGCCCTTCACCGTTGCTACCTAGTTTATATTTTCATAGCAGAGAGAGCTGAAGCTTATCTTTTCAAATATTTAGCACTGTAAGTCATGTTATATGATCCCAGAAAAATTTGTAATGTTTAGCGTTTGTTTATCAATCAGTAACTTCCCATGTGACTCCCGTGGTGCACCAGCAGCACGAAGGGCCCCTGTGACTTACGGTGGAAGCAGTCGCTGTGATAGCAATATGAGAGATGGATATGGAGGAGGTCCGGAAGGTTACTCCAGCAGGCAAAGTAATACTTATTCAAGGGGTCGAAAGCGTAGAAGACAGGAACAATGAGGGTTTCCACCCTCTGTGAATAGGGAGTACCTTGCTCCCCGTGACTCATACAGTAGCTCAGTTTGTGGGGCTTCCAGACGAGGTTATGCGGGAAGCCAATCTGAAAGAGAGGGCCGAAGCAGATATTAAAAATTAACACTCAGTCATGCACCAAATGTTCGTTACAAAGGAAAAGTTTAAGTTGTTTTCCTTAATTGATGCTTGAACACTACTAAAAGAAAAATGTTGGTTTGGGGGGAAGAGGCATATATTAACTTTTCCTCTAGGAAGTTTCAGACAAAGGGGAAACATGGAATTATTCAGAGGACTTTCATGTTGTTAATGTTAATTGAAAAGTAGAAGTCGTGTTTCAAATGTTCAAAATTTTCAGAGTAAAAAAATTTCGTGAAATATGTTTTGTTGATGATACTGCTGAGTTAAACAAGCATAAAACTTTTGTTTGGAGGGTGAATTGTGCTGTTTGCCTAAACTTTTCCTTTGTACGTGAATGTATTCAAAATTAAGCAATGTGTTATTTCTCCATCGCAAGCTGTGACTGTTTTCCAGTTAGGCTAAAGAAATTACATGTTCCTTTTTGAAAGCTTGTAAACATGTAAAAGGTTTGAGAAGTCTCCAAAAAGGCTGAGAAACAATGCTTGCATTATTAGTGAAAGTCGATGTGTCTTTATCCCTTTAAAGCCATAGTATAGATGAAAGGAAAATTGAGACAGGTGACTGTAAAGAGTTTAAGAAATCTTGAGGTTAAGTATCTATTTTCTGATCCATATTCAAGTGGCAGATGACCAACGTGGGAATAATGGTTATAAAACCAATTTTCCACTCAATGTAAATGGAACCAGTTAACTTTTCTGAGTATATATATCTTAGTGAAAGTTAGTACCCCTAGATTTTAAGACATTGGGAAACATTTTAAGTAATACTGATTTTAACTTTATGTTGGTGTGCTTGATGTAACACAAAGGGTTTCGTAATATACTCATAAGTATAGAGTTATCTGGAGGGTTAAGGGTTTTTTGTCAGTGACTTCAGGTGACATTTAATGAGTAATGCTTACAATTTGGGAAGAAACTGGAGTGTAAAAACTTTAAGCCAAATTGGAATCTGCAAAACTAGTACAGAAATCTGCAATTTCCTTTTAAAGGAACAGCAAACATGAAGTTCAGGGGAAGGAGAGTATTATTTGAGCCAAACTGAGGATTATAACTCAGGAGACAGACTCAGAAAGTTCTGAGGACTGTTCTACCTGTTAGAAGTCAAAGGCATGGTTACATTCATTTTGAAGAGAAAGGACAGTATATCACATCAAAGTGACATACAGATATTTTACATGAAGATCAGCAGGGATACGTAGTCTGGGTAAGCAGGTACAAAGTGAGCAGCAAGTCAACATGATCCCAGTACAGAGCTGGGAAAGAACAGTATTCTTTTTAAGAAGTTACAGCCTAAGTGTCAGAGGAAGGTAAAATAATTGACCTTTATGATCAGGAAGGCAATCTGTCTTTGAGGAACTCTGGTTAATATTAGGGATATTAGGGAGATATTAGGCAGATATTAGGGAGGGAGGGAGGATGTCTCAATGACCACAGAATTTTATGTTTAATTTTTCTTGGCTGGCCTTAAAGTACTGTATTTCATAAAATCCTACGGGGCATGAAAGGTTTGCTTTTAGTATCTAACATATCAGATTGATGAGTCAAATCCTTAAAAGGAAGGATAAAGCAAACGAAGTTTCGAACCCAAAACTGAACCGTTTACTTTTTCCTGAGTACCTGTTCATGAAAAACCCATGAAACTCTTAAGTGTTTAACAGTTGGGTGATCTTCAAAATACAGGGATACTGTGGGTTTGGTTCCAGAACAGTAAAGCAAGTCATGGTTTTTCTCAATTACACGGCTTCTTATGTAACCCAGTCTTTGCTATTAACAGAAAACCTGTATTTCTCCACTAGTTTTTAAGAGAAATGTGTTTGTTCCTTTCTTCCTCGTGTGTAAAAATACTCATTGTGTTCCCAGTGAATTGAAGGTTCTTGCTCTTCATGCCAAGAGTTGGCATGAGACAGGCCGTTAAGCAAGTAAAGTGAGGATTTATTTAAGCAAGAATATGCCCTCAGGGAGAGCAGGCAGTTAGGTGAGGAGCTGCTGCCCTGGGTTCCATTGGCAAGCCAGTTATGAGGGGCATACAAAGGAAGGGGTGGCATACTCATTGGGGAAGCAGGAGTTTGGGGGTCAAATTCCCTGTTTCTTTGCAGCTCCAGAAGGGATTTTTGTCCTTATTTAGCTTAATCAGAAGTGTCATGGCCTCACTGCATGGTGTGTGCTGCTTGTCTGCAAGGCTAATTTTATTGTAAGGAGAGCATAATGAGCAACAGGTTACATTTGGAAGTAGGAGATTCCTGTCTTTCCTCATCTCTCTTTGTCTGCCTTCAGGACACTTACCACCGAAAATGTGCAGTTTCCTGTCAGTCTGGAGGTTCCTGTTTTTCTTTGTCGGCCCATGGACCTCTGCTCTTTACCAGGTGCTTGATTTCCTGCCACCTGGCCCCTCTTCCATTACTCTGCTCATATCTAGCTACTCGCCTGCTGTAGCAATTACAGTAATCTTAACCTCACAGTCCTTTAATTGCATTGCAGTCACTGAAAAACATGCTTAACATCCAGATTGAATTTTGTTCATGAATGAGTGATATCCAAACCTCTCTAAGAGGATTTTCTCAGACACCATCTGAGATTTAATATCAATTGTTTTTCCTCTCGTGTTTCTTTCCTGTCAGGCAGAGGATTAAAATATTAAACAATCATTATTGAAATACTAACAGTTCTTTGATTTCCTACTATATACTGAACTTGTCCCTTCCAGTAGACTTGCTTGGAAGCTGCCGGTTGGCCTACATATTAGGTAGAAACCATAAAACCCCTGAATTAGGGAACAGTTATAACTTTGCCTGATTTAAAGATCAGCTTTTGTATAATGCATACAGCTGTTTTCTATCTAGACTATTGAAAGTGTCCCAAGAAATACTAACTGATCACCATCAACTGATCAACTGGTGTTTACATGAACACATTTCATTGCATAGTTTTCTCAAGTGCTCAATAATGGTTAATATACGATTAAGACACTACCAATGCAAAGCATTAACACCACAGATCTGGGCTTCCCTAGTGGCCCAGTGGTTGAGAGTCCGGCTGCCGATGCAGGGGACACGGGTTCGTGCCCCGGTCCGGGAGGATCCCACATGCCGCGGAGCGGTTGGGCCCGTGAGACATGGCCGCTGAGACTGGCTTCTGGAGCCTGTGCTTTGCAATGGGAGGGGCCACAACGGTGAGAGGCCGGCATACCGCAAAAAAAAAAAAAAACCAAAAACCAAAACAGTTTCATGATTTGGACCAGTCTCTAAAAAAGGCAGGATTACAAATTAACCTCGGGCTCCCACTTAATATAAAAGTAATGACAATATTTTCACACTTTTGTTTTGAACCCTGAATTATGTTTTCGGCGTTGTGCTCAATGTGCTCAGTACATCATTTAACCTCACAATAACCCTATCTGATAATTCTTTATCATCTTGTTTTCGTAGACTGGGTAAATTTAAGAGTTTAGGTAGCTTACCCAGTTTCATATAACTACTAAATTTTGAAGTTTAGATTATTTTCTGTCTGCCTGACTTCGTATCATATTAAATCACTATACGCATTATATCTTCTAGACATTCATATTTCTGTTTCAGATTATTCTAACAGTTCCACTAAAAAAATTAAGTAAGTAGCATATCTGCATAGCAAGCAAAATGCTTCATGATCTGGTCCTCCCCATTTTACATCTATCAAGAAATCCCTGAACTCTCCCTACTGATTACCTGGAGCTTCCCATTATTAGCCCAAAATGCGTTTTCCTTTTTTTTTTTTTTTTACGGTACGCGGGCATCTCACCGTTGTGGCCTCTCCCGTTGTGGAGCACAAGCTTCAGACGAGCAGGCTCAGCGGCCGTGGCTCAGGGGCCCAGCAGCTCAGGGGCATGTGGGATCCTCCCGGACCGGGGCACGAACCCGCGTCCCCTGCTTGGGCAGGCGGACTCTCAACCACTGCGCCACCTGGGAAGCCCTTCTCCTTTATATTGATTAAATTAAAGCAACTGGGAAAAGTATGCAGTAAAAAGTAGAGAACACATTCTGCTGTTGCAGTTTTCTTTAGAGTTTCTCCCGCGAGTTCCCCCGCGAGTTTCTCTGTTCACCCCTCCCCTACCTCCACATCTTCCATCTTCCCTACCTCCCCTGCGGCTCATCCCTTCCCCCACCTACCGCTACATCTGGTTCCTTAGCCTCTTTCTAGAAGTAGAGCGCTTGCTCTCGAGCCTTAGTTTAGTTAACGGTTGTCTGAAGAGACGCGGAAGGAGGACTTCTGAAGAGGAGGACAAAATAAGGTAAGAAATTCGGCATTTTAGGGAGGAGAGAATAATTTATACCTCAGGAGAAAGAGTTGAGACCTATATGTTCTCCTGTTACCAGAGAAAGCATGGTAATTCAGGTTTTGATTTTTCTCTCAGGCTTTTTCTGTAAGAGATAAGAGCCGAGTAAGTGGTGTTTGTATAACTATGTCTGAATAGACAGTGTCTCGAGAAGTCTATCAGTTGTTCTTGAACAGTACGTTTACTGTTTGTTCTCCTGGAGAATCAGTTGCCAAGGCAGCGATGAAAAGCCAGTGAAGTTCCTGGAGTTGGTCCGTGAATTGCGAAGTTGGGGGTGGGGGTGGAGCTAGGTTTGAAATGCTGCGGGAGGGAATATTGAGTAGATAACTTAAGTGTGATTAGCGGCGTACCCTCTTTGCTGTTTACTCTCACATGCGGGTAGTGGAGCGTATGCCGGGCGCCAGTTTGTTCCGCTTGCACTTTTGTTTTTTGCGGTATGCGGGCCTCTCACTGCTGTGGCCCCTCCCACCGCGGAGCACGGGCTCGGTACCCAGAGGCTCCAGACGCGCAGGCCCAGCGGCCATGGCTCACGGGCCCAGCTGCTCCGCGGCTGGTGGGCTCCTCCCGGAGCGGTGCCGAACCCCTGTCCCCTGGGTAGGCAGGCGGACTGTCAACCACTGCGCCACCAGGGAGACCCTCTCGTGCAGTTTTTCTTTTTTCTTTTTTGTTTCCTCGGGTTTTCTGTGTGAAAGCAGAGGTACTGAGCAATACAAGCAAGATAGCTATTTTAACTTAAATGATCTAAAACTTGTAATTTTAGTTATCAAATGTCAAAATGTTGATTCACTTGACAAAAAGCGTCTGATTTAATTTGGCATATAAAGAATGGTACTCTCTTTTGACCAGTGTTTCTTAAAGTCTCTCGATCTAAGTAAACACAGTTTGCATTTTCCTCAATAAAGGAAGTAACTCCCTCCTTTGCTTTTATGACTTACCACTTTTAAAGTTTGTGGGAAAACATTATTTTAAACATTATTTGATGCATAGACAAGAAAAATGTGAGTAGATGTGAAAAATTTAAAAATATGTTTAAGGTATATTCTGCACAGTTCATAAAACATATTAACTGTTAGATGTGTAGAATCCAGGACCATTTATTATTGCTTATTTTTTTTTGTTGTGTTTTGGAAAAGAAGCCTTGAACCCTGCAGGTAAACTAATTTACAGTTGCCTTCTAATCTAGTTTTTACATACAGGTTTTTGTAAGATATCTATAAAGAATGGAGCATTTGTTACGCCAGTGCTTGTTTTGCTTTGTGTTACAAGTTTCCTCTCTTTTAAGTAAGAAACGGCAAATATTTTCACTGATATAGGGTACTTCAGTTGAGTTATAAACAGGTGTAATAGTTTTTGCTTATAATTTATTTTTTGCTATATGTATAAAGATATATTTTTAATTACTTACAGAAAAATGGCGGAAGCAGATCAGGCTGGGAAACTGTTCATAGGAGGCCTCCATGCTGACACCAATGAAAATTCTCTTGAAGTGGTATTTGGGAAATATGGTCACATTATGGAAGGTAATTTTTAGAACCTATATATATACATATATACATATATATATATATATATATATACATATATACATATATATATATATATATATATATATATATATATATATATATATATATATATATGTTCGAGGCAAATGTGTATTAAACACACACCATTGAACAGCTAAGTTAAAGTACTTTTTCTATTTGTAACACACGAGCAGTTTTTTTTAAAGTTTCTGTTTTTTATTAGGAAAGCACTGGGCAATGAGGGAAATTGTACAACTTAGGGGCTCCTACTACTGAGAAGGGAAAAAAGCAGCGTTTCTTTCTTCACCCCAGCTACGCTTTGCAGCATGCCGGGTTTTACTTACCTGACCAGGGATCCAGCCCACGCACAGTGGCATGCGGCATGTGGATCTTAGTTGCCTGACGAGGGATCAGACCCGTGTCCCCTTCATTGGGAATGTGGAGTCTTATCCACTGGACCACCAGGGAAGTCCCAGGGCTTTTTAAACATACTGGGGTCATAGGACATGAAATGGGATGAGATATGCTAGCTGTAGAATGGTTGAAATTATTGACTCTCTTTTTAAACTACTAGAAATGATATAAAATGGAAAGGGTTTTTTTGCTTTATTTGTTTTTGGTGTTTGTTTTGTTTTTAAGTAACTTCCGGGAGGCTGTTACTGCACTGTGTCCATAACATGAAATTAAGGAGGCCTTATGAGAAAGTGTCAAAGGATGGATTATTTTGAAAATATGAAACGTTCAATTTTATGTGCAATTTAAATTAAAAATATTTATGTATATTACAGTTATGTTGATGAAGGATCAGAAAAAAAAACAAGTCTAGAGGCTTTGCTTTTATTACTTTTGAGAATCCTGCAGATGCAAAGGATGCTGTCCAAGATATGAATGGAAAAGTAAGAGACTTTAATAATATTTTGTGTTCTCCATTTATTACTATTTCAAGATTTTTTTTTCTAATTTTTTAAAGTAACATGATGCCATATAAGCCTTCACTCTCCATTTTGTCACGTACGTATTGGATTGTCCGGTTGGAAGGAGATTGACATTAACATGAGCTTTAACAATATATTTTAAACCTGTTTTAGCATTCAAATGTAAAAGTAAATGAGTTTTAGCCTGTAGAGCTCTCCCCAATATCCCGTACTGTCATTTTGAAGTCTCGACTTTTTTGTACTTCAGAGTCACTCTTCCTTGTGTCACTGTTACAAATAATCATTTGTCCCTTACAACTGTACTTTTAATTGCATCTTTGCTCAAAGAATTCTTTTATATTGTAGGTAATATTTTTCCCATTTTATATGGCAGGTACTATCTTTTTATATTCATCATCCTGTGAATTGTTCATTGTTAAAAGTACTTCCAGTGCATCTCAGTTCTCATAGTGTGGAACACATACATTAATTCCCTTTGTCCTATAGCTTGGTTTCTGGTATGCTGCAGGCACTTGGCACATGTTGACCCTTTTACTTTACTTTCATATTTTAAGGTATGGTAGTACCTAAAAGTTGATCTTGACTCATGATTTTATTTTGGGTGCAGAGGTAAATTTGTGTCATGAAGGATAGTAGACCCCCATTATTTGTTTGTTTTCAAGCACAAGAACGTGTAGTCCGTGTAGACATTATTCTTCAATTCTTTATTCAACAGATATTTTATTGCCAGGCATTGCTTTAGCAATTGATTAATGGTTGTGGGTAATACAAAATGCCTATTTTCTTGGACACTTGGGATGAGAAACGTACAAGTAAAAATAAATACAATTTCATATGAAAAATATTAAGGAACATAAAGTAGGTAATTTCATTAGAGCTTAAGGGGAGTGGTTTTCTATACATATAGGTCTAAAAATGTTAAATCCTGAATGTTGGAAGGGAGGCAGCCATTCATAAGTCTGTGGGAAATATTTTGGACCCAGAAACAGAAAAGGAGGCCCTAACGTGGGAGCACATGGCTCTTGAGGCTGTTTGTATTGGGCCAGGGCCCATCCATATCCACCAGAAGTCTTAGTAGGAATTCAGCATTTAAAATTGTTTTCCAAGGATAACATGAAACAGCTAGAGTGTTTTACTTAGAGCAATTATATGATGATTTGAATTATGTGTTCAAAAATCACACTGGCATCTATAGAAGGTTAATGTAGGAAGTTGTTGGAAGATTAAGAAGTGTAAGCATTTCTGAAACATAAGAATATGAAGTACCACTATAAGAAGTTACTCTTGGGGGACATGTTCAAACAATTGAATAAGGCAAGAAATGTTAAGGACCAAATAAGTGCTCTATTTAAAAAAAAAAAATCAAGGAAATTATTAGAAGTAAATACAGAAGAACAATCATGTTGGAAAATTTTCTTTCCCTTAATATTTAAGAAATGCTAAAAACAATTAAAGTAGGAATAACCATTTTGAATAAATAACTGGATCATTTTATTTTTTAAATGACACGTATACTTTTATATACCCTTGGGACACTGAAAACTTTGAATGGTAGAAGTAGAGAAAGGAAGTGAGTTTAGTTCTCCATTATAGAAAATAAAAGGGTATATTCTCTCATGATAAGTGAGAGGTATTAATCTTCTTTTAATACCAGAGGACATTTCAGGGAGCTCTAATTGCCAATACGTACACTTTGTGTTGGATGACTTAATGAAAGGCAGTTACTCATTAAGTCTCATTTATCTGGCATGGTGAAGGACACAATCATTTCAGAAGAAAATGTTTGCTTTGGGGAAAAAAGACTGATCTTGGACTAATGCAGTAGTAAATAAATTTGATGTGATGTTATTAATGTTGTACTTAATCTGTTTAGTCTTAGGATGGAAAGGCAATTAAAGTAGAGCAAGCCAACAAATGATCTTTGGAAAGCGGTGGTACACAGAGACCACAACCTCCTGCAAGAAACAGGGGCCATCTGAGAAATCCGAGACATGGAAGAGGAAGAAATCGAAGAGGAGGAAATCGAAGAGGAGGAAATGGAAGAGGAGGAAGTGGGAGCGCAAGAGAGCATCCCTGACCTGGAGGACACCTGGGTAATGTTTTGAAATACAAGGCTGCAACCAGAGGACCGAAAAATAGTAGGTTTAACTGTATAGAAACCTCTCAGTTTTTATTCCATCCTTTATGAGCAAAGTAGTGTGTAAGAACTATCAGATGATGACTCACATTGATAGTCAGAAGTATTTCTAAGTGGTGAAGAATTATTGTAGTTATAAAATGACTTAACTAGGTAATGTGCAAAACGTTAATCACCTTACAGGGGAATAGCATAAATTTTAAACTAAATTCAGTCTCTTTTACCATTATTACTAATTGCCTCTTTTCTTCGAGAATTTTTCTACCGAGTTTCCTACTGTTGATCATACATTAGAATTTTTCACTTTAGGACCGATAACTTGATATGAGTTTAAATCAATGATTCATTCATAATCTCTTAAAAATACATTGGTTAATTTTATTCTGAGAGTAGCCTTATTGCATCATAAAAATACTAGAGAATCTTGAAAACTCCACAACAGAAAATAAAAGTCACTCAGAATATCCACAATTCAGGGCGAAACACTTCATATTTTAGGTTTCACCTTGCAGTATTTGTCTTAAGTATATGTGTTCAGACATCTAAGCAAATCTCCATTGTCATTTTGATATGAGGCTTTTCTACCTGGGTCTGTGGTTTGCATTTGGGAAAATACCTTAGGGAAATAAATAGAGCTTTAGATTCTAAAAGGTGTCTTTGACCCAGGAAAAGAGTAAAAAGCTCTGCTTCAGAAATACGTATGTTTTCTTTGTGTGTGTATTAGAGGAGGAAGTCGTTGAAAATGCCTTTTTTTGGATTTTTTTCAGAGAAGTTTTCTACTTAGTAAGAAAAGGAGGAAAAGCACTTTGCATTTCAAAAACTTCCATATATTTAACAACCTCTGCTTCATCTATTAACCAGAACCAGTCTTCAGAAATAAAACGTTTAGTTTCTTTTTGTGCTAATTCCATGTGTGAATTTTAGGAAATGTTTTTTGAAAGTTCAGTTAGAGGGTGTGCCCATTTTAAGATAACACAGTTTTGTTCTTTTCCCACTATCTTGAGCTTGAGAAAAGTTGACCAGTTCATATTCTGCCATGTGTAAGAGTACTCATTTTTTCTTGCCTGTGGCACTACCGGGGAATTGGAATACATCTAAACACCTTTCTGGTTCGAAAGGTAACACATCAATTTTCAGTATTTAGTGTGCATTTCTTAAATACTATTAAAATTGAACAGAACATAGCCCTTTTGACTGAGAAATGAACATTAAGAGTTGATCTGTGAATAACACAGGCCTGAACTGTTGATCAACTTACAAGCAGATTTTGTTTTTCAATAAATACATATAAGATCACTACGTGATCCAAGGTTGGTTGAATCCATGGATGCAGAACTAGGGATACTGGACCAAGTGTAAAGTTATAAGCAGATATTCTCCGGCAAAGGGAGTTATTTGTATGTATGTACTTAACTTTTAGGTAATGCATTTTTTATTCATCCTTTTTATTTTTAATGCTTTGATTTATACCTAGGATGTTGTGTTTTTCAAAAGCTTCCTTGACACCAGAATTATTTAACTAATAACTTACCATCTTCCTCCTAAAATGATGAAAAATTCAGTTTTACATTTAATTTATCCAGGTTTTTCTGTACTCTCTCTCTTCTCCCCAGAGCACTTTCATACCAGTGGTTCTTCAGTTTTGTTCCTACGTTTCCCAAACTGACTTTTACGGTAAGTCTTTGAACTCTACTGACTTATGTGTCATATGAGGAAACAATCATATTGGTTTAGACAGATAGGAAAGCTGAAGACTGGAGTAATTGTTTAGTGAAAATTTATAACAATAAGTGAAACTTGCCCAATGAAAAAATGTTGATTCTGCTTAACTAAAAAGATTTCATTTAAACACAGGTCTTGGTGGACACACTCCTAGTCCCAAGGCGAGTTCTTCCCGGGGAGCCTTTCCAGTTAAAAGAGGACCATGTTCCAGAAGTGGAGGTCCTCCTCCTAAGAGATGTTGCCAAGGGCGAAGCAGTAGGGGGGTGGGAAGACAAGGTAAATGCTATATAATGCAGAGACAGTTGTTTCTAATTAATGAAAGGGAGCTATTTTAAACAGAATGTTTAAGCAAAATGGAAAGTGAGAAGTATATGGACATGTTAACCAATTACTAATTTATTGATTGATTTGTGGTTGGGAAATAACTTGTCAGTTTTTGATTATAGATGTAGTAGGTGATTAGCACTGCAGTGGGGAAAACATTGCTTGTAAGTCCATGTTGGCTATAGAATTCCTCTTAATTTAAGTTGCTGCTAACACTTTTTGGTTAGTAGGCTTCTTTATCACATAGTTTCAATATCAGAATTTTCATGAAAACTATGTCCTGTGAGAGAATGTTCTGGTCTGTAGACTAGTTAAGCTATGTATATTGGCTAGCTGGTTTTATTAATTATTATAAACAATAATTGAAACTTGCCATATGAACTGTAGTTTGTGCTCTTAACTTTTCTAGCACTGTTTTCTGATCCGTAATATGGTAGAGACTTGAAACAGCCATTATCAAATTGCCCTTTTACGTGTAGAATATGAATGAAGCCAAATGTAGCACGATATTGACTTCAAAACACAACAGAAGCTAAGAAGCCTACCCTTTCCATTAGTAGATGGTTAGCCTAGTGAACAAACAAGAGAAGAGAACAAACAAGGTCCTAGTGACCTCCAGGAATGAGGAATAAGAATTAACACAGGAAGAGAACGTTATTTATGGGAGATAGTTTCATATTTTGGGAGCGGTACAGTGTTTTTCAAATGAGCCCTTTATTGCTAATAAACAAGAGAAGTCACTATTGCTATCCTCATACAAGGTCCATAATTAAGGTTGTACACTTAAAGGAGAGAGCCGACCACTTGGTGGTTGAATATGTGACAGTAGTTACCAAAAATCAATGTTTTGCTCAAAGTCTGAGAAGTGTTCCCTACTGCTGGTAATCTAAAGGTTATGCCAACTGTATGGGGAACGGGAGATGTCAGAAAATACAATGTTCAGTGGTACCATTGAAAGGGAAACGAAAATGTGCGTAAATGGAATTTTAGAAGGGGTAGTTTTTTTAAATGATTTTGGAGAGTGGAAGGCTATCAGACTTTGGGATTTTTCTTTGAAACATTACTGTCAATTCTGAGATACTTACATAAGCATTTTTAAATTAAAGGTTCAGGATCACATGGAAGAGAAAATTGTGGAGGTCCTCCTCGTAGAGAGCCAGTCTCTTTTCGGAGAGTTGGCTATATGTCACAGAGATGGTGGTTATGCTACTAAAGATAGGTAATAGGAAGCACAGTATATGAATTAAGTCATGGTTAGTTTTGTTGTTCTTGTTGAAATTTACCTAACACAAAATTGAACATTTAAAAGTGAACAGTTCAGTAACATTTAGCACACTTAACAGTGTTATGCAACCACCAGCTCTGTTCAGTTCCAAAACATTTCATTACCCCAGAATAAAATTAATCAGCAGTCACACCCAATTTCTCCCCCCTTGTCCCCGGTAGGTACCCACCTGTGTCCTTATCTATGAATGTATCTACTCCTGAATATATCATACTAATGGAAGCAAACAATATGTGACCTTTATTATCCAGCTTTCCCTTAGCATAAATATTTTCAAGGATCATTCATGCTGTAGCGTGAATCAGTACTTCAGACCTTCTTTTTTTTGGCTGACTAAATATTCCATTATATGTGTGGTTAACATGGTTTGTTTATCCATCTGTGTGAGTTATTCCCATCATGGTGCTGTCATGAATACTCCTGTACAAGCATTTGGGTACGTGTTTTCAATTCTTTTTGAGTGTATGTATACTTAAGGAGTGGAATTCCTGGGACATAGAGGAATTCTTTACATTTTTTAAGAAACTGCTAATCTTTGCCACAGAGCCTGTACTATTTTCCATTTCTGCCATGCACATATACTTGGTTTGTTTCTCTGCATCTGCACCAACACTTGATATATTCTATGGGTCTATTTTTCATTATAGCCAGTGTGATACGTGCAAAGTAGATATTTCATTTTGGGTTTGAATTTCATTTCCCTAATAAATATGTTGAGCAGGTTTTCATGTCCTTGTTGCTCATTGTATATCTCCTTTAAACAAAAGTATATTCAAGTCCTTTGCCCATTTAAAAGTTTTTGTCTTTTTGCTGTCTTGAGTTCTTAAATATTCTGGATATGATAAGTTGCATTTAAAATTGTAGCTGCTTTATTTCAGTTATTCAAGGAGAGATTATCCACACTCCTGAGCCAGCAAGGATTATACTCCACCACGTAGACGCTATGCACACAGTTATTACGGACATTCAAATTCTCGGAATGATCATCCCTCTAGAGGACATAGGTAATATAAAATGTTGTGTTTATATCAAATAAAAACCTTCGTTTCAATTATGTTATTGTGACACATAATTTAAATTGATGACATAATTTATGACATTCTTTTAAATTCAGTGACCGTGATGGCTATGGTGGAAATCGTGATAGAGATTATTCTGAATATTGAAGTGGAAGCTTTTACAGGGATTCATATGGGAGTTACGGTAAGAGTCCAGTTACAACTTGTAAATCATAGAATTAGACTTAACCAGATCGTTGTTTACTCTACTTTTACTTCAGTTCCTCAAAGGTAAAAGTATGTTTAGCATGTCCTTTTAGATAAGTTAAAGACCTTTGAATGGTTTTGTTAATAGCTCACTTAAAATAAAAGGCTATGAAGGGTAAATGGGCAGTCTCATCTTTTTTTCTCATTACAGAAAACCAATTTTAACATTATTATGATTTTTTATTTTTATTTTGTGTGCGGGACACGGGCCTCTCACCATCGTGGCCCCTCCCGTTGCGGAGCACAGGCTCCTGACGCGGAGTCCCAGAGGCCATGCATGGCCCACGGTCCCAACCGCTCCCCGGCACGTGGGATCCTCCTGGACCGGGGCACGAACCCGTGTCCCCTGCATCGGCAGTCGGACTGTCAACCACTGCGCCACCAGGGAAGCCCCACTGAATCTTGTTAAAAGTTGCCACTCGACTGATTATTTAAAAATGCTAAAATAGGGGCTTTTACTTTCAAAGAGACTACTTAGGCTGAAAAATATTGCTCGCTCTTTTAAAGAAATGTAGAAGCCCTTCACCGTTGCTACCTAGTTTATATTTTCATAGCAGAGAGAGCTGAAGCTTATCTTTTCAAATATTTAGCACTGTAAGTCATGTTATATGATCCCAGAAAAATTTGTAATGTTTAGCGTTTGTTTATCAATCAGTAACTTCCCATGTGACTCCCGTGGTGCACCAGCAGCACGAAGGGCCCCTGTGACTTACGGTGGAAGCAGTCGCTGTGATAGCAATATGAGAGATGGATATGGAGGAGGTCCGGAAGGTTACTCCAGCAGGCAAAGTAATACTTATTCAAGGGGTCGAAAGCGTAGAAGACAGGAACAATGAGGGTTTCCACCCTCTGTGAATAGGGAGTACCTTGCTCCCCGTGACTCATACAGTAGCTCAGTTTGTGGGGCTTCCAGACGAGGTTATGCGGGAAGCCAATCTGAAAGAGAGGGCCGAAGCAGATATTAAAAATTAACACTCAGTCATGCACCAAATGTTCGTTACAAAGGAAAAGTTTAAGTTGTTTTCCTTAATTGATGCTTGAACACTACTAAAAGAAAAATGTTGGTTTGGGGGGAAGAGGCATATATTAACTTTTCCTCTAGGAAGTTTCAGACAAAGGGGAAACATGGAATTATTCAGAGGACTTTCATGTTGTTAATGTTAATTGAAAAGTAGAAGTCGTGTTTCAAATGTTCAAAATTTTCAGAGTAAAAAAATTTCGTGAAATATGTTTTGTTGATGATACTGCTGAGTTAAACAAGCATAAAACTTTTGTTTGGAGGGTGAATTGTGCTGTTTGCCTAAACTTTTCCTTTGTACGTGAATGTATTCAAAATTAAGCAATGTGTTATTTCTCCATCGCAAGCTGTGACTGTTTTCCAGTTAGGCTAAAGAAATTACATGTTCCTTTTTGAAAGCTTGTAAACATGTAAAAGGTTTGAGAAGTCTCCAAAAAGGCTGAGAAACAATGCTTGCATTATTAGTGAAAGTCGATGTGTCTTTATCCCTTTAAAGCCATAGTATAGATGAAAGGAAAATTGAGACAGGTGACTGTAAAGAGTTTAAGAAATCTTGAGGTTAAGTATCTATTTTCTGATCCATATTCAAGTGGCAGATGACCAACGTGGGAATAATGGTTATAAAACCAATTTTCCACTCAATGTAAATGGAACCAGTTAACTTTTCTGAGTATATATATCTTAGTGAAAGTTAGTACCCCTAGATTTTAAGACATTGGGAAACATTTTAAGTAATACTGATTTTAACTTTATGTTGGTGTGCTTGATGTAACACAAAGGGTTTCGTAATATACTCATAAGTATAGAGTTATCTGGAGGGTTAAGGGTTTTTTGTCAGTGACTTCAGGTGACATTTAATGAGTAATGCTTACAATTTGGGAAGAAACTGGAGTGTAAAAACTTTAAGCCAAATTGGAATCTGCAAAACTAGTACAGAAATCTGCAATTTCCTTTTAAAGGAACAGCAAAAATGAAGTTCAGGGGAAGGAGAGTATTATATGAGCCAAACTGAGGATTATAACTCAGGAGACAGACTCAGAAAGTTCTGAGGACTGTTCTACCTGTTAGAAGTCAAAGGCATGGTTACATTCATTTTGAAGAGAAAGGACAGTATATCACATCAAAGTGACATACAGATATTTTACATGAAGATCAGCAGGGATACGTAGTCTGGGTAAGCAGGTACAAAGTGAGCAGCAAGTCAACATGATCCCAGTACAGAGCTGGGAAAGAACAGTATTCTTTTTAAGAAGTTACAGCCTAAGTGTCAGAGGAAGGTAAAATAATTGACCTTTATGATCAGGAAGGCAATCTGTCTTTGAGGAACTCTGGTTAATATTTGGGATATTAGGGAGATATTAGGCAGATATTAGGGAGGGAGGGAGGATGTCTCAATGACCACAGAATTTTATGTTTAATTTTCTTGGCTGGCCTTAAAGTACTGTATTTCATAAAATCCTACGGGGCATGAAAGGTTTGCTTTTAGTATCTAACATATCAGATTGATGAGTCAAATCCTTAAAAGGAAGGATAAAGCAAACGAAGTTTCGAACCCAAAACTGAACCGTTTACTTTTTCCTGAGTACCTGTTCATGAAAAACCCATAAAACTCTTAAGTGTTTAACAGTTGGGTGATCTTCAAAATACAGGGATACTGTGGGTTTGGTTCCAGAACAGTAAAGCAAGTCATGGTTTTTCTCAATTTCACGGCTTCTTATGTAACCCAGTCTTTGCTATTAACAGAAAACATGTATTTCTCCACTAGTTTTTAAGAGAAATGTGTTTGTTCCTTTGTTCCTCGTGTGTAAAAATACTCATTGTGTTCCCAGTGAATTGAAGCTTCTTGCTCTTCATGCCAAGAGTTGGGCATGAGACAGGCGGTTAAGCAAGTAAAGTGAGGATTTATTTAAGCAAGAATATGCCCTCAGGGAGAGCAGGCAGTTAGGTGAGGAGCTGCTGCCCTGGGTTCCATTGGCAAGCCAGTTATGAGGGGCATACAAAGGAAGGGGTGGCATACTCATTGGGGAAGCAGGAGTTTGGGGGTCAAATTCCCTGTTTCTTTGCAGCTCCAGAAGGGATTTTTGTCCTTATTTAGCTTAATCAGAAGTGTCATGGCCTCACTGCACGGTGTGTGCTGCTTGTCTGCAAGGCTAATTTTATTGTAAGGAGAGCATAATGAGCAACAGGTTACATTTGGAAGTAGGAGATTCCTGTCTTTCCTCATCTCTCTTTGTCTGCCTTCAGGACACTTACCACCGAAAATGTGCAGTTTCCTGTCAGTCTGGAGGTTCCTGTTTTTCTTTGTCGGCCCATGGACCTCTGCTCTTTACCAGGTGCTTGATTTCCTGCCACCTGGCCCCTCTTCCATTACTCTGCTCATATCTAGCTACTCGCCTGCTGTAGCAATTACAGTCATCTTAACCTCACAGTCCTTTAATTGCATTGCAGTCACTGAAAAACATGCTTAACATCCAGATTGAATTTTGTTCATGAATGAGTGATATCCAAACCTCTCTAAGAGGATTTTCTCAGACACCATCTGAGATTTAATATCAATTGTTTTTCCTCTCGTGTTTCTTTCCTGTCAGGCAGAGGATTAAAATATTAAACAATCATTATTGAAATACTAACAATTCTTTGATTTCCTACTATATACTGAACTTGTCCCTTCCAGTAGACTTGCTTGGAAGCTGCCGGTTGGCCTACATATTAGGTAGAAACCATAAAACCCCTGAATTAGGGAACAGTTATAACTTTGCCTGATTTAAAGATCAGCTTTTGTATAATGCATACAGCTGTTTTCTATCTAGACTATGGAAAGTGTCCCAAGAAATACTAACTGATCACCATCAACTGATCAACTGGTGTTTACATGAACACTTTTCATTGCATAGTTTTCTCAAGTGCTCAATAATGGTTAATATACGATTAAGACACTACCAATGCAAAGCATTAACACCACAGATCTGGGCTTCCCTAGTGGCCCAGTGGTTGAGAGTCCGGCTGCCGATGCAGGGGACACAGGTTCGTGCCCCGGTCCGGGAGGATCCCACATGCCGCGGAGCGGTTGGGCCCGTGAGCCATGGCCGCTGAGACTGGCTTCTGGAGCCTGTGCTTTGCAATGGGAGGGGCCACAACGGTGAGAGGCCGGCATACCGCAAAAAGAAAAAACCAAAAACCAAAACAGTTTCATGATTTGGACCAGTCTCTAAAAAAGGCAGGATTACAAATTAACCTCAGGCTCCCACTTAATATAAAAGTAATGACAATATTTTCACACTTTTGTTTTGAACCCTGAATTATGTTTTCGGCGTTGTGCTCAATGTGCTCAGTACATCATTTAACCTCACAATAACCCTATCTGATAATTCTTTATCATCTTGTTTTCGTAGACTGGGTAAATTTAAGAGTTTAGGTAGCTTACCCAGTTTCATATAACTACTAAATTTTGAAGTTTAGATTATTTTCTGTCTGCCTGACTTCGTATCATATTAAATCACTATACGCATTATATCTTCTAGACATTCATATTTCTGTTTCAGATTATTCTAACAGTTCCACTAAAAAAATTAAGTAAGTAGCATATCTGCATAGCAAGCAAAATGCTTCATGATCTGGTCCTCCCCATTTTACATCTATCAAGAAATCCCTGAACTCTCCCTACTGATTACCTGGAGCTTCACGTTATTAGCCCAAAATGCGTTTTCCTTTTTTTTTTTTTTTACGGTACGCGGGCATCTCACCGTTGTGGCCTCTCCCGTTGTGGAGCACAAGCTTCAGACGAGCAGGCTCAGCGGCCATGGCTCAGGGGCCCAGCAGCTCAGGGGCATGTGGGATCCTCCCGGACCGGGGCACGAACCCGCATCCCCTGCATGGGCAGGCGGACTCTCAACCACTGCGCCACCTGGGAAGCCCTTCTCCTTTATATTGATTAAATTAAAGCAACTGGGAAAAGTATGCAGTAAAAAGTAGAGAACACATTCTGCTGTTGCAGTTTTCTTTAGAGTTTCTCCCGCGAGTTCTCCCGCGAGTTTCTCTGTTCACCCCTCCCCTACCTCCACATCTTCCATCTTCCCTACCTCCCCTGCGGCTCATCCCTTCCCCCACCTACCGCTACATCTGGTTCCTTAGCCTCTTTCTAGAAGTAGAGCGCTTGCTCTCGAGCCTTAGTTTAGTTAACGGTCGTCTGAAGAGACGCGGAAGGAGGACTTCTGAAGAGGAGGACAAAATAAGGTAAGAAATTCGGCATTTTAGGGAGGAGAGAATAATTTATACCTCAGGAGAAAGAGTTGAGACCTATATGTTCTCCTGTTACCAGAGAAAGCATGGTAATTCAGATGTTGATTTTTCTCTCAGGCTTTTTCCTGTAAGAGATAAGAGCCGAGTAAGTGGTGTTTGTATAACTATGTCTGAATAGACAGTGTCTCGAGAAGTCTATCAGTTGTTCTTGAACAGTACGTTTACTGTTTGTTCTCCTGGAGAATCAGTTGCCAAGGCAGCGATGAAAAGCCAGTGAAGTTCCTGGAGTTGGTCCGTGAATTGCGAAGTTGGGGGTGGGGGTGGAGCTAGGTTTGAAATGCTGCGGGAGGGAATATTGAGTAGATAACTTAAGTGTGATTAGCGGCGTACCCTCTTTGCTGTTTACTCTCACATGCGGGTAGTGGAGCGTATGCCGGGCGCCAGTTTGTTCCGCTTGCACTTTTGTTTTTTGCGGTATGCGGGCCTCTCACTGCTGTGGCCCCTCCCACCGCGGAGCACGGGCTCGGTACCCAGAGGCTCCAGACGCGCAGGCCCAGCGGCCATGGCTCACGGGCCCAGCCGCTCCGCGGCTGGTGGGCTCCTCCCGGAGCGGTGCCGAACCCGTGTCCCCTGGGTAGGCAGGCGGACTGTCAACCACTGCGCCACCAGGGAGACCCTCTCATGCAGTTTTATCTTTTTTCTTTTTTGTTTCCTCGGGTTTCTTTTTGAAAGCAGAGGTACTGAGCAATACAAGCAAGATAGCTATTTTAACTTAAATGATTTAAAACTTGTAATTTTAGTTATCAAATGTCAAAATGTTGATTCACTTGACAAAAAGCGTCTGATTTAATTTGGCATATAAAGAATGGTACTCTCTTTTGACCAGTGTTTCTTAAAGTCTCTCGATCTAAGTAAACACAGTTTACATTTTCCTCAATAAAGGAAGTAACTCCCTCCTTTGCTTTTATGACTTACCACTTTTAAAGTTTGTGGGAAAACATTATTTTAAACATTATTTGATGCATAGACAAGAAAAATGTGAGTAGATGTGAAAAATTTAAAAATATGTTTAAGGTATATTCTGCACAGTTCATAAAACATATTAACTGTTAGATGTGTAGAATCCAGGACCATTTATTATTGCTTATTTTTTTTGTTGTGTTTTGGAAAAGAAGCCTTGAACCCTGCAGGTAAACTAATTTACAGTTGCCTTCTAATCTAGTTTTTACATACAGGTTTTTGTAAGATATCTATAAAGAATGGAGCATTTGTTACGCCAGTGCTTGTTTTGCTTTGTGTTACAAGTTTCCTCTCTTTTAAGTAAGAAACGGCAAATATTTTCACTGATATAGGGTACTTCAGTTGAGTTATAAACAGGTGTAATAGTTTTTGCTTATAATTTATTTTTTGCTATATGTATAAAGATATATTTTTAATTACTTACAGAAAAATGGCGGAAGCAGATCAGGCTGGGAAACTGTTCATAGGAGGCCTCCATGCTGACACCAATGAAAATTCTCTTGAAGTGGTATTTGGGAAATATGGTCACATTATGGAAGGTAATTTTTAGAACCTATATATATACATATATATATATATATATATATATATATATATATATATGTTCGAGGCAAATGTGTATTAAACACACACCATTGAACAGCTAAGTTAAAGTGCTTTTTCTATTTGTAACACATGAGCACTTTTTTTTAAAGTTTCTGTTTTTTATTAGGAAAGCACTGGGCAATGAGGGAAATTGTACAACTTAGGGGCTCCTACTACTGAGAAGGGAAAAAAGCAGCGTTTCTTTCTTCACCCCAGCCACGCTTTGCAGCATGCTGGGTTTTACTTACCTGACCAGGGATCAAGCCCACGCACAGTGGCATGCGGCATGTGGATCTTAGTTGCCTGACGAGGGATCAGACCCGTGTCCCCTTCATTGGGAACGTGGAGTCTTATCCACTGGACCACCAGGGAAGTCCCAGGGCTTTTTAAACATACTGGGGTCATAGGACATGAAATGGGATGAGATATGCTAGCTGTAGAATGGTTGAAATTATTGACTCTCTTTTTAAACTACTAGAAATGATATAAAATGGAAAGGGTTTTTTTGCTTTATTTGTTTTTGGTGTTTGTTTTGTTTTTAAGTAACTTCCGGGAGGCTGTTACTGCACTGTGTCCATAACATGAAATTAAGGAGGCCTTATGAGAAAGTGTCAAAGGATGGATTATTTTGAAAATATGAAACGTTCAATTTTATGTGCAATTTAAATTAAAAATATTTATGTATATTACAGTTATGTTGATGAAGGATCAGAAAAAAAAACAAGTCTAGAGGCTTTGCTTTTATTACTTTTGAGAATCCTGCAGATGCAAAGGATGCTGTCCAAGATATGAATGGAAAAGTAAGAGACTTTAATAATATTTTGTGTTCTCCATTTATTACTATTTCAAGATTTTTTTTTCTAATTTTTTAAAGTAACATGATGCCATATAAGCCTTCACTCTCCATTTTGTCACGTACGTATTGGATTGTCCGGTTGGAAGGAGATTGACATTAACGTGAGCGTTAACAATATATTTTAAACCTGTTTTAGCATTCAAATGTAAAAGTAAATGAGTTTTAGCCTGTAGAGCTCTCCCCAATATCCCGTACTGTCATTTTGAAGTCTCGACTTTTTTGTACTTCAGAGTCACTCTTCCTTGTGTCACTGTTACAAATAATCATTTGTCCCTTACAACTGTACTTTTAATTGCATCTTTGCTCAAAGAATTCTTTTATATTGTAGGTAATATTTTTCCCATTTTATATGGCAGGTACTATCTTTTTATATTCATCATCCTGTGAATTGTTCATTGTTAAAAGTACTTCCAGTGCATCTCAGTTCTCATAGTGTGGAACACATACATTAATTCCCTTTGTCCTATAGCTTGGTTTCTGGTATGCTGCAGGCACTTGGCACATGTTGACCCTTTTACTTTACTTTCATATTTTAAGGTATGGTAGTACCTAAAAGTTGATCTTGACTCATGATTTTATTTTGGGTGCAGAGGTAAATTTGTGTCATGAAGGATAGTAGACCCCCATTATTTGTTTGTTTTCAAGCACAAGAACGTGTAGTCCGTGTAGACATTATTCTTCAATTCTTTATTCAACAGATATTTTATTGCCAGGCATTGCTTTAGCAATAGATTAATGGTTGTGGGTAATACAAAATGCCTATTTTCTTGGACACTTGTGTTCTAGGGTGAAAGATGAGAAACGTACAAGTAAAAATAAATACAATTTCATATGAAAAATATTAAGGAAAATAAAGTAGGTAATTTCATTAGAGCTTAAGGGGAGTGGTTTTCTATACATATAGATCTAAGAATGTTAAATCCTGAATGTTGGAAGGGAGGCAGCCATTCATCAGTCTGTGGGAAATATTTTGGACCCAGAAACAGAAAAGGAGGCCCTAATGTGGGAGCACATGGCTCTTGAGGCTGTTTGTATTGGGCCAGGGCCCATCCATATCCACCAGAAGTCTTAGTAGGAATTCAGCATTTAAAATTGTTTTCCAAGGATAACATGAAACAGCTAGAGTGTTTTACTTAGAGCAATTATATGATGATTTGAATTATGTTTTCAAAAATCACATTGGCATCTATAGAAGGTTAATGTAGGAAGTTGTTGGAAGATTAAGAAGTGTAAGCATTTCTGAAACATAAGAATATGAAGTACCACTATAAGAAGTTACTCTTGGGGGACATGTACAAACAATTGAATAAGGCAAGAAATGTTAAGGACCAAATAAGTGCTCTATTTAAAAAAAAAAAATCAAGGAAATTATTAGAAGTAAATACAGAAGAACAATCATGTTGGAAAATGTTCTTTCCCTTAATATTTAAGAAATGCTAAAAACAATTAAAGTAGGAATAACCATTTTGAATAAATAACTGGATCATTTTATTTTTTAAATGACACGTATACTTTTATATACCCTTGGGACACTGAAAACTTTGAATGGTAGAAGTAGAGAAAGGAAGTGAGTTTAGTTCTCCATTATAGAAAATAAAAGGGTATATTCTCTCATGATAAGTGAGAGGTATTAATCTTCTTTTAATACCAGAGGACATTTCAGGGAGCTCTAATTGCCAATACGTACACTTTGTGTTGGATGACTTAATGAAAGGCAGTTACTCATTAAGTCTCATTTATCTGGCATGGTGAAGGACACAATCATTTCAGAAGAAAATGTTTGCTTTGGGGAAAAAAGACTGATCTTGGACTAGTGCAGTAGTAAATAAATTTGATGTGATGTTATTAATGTTATACTTAATCTGTTTAGTCTTTGGATGGAAAGGCAATTAAGGTAGAGCAAGCCAACAAACGATCTTTGGAAAGCGGTGGTACACAGAGACCACAACCTCCTGCAAGAAACAGGGGCCATCTGAGAAATCCGAGACATGGAAGAGGAAGAAATCGAAGAGGAGGAAATAGAAGAGGTGGAAATGGAAGAGGAGGCAGTGGGAGCGCAAGAGAGCATCCCTCACCTGGAGGACACCTGGGTAATGTTTTGAAATACAAGGCTGCAACCAGAGGACCGAAAAATAGTAGGTTTAACTGTATAGAAACCTCTCAGTTTTTATTCCATCCTTTATGAGCAAAGTAGTGTGTAAGAACTATCAGATGATGACTCACATTGATAGTCAGAAGTATTTCTAAGTGGTGAAGAATTATTGTAGTTATAAAATGACTTAACTAGGTAATGTGCAAAACGTTAATCACCTTACAGGGGAATAGCATAAATTTTAAACTAAATTCAGTCTCTTTTACCATTATTACTATTTGCCTCTTTTCTTCGAGAATTTTTCTACCGAGTTTCCTACTGTTGATCATACATTAGAATTTTTCACTTTAGGACCGATAACTTGATATGAGTTTAAATCAATGATTCATTCATAATCTCTTAAAAATACATTGGTTAATTTTATTCTGAGAGTAGCCTTATTGCATCATAAAAATACTAGAGAATCTTGAAAACTCCACAACAGAAAATAAAAGTCACTCAGAATATCCACAATTCAGGGCGAAACACTTCATATTTTAGGTTTCACCTTGCAGTATTTGTCTTAAGTATATGTGTTCAGACATCTAAGCAAATCTCCATTGTCATTTTGATATGAGGCTTTTCTACCTGGGTCTGTGGTTTGCATTTGGGAAAATACCTTAGGGAAATAAATAGAGCTTTAGATTCTAAAAGGTGTCTTTGACCCAGGAAAAGAGTAAAAAGCTCTGCTTCAGAAATATGTATGTTTTCTTTGTGTGTGTATTAGAGGAGGAAGTCGTTGAAAATGCCTTTTTTTGGATTTTTTTCAGAGAAGTTTTCTACTTAGTAAGAAAAGGAGGAAAAGCACTTTGCATTTCAAAAACTTCCATATATTTAACAACCTCTGCTTCATCTATTAACCAGAACCAGTCTTCAGAAATAAAACGTTTAGTTTCTTTTTGTGCTAATTCCATGTGTGAATTTTAGGAAATGTTTTTTGAAAGTTCAGTTAGAGGGTGTGCCCATTTTAAGATAACACAGTTTTGTTCTTTTCCCACTATCTTGAGCTTGAGAAAAGTTGACCAGTTCATATTCTGCCATGTGTAAGAGTACTCATTTTTTCTTGCCTGTGGCACTACTGGGGAATTGGAATACATCTAAACACCTTTCTGGTTCGAAAGGTAACACATCAATTTTCAGTATTTAGTGTGCATTTCTTAAATACTATTAAAATTGAACAGAACATAGCCCTTTTGACTGAGAAATTAACATTAAGAGTTGATCTGTGAATAACACAGGCCTGAACTGTTGATCAACTTACAAGCAGATTTTGTTTTTCAATAAATACATATAAGATCACTACGTGATCCAAGGTTGGTTGAATCCATGGATGCAGAACTAGGGATACTGGACCAAGTGTAAAGTTATAAGCAGATATTCTCCAGCAAAGGGAGTTATTTGTATGTATGTACTTAACTTTTAGGTAATGCATTTTTTATTCATCCTTTTTATTTTTAATGCTTTGATTTATACCTAGGATGTTGTGTTTTTCAAAAGCTTCCTTGACACCAGAATTATATAACTAATAACTTACCATCTTCCTCCTAAAATGATGAAAAATTCAGTTTTACATTTAATTTATCCAGGTTTTTCTGTACTCTCTCTCTTCTCCCCAGAGCACTTTCATACCAGTGGTTCTTCAGTTTTGTTCCTACGTTTCCCAAACTGACTTTTACGGTAAGTCTTTGAACTCTACTGACTTCTGTGTCATATGAGGAAACAATCATATTGGTTTAGACAGATAGGAAAGCTGAAGACTGGAGTAATGGTTTAGTGAAAATTTATAACAATAAGTGAAACTTGCCCAATGAAAAAATGTTGATTCTGCTTAACTAAAAAGATTTCATTTAAACACAGGTCGTGGTGGACACACTCCTAGTCCCAAGGCGAGTTCTTCCAGGGGAGCCTTTCCAGTTAAAAGAGGACCATGTTCCAGAAGTGGAGGTCCTCCTCCTAAGAGATGTTGCCAAGGGCGAAGCAGTAGGGGGGTGGGAAGACAAGGTAAATGCTATATAATGCAGAGACAGTTGTTTCTAATTAATGAAAGGGAGCTATTTTAAACAGAATGTTTAAGCAAAATGGAAAGTGAGAAGTATATGGACATGTTAACCAATCACTAATTTATTGATTGATTTGTGGTTGGGAAATAACTTGTCAGTTTTTGATTATAGATGTAGTAGGTGATTAGCACTGCAGTGGGGAAAACATTGCTTGTAAGTCCATGTTGGCTATAGAATTCCTCTTAATTTAAGTTGCTGCTAACACTTTTTGGTTAGTAGGCTTCTTTATCACATAGTTTCAATATCAGAATTTTCATGAAAACTATGTCCTGTGAGAGAACGTTCTGGTCTGTAGACTAGTTAAGCTATGTATATTGGCTACCTGGTTTTATTAATTATTATAAACAATAATTGAAACTTGCCATATGAACTGTAGTTTGTGCTCTTAACTTTTCTAGCACTGTTTTCTGATCCGTAATATGGTAGAGACTTGAAACAGCCATTATCAAATTGCCCTTTTACGTGTAGAATATGAATGAAGCCAAATGTAGCACGATATTGACTTCAAAACACAACAGAAGCTAAGAAGCCTACCCTTTCCATTAGTAGATGGTTAGCCTAGTGAACAAACAAGAGAAGAGAACAAACAAGGTCCTAGTGACCTCCAGGAATGAGGAATAAGAATTAACACAGGAAGAGAACGTTATTTATGGGAGATAGTTTCATATTTTGGGAGCGGTACAGTGTTTTTCAAATGAGCCCTTTATTGCTAATAAACAAGAGAAGTCACTATTGCTATCCTCATACAAGGTCCATAATTAAGGTTGTACACTTAAAGGAGAGAGCCGACCACTTGGTGGTTGAATATGTGACAGTAGTTACCAAAAATCAATGTTTTGCTCAAAGTCTGAGAAGTGTTCCCTACTGCTGGTAATCTAAAGGTTATGCCAACTGTATGGGGAACGGGAGATGTCAGAAAATACAATGTTCAGTGGTACCATTGAAAGGGAAACGAAAATGTGCGTAAATGGAATTTTAGAAGGGGTAGTTTTTTTAAATGATTTTGGAGAGTGGAAGGCTATCAGACTTTGGGATTTTTCTTTGAAACATTACTGTCAATTCTGAGATACTTACATAAGCATTTTTAAATTAAAGGTTCAGGATCACATGGAAGAGAAAATTGTGGAGGTCCTCCTCGAAGAGAGCCAGTCTCTTTTCGGAGAGTTGGCTATATGTCACAGAGATGGTGGTTATGCTACTAAAGATAGGTAATAGGAAGCACAGTATATGAATTAAGTCATGGTTCGTTTTGTTGTTCTTGTTGAAATTTACCTAACACAAAATTGAACATTTAAAAGTGAACAGTTCAGTAACATTTAGCACACTTAACAGTGTTATGCAACCACCAGCTCTGTTCAGTTCCAAAACATTTCATTACCCCAGAATAACATTAATCAGCAGTCACACCCAATTTGTCCCCCCTTGTCCCCGGTAGGTACCCACCTGTGTCCTTATCTATGAATTTATCTACACCTGAATATATCATACTAAT
Source organism: Mesoplodon bidens (assembly GCF_964165515.1). NCBI lineage: Eukaryota > Metazoa > Chordata > Mammalia > Artiodactyla > Ziphiidae > Mesoplodon > Mesoplodon bidens. The sequence continues at coordinate 406,194 of NW_027672653.1, read as the reverse complement.
GGAAGCAAACAATATGTGACCTTTATTATCCAGCTTTCCCTTAGCATAAATATTTTCAAGGATCATTCATGCTGTAGCGTGAATCAGTACTTCAGACCTTCTTTTTTTTGGCTGACTAAATATTCCATTATATGTGTGGTTAACATGGTTTGTTTATCCATCTGTGTGAGTTATTCCCATCATGGTGCTGTCATGAATACTCCTGTACAAGCATTTGGGTACGTGTTTTCAATTCTTTTTGAGTGTATGTATACTTAAGGAGTGGAATTCCTGGGACATAGAGGAATTCTTTACATTTTTTAAGAAACTGCTAATCTTTGCCACAGAGCCTGTACTATTTTCCATTTCTGCCATGCACATATACTTGGTTTGTTTCTCTGCATCTGCACCAACACTTGATATATTCTATGGGTCTATTTTTCATTATAGCCAGTGTGATACGTGCAAAGTAGATATTTCATTTTGGGTTTGAATTTCATTTCCCTAATAAATATGTTGAGCAGGTTTTCATGTCCTTGTTGCTCATTGTATATCTCCTTTAAACAAAAGTATATTCAAGTCCTTTGCCCATTTAAAAGTTTTTGTCTTTTTGCTGTCTTGAGTTCTTAAATATTCTGGATATGATAAGTTGCATTTAAAATTGTAGCTGCTTTATTTCAGTTATTCAAGGAGAGATTATCCACACTCCTGAGCCAGCAAGGATTATACTCCACCACGTAGACGCTATGCACACAGTTATTACGGACATTCAAATTCTCGGAATGATCATCCCTCTAGAGGACATAGGTAATATAAAATGTTGTGTTTATATCAAATAAAAACCTTCGTTTCAATTATGTTATTGTGACACATAATTTAAATTGATGACATAATTTATGACATTCTTTTAAATTCAGTGACCGTGATGGCTATGGTGGAAATCGTGATAGAGATTATTCTGAATATTGAAGTGGAAGCTTTTACAGGGATTCATATGGGAGTTACGGTAAGAGTCCAGTTACAACTTGTAAATCATAGAATTAGACTTAACCAGATCGTTGTTTACTCTACTTTTACTTCAGTTCCTCAAAGGTAAAAGTATGTTTAGCATGTCCTTTTAGATAAGTTAAAGACCTTTGAATGGTTTTGTTAATAGCTCACTTAAAATAAAAGGCTATGAAGGGTAAATGGGCAGTCTCATCTTTTTTTCTCATTACAGAAAACCAATTTTAACATTATTATGATTTTTTATTTTTATTTTGTGTGCGGGACACGGGCCTCTCACCATCGTGGCCCCTCCCGTTGCGGAGCACAGGCTCCTGACGCGGAGTCCCAGAGGCCATGCATGGCCCACGGTCCCAACCGCTCCCCGGCATGTGGGATCCTCCTGGACCGGGGCACGAACCCGTGTCCCCTGCATCGGCAGTCGGACTGTCAACCACTGCGCCACCAGGGAAGCCCCACTGAATCTTGTTAAAAGTTGCCACTCGACTGATTATTTAAAAATGCTAAAATAGGGGCTTTTACTTTCAAAGAAACTTACTTAGGCTGAAAAATATTGCTCGCTCTTTTAAAGAAATGTAGAAGCCCTTCACCGTAGCTACCTAGTTTATATTTTCATAGCAGAGAGAGCTGAAGCTTATCTTTTCAAATATTTAGCACTGTAAGTCATGTTATATGATCCCAGAAAAATTTGTAATGTTTAGCGTTTGTTTATCAATCAGTAACTTCCCATGTGACTCCCGTGGTGCACCAGCAGCACGAAGGGCCCCTGTGACTTACGGTGGAAGCAGTCGCTGTGATAGCAATATGAGAGATGGATATGGAGGAGGTCCGGAAGGTTACTCCAGCAGGCAAAGTAATACTTATTCAAGGGGTCGAAAGCGTAGAAGACAGGAACAATGAGGGTTTCCACCCTCTGTGAATAGGGAGTACCTTGCTCCCCGTGACTCATACAGTGGCTCAGTTTGTGGGGCTTCCAGACGAGGTTATGCGGGAAGCCAATCTGAAAGAGAGGGCCGAAGCAGATATTAAAAATTAACACTCAGTCATGCACCAAATGTTCGTTACAAAGGAAAAGTTTAAGTTGTTTTCCTTAATTGATGCTTGAACACTACTAAAAGAAAAATGTTGGTTTGGGGGGAAGAGGCATATATTAACTTTTCCTCTAGGAATTTTCAGACAAAGGGGAAACATGGAATTATTCAGAGGACTTTCATGTTGTTAATGTTAATTGAAAAGTAGAAGTCGTGTTTCAAATGTTCAAAATTTTCAGAGTAAAAAAATTTCGTGAAATATGTTTTGTTGATGATACTGCTGAGTTAAACAAGCATAAAACTTTTGTTTGGAGGGTGAATTGTGCTGTTTGCCTAAACTTTTCCTTTGTACGTGAATGTATTCAAAATTAAGCAATGTGTTATTTCTCCATCGCAAGCTGTGACTGTTTTCCAGTTAGGCTAAAGAAATTACATATTCCTTTTTGAAAGCTTGTAAACATGTAAAAGGTTTGAGAAGTCTCCAAAAAGGCTGAGAAACAATGCTTGCATTATTAGTGAAAGTCGATGTGTCTTTATCCCTTTAAAGCCATAGTATAGATGAAAGGAAAATTGAGACAGGTGACTGTAAAGAGTTTAAGAAATCTTGAGGTTAAGTATCTATTTTCTGATCCATATTCAAGTGGCAGATGACCAACGTGGGAATAATGGTTATAAAACCAATTTTCCACTCAATGTAAATGGAACCAGTTAACTTTTCTGAGTATATATATCTTAGTGAAAGTTAGTACCCCTAGATTTTAAGACATTGGGAAACATTTTAAGTAATACTGATTTTAACTTTATGTTGGTGTGCTTGATGTAACACAAAGGGTTTCGTAATATACTCATAAGTATAGAGTTATCTGGAGGGTTAAGGGTTTTTTGTCAGTGACTTCAGGTGACATTTAATGAGTAATGCTTACAATTTGGGAAGAAACTGGAGTGTAAAAACTTTAAGCCAAATTGGAATCTGCAAAACTAGTACAGAAATCTGCAATTTCCTTTTAAAGGAACAGCAAACATGAAGTTCAGGGGAAGGAGAGTATTATTTGAGCCAAACTGAGGATTATAACTCAGGAGACAGACTCAGAAAGTTCTGAGGACTGTTCTACCTGTTAGAAGTCAAAGGCATGGTTACATTCATTTTGAAGAGAAAGGACAGTATATCACATCAAAGTGACATACAGATATTTTACATGAAGATCAGCAGGGATACGTAGTCTGGGTAAGCAGGTACAAAGTGAGCAGCAAGTCAACATGATCCCAGTACAGAGCTGGGAAAGAACAGTATTCTTTTTAAGAAGTTACAGCCTAAGTGTCAGAGGAAGGTAAAATAATTGACCTTTATGATCAGGAAGGCAATCTGTCTTTGAGGAACTCTGGTTAATATTAGGGATATTAGGGAGATATTAGGCAGATATTAGGGAGGGAGGGAGGATGTCTCAATGACCACAGAATTTTATGTTTAATTTTCTTGGCTGGCCTTAAAGTACTGTATTTCATAAAATCCTACGGGGCATGAAAGGTTTGCTTTTAGTATCTAACATATCAGATTGATGAGTCAAATCCTTAAAAGGAAGGATAAAGCAAACGAAGTTTCGAACCCAAAACTGAACCGTTTACTTTTTCCTGAGTACCTGTTCATGAAAAACCCATAAAACTCTTAAGTGTTTAACAGTTGGGTGATCTTCAAAATACAGGGATACTGTGGGTTTGGTTCCAGAACAGTAAAGCAAGTCATGGTTTTTCTCAATTTCACGGCTTCTTATGTAACCCAGTCTTTGCTATTAACAGAAAACATGTATTTCTCCACTAGTTTTTAAGAGAAATGTGTTTGTTCGTTTGTTCCTCGTGTGTAAAAATACTCATTGTGTTCCCAGTGAATTGAAGCTTCTTGCTCTTCATGCCAAGAGTTGGGCATGAGACAGGCGGTTAAGCAAGTAAAGTGAGGATTTATTTAAGCAAGAATATGCCCTCAGGGAGAGCAGGCAGTTAGGTGAGGAGCTGCTGCCCTGGGTTCCATTGGCAAGCCAGTTATGAGGGGCATACAAAGGAAGGGGTGGCATACTCATTGGGGAAGCAGGAGTTTGGGGGTCAAATTCCCTGTTTCTTTGCAGCTCCAGAAGGGATTTTTGTCCTTATTTAGCTTAATCAGAAGTGTCATGGCCTCACTGCACGGTGTGTGCTGCTTGTCTGCAAGGCTAATTTTATTGTAAGGAGAGCATAATGAGCAACAGGTTACATTTGGAAGTAGGAGATTCCTGTCTTTCCTCATCTCTCTTTGTCTGCCTTCAGGACACTTACCACCGAAAATGTGCAGTTTCCTGTCAGTCTGGAGGTTCCTGTTTTTCTTTGTCGGCCCATGGACCTCTGCTCTTTACCAGGTGCTTGATTTCCTGCCACCTGTCCCCTCTTCCATTACTCTGCTCATATCTAGCTACTCGCCTGCTGTAGCAATTACAGTAATCTTAACCTCACAGTCCTTTAATTGCATTGCAGTCACTGAAAAACATGCTTAACATCCAGATTGAATTTTGTTCATGAATGAGTGATATCCAAACCTCTATAAGAGGATTTTCTCAGACACCATCTGAGATTTAATATCAATTGTTTTTCCTCTCGTGTTTCTTTCCTGTCAGGCAGAGGATTAAAATATTAAACAATCATTATTGAAATACTAACAATTCTTTGATTTCCTACTATATACTGAACTTGTCCCTTCCAGTAGACTTGCTTGGAAGCTGCCGGTTGGCCTACATATTAGGTAGAAACCATAAAACCCCTGAATTAGGGAACAGTTATAACTTTGCCTGATTTAAAGATCAGCTTTTGTATAATGCATACAGCTGTTTTCTATCTAGACTATGGAAAGTGTCCCAAGAAATACTAACTGATCACCATCAACTGATCAACTGGTGTTTACATGAACACTTTTCATTGCATAGTTTTCTCAAGTGCTCAATAATGGTTAATATACGATTAAGACACTACCAATGCAAAGCATTAACACCACAGATCTGGGCTTCCCTAGTGGCCCAGTGGTTGAGAGTCCGGCTGCCGATGCAGGGGACACAGGTTCGTGCCCCGGTCCGGGAGGATCCCACATGCCGCGGAGCGGTTGGGCCCGTGAGCCATGGCCGCTGAGACTGGCTTCTGGAGCCTGTGCTTTGCAATGGGAGGGGCCACAACGGTGAGAGGCCGGCATACCGCAAAAAGAAAAAACCAAAAACCAAAGCAGTTTCATGATTTGGACCAGTCTCTAAAAAAGGCAGGATTACAAATTAACCTCAGGCTCCCACTTAATATAAAAGTAATGACAATATTTTCACACTTTTGTTTTGAACCCTGAATTATGTTTTCGGCGTTGTGCTCAATGTGCTCAGTACATCATTTAACCTCACAATAACCCTATCTGATAATTCTTTATCATCTTGTTTTCGTAGACTGGGTAAATTTAAGAGTTTAGGTAGCTTACCCAGTTTCATATAACTACTAAATTTTGAAGTTTAGATTATTTTCTGTCTGCCTGACTTCGTATCATATTAAATCACTATACGCATTATATCTTCTAGACATTCATATTTCTGTTTCAGATTATTCTAACAGTTCCACTAAAAAAATTAAGTAAGTAGCCTATCTGCATAGCAAGCAAAATGCTTCATGATCTGGTCCTCCCCATTTTACATCTATCAAGAAATCCCTGAACTCTCCCTACTGATTACCTGGAGCTTCACGTTATTAGCCCAAAATGCGTTTTCCTTTTTTTTTTTTTTACGGTACGCGGGCATCTCACCGTTGTGGCCTCTCCCGTTGTGGAGCACAAGCTTCAGACGAGCAGGCTCAGCGGCCATGGCTCAAGGGCCCAGCAGCTCAGGGGCATGTGGGATCCTCCCGGACCGGGGCACGAACCCGCGTCCCCTGCTTGGGCAGGCGGACTCTCAACCACTGCGCCACCTGGGAAGCCCTTCTCCTTTATATTGATTAAATTAAAGCAACTGGGAAAATTATGCAGTAAAAAGTAGAGAACACATTCTGCTGTTGCAGTTTTCTTTAGAGTTTCTCCCGCGAGTTCTCCCGCGAGTTTCTCTGTTCACCCCTCCCCTACCTCCACATCTTCCATCTTCCCTACCTCCCCTGCGGCTCATCCCTTCCCCCACCTACCGCTACATCTGGTTCCTTAGCCTCTTTCTAGAAGTAGAGCGCTTGCTCTCGAGCCTTAGTTTAGTTAACGGTCGTCTGAAGAGACGCGGAAGGAGGACTTCTGAAGAGGAGGACAAAATAAGGTAAGAAATTCGGCATTTTAGGGAGGAGAGAATAATTTATACCTCAGGAGAAAGAGTTGAGACCTATATGTTCTCCTGTTACCAGAGAAAGCATGGTAATTCAGATTTTGATTTTTCTCTCAGGCTTTTTCTGTAAGAGATAAGAGCCGAGTAAGTGGTGTTTGTATAACTATGTCTGAATAGACAGTGTCTCGAGAAGTCTATCAGTTGTTCTTGAACAGTACGTTTACTGTTTGTTCTCCTGGAGAATCAGTTGCCAAGGCAGCGATGAAAAGCCAGTGAAGTTCCTGGAGTTGGTCCGTGAATTGCGAAGTTGGGGGTGGGGGTGGAGCTAGGTTTGAAATGCTGCGGGAGGGAATATTGAGTAGATAACTTAAGTGTGATTAGCGGCGTACCCTCTTTGCTGTTTACTCTCACATGCGGGTAGTGGAGCGTATGCCGGGCGCCAGTTTGTTCCGCTTGCACTTTTGTTTTTTGCGGTATGCGGGCCTCTCACTGCTGTGGCCCCTCCCACCGCGGAGCACGGGCTCGGTACCCAGAGGCTCCAGACGCGCAGGCCCAGCGGCCATGGCTCACGGGCCCAGCCGCTCCGCGGCTGGTGGGCTCCTCCCGGAGCGGTGCCGAACCCGTGTCCCCTGGGTAGGCAGGCGGACTGTCAACCACTGCGCCACCAGGGAAGCCCTCTCGTGCAGTTTTATCTTTTTTCTTTTTTGTTTCCTCGGGTTTTCTTTGTGAAAGCAGAGGTACTGAGCAATACAAGCAAGATAGCTATTTTAACTTAAATGATTTAAAACTTGTAATTTTAGTTATCAAATGTCAAAATGTTGATTCCCTTGACAAAAAGCGTCTGATTTAATTTGGCATATAAAGAATGGTACTCTCTTTTGACCAGTGTTTCTTAAAGTCTCTCGATCTAAGTAAACACAGTTTACATTTTCCTCAATAAAGGAAGTAACTCCCTCCTTTGCTTTTATGACTTACCACTTTTAAAGTTTGTGGGAAAACATTATTTTAAACATTATTTGATGCATAGACAAGAAAAATGTGAGTAGATGTGAAAAATTTAAAAATATGTTTAAGGTATATTCTGCACAGTTCATAAAACATATTAACTGTTAGATGTGTAGAATCCAGGGCCATTTATTATTGCTTATTTTTTTGTTGTGTTTTGGAAAAGAAGCCTTGAACCCTGCAGGTAAACTAATTTACAGTTGCCTTCTAATCTAGTTTTTACATACAGGTTTTTGTAAGATATCTATAAAGAATGGAGCATTTGTTACGCCAGTGCTTGTTTTGCTTTGTGTTACAAGTTTCCTCTCTTTTAAGTAAGAAACGGCAAATATTTTCACTGATATAGGGTACTTCAGTTGAGTTATAAACAGGTGTAATAGTTTTTGCTTATAATTTATTTTTTGCTATATGTATAAAGATATATTTTTAATTACTTACAGAAAAATGGCGGAAGCAGACCAGGCTGGGAAACTGTTCATAGGAGGCCTCCATGCTGACACCAATGAAAATTCTCTTGAAGTGGTATTTGGGAAATATGGTCACATTATGGAAGGTAATTTTTAGAACCTATATATATACATATAGACACACACACACACACACACACACACACACACATATATGTTCGAAGCAAATGTGTATTAAACATACACCATTGAACAGCTAAGTTAAAGTGCTTTTTCTATTTGTAACACACGAGCACTTTTTTTTTAAGTTTCTGTTTTTTATTAGGGAAGCACTGGGCAATGAGGGAAATTGTACAACTTAGGGGCTCCTACTACTGAGAAGGGAAAAAAGCAGCGTTTCTTTCTTCACCCCAGCCACGCTTTGCAGCATGCTGGGTTTTACTTACCTGACAAGGGATCAAGCCCACGCACAGTGGCATGCGGCATGTGGATCTTAGTTGCCTGACGAGGGATCAGACCCGTGTCCCCTTCATTGGGAACGTGGAGTCTTATCCACTGGACCACCAGGGAAGTCCCAGGGCTTTTTAAACATACTGGGGTCATAGGACATGAAATGGGATGAGATATGCTAGCTGTAGAATGGTTGAAATTATTGACTCTCTTTTTAAACTACTAGAAATGATATAAAATGGAAAGGGTTTTTTTGCTTTATTTGTTTTTGGTGTTTGTTTTGTTTTTAAGTAACTTCCGGGAGGCTGTTACTGCACTGTGTCCATAACATGAAATTAAGGAGGCCTTATGAGAAAGTGTCAAAGGATGGATTATTTTGAAAATATGAAACGTTCAATTTTATGTGCAATTTAAATTAAAAATATTTATGTATATTACAGTTATGTTGATGAAGGATCAGAAAAAAAAACAAGTCTAGAGGCTTTGCTTTTATTACTTTTGAGAATCCTGCAGATGCAAAGGATGCTGTCCAAGATATGAATGGAAAAGTAAGAGACTTTAATAATATTTTGTGTTCTCCATTTATTACTATTTCAAGATTTTTTTTTCTAATTTTTTAAAGTAACATGATGCCATATAAGCCTTCACTCTCCATTTTGTCATGTACGTATTGGATTGTCCGGTTGGAAGGAGATTGACATTAACATGAGCTTTAACAATATATTTTAAACCTGTTTTAGCATTCAAATGTAAAAGTAAATGAGTTTTAGCCTGTAGAGCTCTCCCCAATATCCCGTACTGTCATTTTGAAGTCTCGACTTTTTTGTACTTCAGAGTCACTCTTCCTTGTGTCACTGTTACAAATAATCATGTGTCCCTTACAACTGTACTTTTAATTGCATCTTTGCTCAAAGAATTCTTTTATATTGTAGGTAATATTTTTCCCATTTTATATGGCAGGTACTATCTTTTTATATTCATCATCCTGTGAATTGTTCATTGTTAAAAGTACTTCCAGTGCATCTCAGTTCTCATAGTGTGGAACACATACATTAATTCCCTTTGTCCTATAGCTTGGTTTCTGGTATGCTGCAGGCACTTGGCACATGTTGACCCTTTTACTTTACTTTCATATTTTAAGGTATGGTAGTACCTAAAAGTTGATCTTGACTCATGATTTTATTTTGGGTGCAGAGGTAAATTTGTGTCATGAAGGATAGTAGACCCCCATTATTTGTTTGTTTTCAAGCACAAGAACGTGTAGTCCGTGTAGACATTATTCTTCAATTCTTTATTCAACAGATATTTTATTGCCAGGCATTGCTTTAGCAATAGATTAATGGTTGTGGGTAATACAAAATGCCTATTTTCTTGGACACTTGTGATGAGAAACGTACAAGTAAAAATAAATACAATTTCATATGAAAAATATTAAGGAACATAAAGTAGGTAATTTCATTAGAGCTTAAGGGGAGTGGTTTTCTATACATATAGGTCTAAAAATGTTAAATCCTGAATGTTGGAAGGGAGGCAGCCATTCATAAGTCTGTGGGAAATATTTTGGACCCAGAAACAGAAAAGGAGGCCCTAACGTGGGAGCACATGGCTCTTGAGGCTGTTTGTATTGGGCCAGGGCCCATCCATGTCCACCAGAAGTCTTAGTAGGAATTCAGCATTTAAAATTGTTTTCCAAGGATAACATGAAACAGCTAGAGTGTTTTACTTAGAGCAATTATATGATGATTTGAATTATGTGTTCAAAAATCACACTGGCATCTATAGAAGGGTAATGTAGGAAGTTGTTGGAAGATTAAGAAGTGTAAGCATTTCTGAAACATAAGAATATGAAGTACCACTATAAGAAGTTACTCTTGGGGGACATGTTCAAACAATTGAATAAGGCAAGAAATGTTAAGGACCAAATAAGTGCTCTATTTAAAAAAAAAAAATCAAGGAAATTATTAGAAGTAAATACAGAAGAACAATCATGTTGGAAAATTTTCTTTCCCTTAATATTTAAGAAATGCTAAAAACAATTAAAGTAGGAATAACCATTTTGAATAAATAACTGGATCATTTTATTTTTTAAATGACACGTATACTTTTATATACCCTTGGGACACTGAAAACTTTGAATGGTAGAAGTAGAGAAAGGAAGTGAGTTTAGTTCTCCATTATAGAAAATAAAAGGGTATATTCTCTCATGATAAGTGAGAGGTATTAATCTTCTTTTAATACCAGAGGACATTTCAGGGAGCTCTAATTGCCAATACGTACACTTTGTGTTGGATGACTTAATGAAAGGCAGTTACTCATTAAGTCTCATTTATCTGGCATGGTGAAGGACACAATCATTTCAGAAGAAAATGTTTGCTTTGGGGAAAAAAGACTGATCTTGGACTAGTGCAGTAGTAAATAAATTTGATGTGATGTTATTAATGTTATACTTAATCTGTTTAGTCTTTGGATGGAAAGGCAATTAAAGTAGAGCAAGCCAACAAACGATCTTTGGAAAGCAGTGGTACACAGAGACCACAACCTCCTGCAAGAAACAGGGGCCATCTGAGAAATCCGAGACATGGAAGAGGAAGAAATCGAAGAGGAGGAAATAGAAGAGGTGGAAATGGAAGAGGAGGAAGTGGGAGCGCAAGAGAGCATCCCTCACCTGGAGGACACCTGGGTAATGTTTTGAAATACAAGGCTGCAACCAGAGGACCGAAAAATAGTAGGTTTAACTGTATAGAAACCTCTCAGTTTTTATTCCATCCTTTATGAGCAAAGTAGTGTGTAAGAACTATCAGATGATGACTCACATTGATAGTCAGAAGTATTTCTAAGTGGTGAAGAATTATTGTAGTTATAAAATGACTTAACTAGGTAATGTGCAAAACGTTAATCACCTTACAGGGGAATAGCATAAATTTTAAACTAAATTCAGTCTCTTTTACCATTATTACTAATTGCCTCTTTTCTTCGAGAATTTTTCTACCGAGTTTCCTACTGTTGATCATACATTAGAATTTTTCACTTTAGGACCGATACCTTGATATGAGTTTAAATCAATGATTCATTCATAATCTCTTAAAAATACATTGGTTAATTTTATTCTGAGAGTAGCCTTATTGCATCATAAAAATACTAGAGAATCTTGAAAACTCCACAACAGAAAATAAAAGTCACTCAGAATATCCACAATTCAGGGCGAAACACTTCATATTTTAGGTTTCACCTTGCAGTATTTGTCTTAAGTATATGTGTTCAGACATCTAAGCAAATCTCCATTGTCATTTTGATATGAGGCTTTTCTACCTGGGTCTGTGGTTTGCATTTGGGAAAATACCTTAGGGAAATAAATAGAGCTTTAGATTCTAAAAGGTGTCTTTGACCCAGGAAAAGAGTAAAAATCTCTGCTTCAGAAATATGTATGTTTTCTTTGTGTGTGTATTAGAGGAGGAAGTCGTTGAAAATGCCTTTTTTTGGATTTTTTTCAGAGAAGTTTTCTACTTAGTAAGAAAAGGAGGAAAAGCACTTTGCATTTCAAAAACTTCCATATATTTAACAACCTCTGCTTCATCTATTAACCAGAACCAGTCTTCAGAAATAAAACGTTTAGTTTCTTTTTGTGCTAATTCCATGTGTGAATTTTAGGAAATGTTTTTTGAAAGTTCAGTTAGAGGGTGTGCCCATTTTAAGATAACACAGTTTTGTTCTTTTCCCACTATCTTGAGCTTGAGAAAAGTTGACCAGTTCATATTCTGCCATGTGTAAGAGTACTCATTTTTTCTTGCCTGTGGCACTACCGGGGAATTGGAATACATCTAAACACCTTTCTGGTTCGAAAGGTAACACATCAATTTTCAGTATTTAGTGTGCATTTCTTAAATACTATTAAAATTGAACAGAACATAGCCCTTTTGACTGAGAAATGAACATTAAGAGTTGATCTGTGAATAACACAGGCCTGAACTGTTGATCAACTTACAAGCAGATTTTGTTTTTCAATAAATACATATAAGATCACTACGTGATCCAAGGTTGGTTGAATCCATGGATGCAGAACTAGGGATACTGGACCAAGTGTAAAGTTATAAGCAGATATTCTCCGGCAAAGGGAGTTATTTGTATGTATGTACTTAACTTTTAGGTAATGCATTTTTTATTCATCCTTTTTATTTTTAATGCTTTGATTTATACCTAGGATGTTGTGTTTTTCAAAAGCTTCCTTGACACCAGAATTATATAACTAATAACTTACCATCTTCCTCCTAAAATGATGAAAAATTCAGTTTTACATTTAATTTATCCAGGTTTTTCTGTACTCTCTCTCTTCTCCCCAGAGCACTTTCATACCAGTGGTTCTTCAGTTTTGTTCCTACGTTTCCCAAACTGACTTTTACGGTAAGTCTTTGAACTCTACTGACTTCTGTGTCATATGAGGAAACAATCATATTGGTTTAGACAGATAGGAAAGCTGAAGACTGGAGTAATGGTTTAGTGAAAATTTATAACAATAAGTGAAACTTGCCCAATGAAAAAATGTTGATTCTGCTTAACTAAAAAGATTTCATTTAAACACAGGTCGTGGTGGACACACTCCTAGTCCCAAGGCGAGTTCTTCCAGGGGAGCCTTTCCAGTTAAAAGAGGACCATGTTCCAGAAGTGGAGGTCCTCCTCCTAAGAGATGTTGCCAAGGGCGAAGCAGTAGGGGGGTGGGAAGACAAGGTAAATGCTATATAATGCAGAGACAGTTGTTTCTAATTAATGAAAGGGAGCTATTTTAAACAGAATGTTTAAGCAAAATGGAAAGTGAGAAGTATATGGACATGTTAACCAATCACTAATTTATTGATTGATTTGTGGTTGGGAAATAACTTGTCAGTTTTTGATTATAGATGTAGTAGGTGATTAGCACTGCAGTGGGGAAAACATTGCTTGTAAGTCCATGTTGGCTATAGAATTCCTCTTAATTTAAGTTGCTGCTAACACTTTTTGGTTAGTAGGCTTCTTTATCACATAGTTTCAATATCAGAATTTTCATGAAAACTATGTCCTGTGAGAGAACGTTCTGGTCTGTAGACTAGTTAAGCTATGTATATTGGCTACCTGGTTTTATTAATTATAATAAACAATAATTGAAACTTGCCATATGAACTGTAGTTTGTGCTCTTAACTTTTCTAGCACTGTTTTCTGATCCGTAATATGGTAGAGACTTGAAACAGCCATTATCAAATTGCCCTTTTACGTGTAGAATATGAATGAAGCCAAATGTAGCACGATATTGACTTCAAAACACAACAGAAGCTAAGAAGCCTACCCTTTCCATTAGTAGATGGTTAGCCTAGTGAACAAACAAGAGAAGAGAACAAACAAGGTCCTAGTGACCTCCAGGAATGAGGAATAAGAATTAACACAGGAAGAGAACGTTATTTATGGGAGATAGTTTCATATTTTGGGAGCGGTACAGTGTTTTTCAAAAGAGCCCTTTATTGCTAATAAACAAGAGAAGTCACTATTGCTATCCCCATACAAGGTCCATAATTAAGGTTGTACAGTTAAAGGAGAGAGCCGACCACTTGGTGGTTGAATATGTGACAGTAGTTACCAAAAATCAATGTTTTGCTCAAAGTCTGAGAAGTGTTCCCTACTGCTGGTAATCTAAAGGTTATGCCAACTGTATGGGGAACGGGAGATGTCAGAAAATACAATGTTCAGTGGTACCATTGAAAGGGAAACGAAAATGTGCGTAAATGGAATTTTAGAAGGGGTAGTTTTTTTAAATGATTTTGGAGAGTGGAAGGCTATCAGACTTTGGGATTTTTCTTTGAAACATTACTGTCAATTCTGAGATACTTACATAAGCATTTTTAAATTCAAGGTTCAGGATCACATGGAAGAGAAAATTGTGGAGGTCCTCCTCGTAGAGAGCCAGTCTCTTTTCGGAGAGTTGGCTATATGTCACAGAGATGGTGGTTATGCTACTAAAGATAGGTAATAGGAAGCACAGTATATGAATTAAGTCATGGTTAGTTTTGTTGTTCTTGTTGAAATTTACCTAACACAAAATTGAACATTTAAAAGTGAACAGTTCAGTAACATTTAGCACACTTAACAGTGTTATGCAACCACCAGCTCTGTTCAGTTCCAAAACATTTCATTACCCCAGAATAAAATTAATCAGCAGTCACACCCAATTTCTCCCCCCTTGTCCCCGGTAGGTACCCACCTGTGTCCTTATCTATGAATGTATCTACTCCTGAATATATCATACTAATGGAAGCAAACAATATGTGACCTTTATTATCCAGCTTTCCCTTAGCATAAATATTTTCAAGGATCATTCATGCTGTAGCGTGAATCAGTACTTCAGACCTTCTTTTTTTTGGCTGACTAAATATTCCATTATATGTGTGGTTAACATGGTTTGTTTATCCATCTGTGTGAGTTATTCCCATCATGGTGCTGTCATGAATACTCCTGTACAAGCATTTGGGTACCTGTTTTCAATTCTTTTTGAGTGTATGTATACTTAAGGAGTGGAATTCCTGGGACATAGAGGAATTCTTTACATTTTTTAAGAAACTGCTAATCTTTGCCACAGAGCCTGTACTATTTTCCATTTCTGCCATGCACATATACTTGGTTTGTTTCTCTGCATCTGCACCAACACTTGATATATTCTGTGGGTCTATTTTTCATTATAGCCAGTGTGATACGTGCAAAGTAGATATTTCATTTGGGGTTTGAATTTCATTTCCCTAATAAATATGTTGAGCAGGTTTTCATGTCCTTGTTGCTCATTGTATATCTCCTTTAAACAAAAGTATATTCAAGTCCTTTGCCCATTTAAAAGTTTTTGTCTTTTTGCTGTCTTGAGTTCTTAAATATTCTGGATATGATAAGTTGCATTTAAAATTGTAGCTGCTTTATTTCAGTTATTCAAGGAGAGATTATCCACACTCCTGAGCCAGCAAGGATTATACTCCACCACGTAGATGCTATGCACACAGTTATTACGGACATTCAAATTCTCGGAATGATCATCCCTCTAGAGGACATAGGTAATATAAAATGTTGTGTTTATATCAAATAAAAACCTTCGTTTCAATTATGTTATTGTGACACATAATTTAAATTGATGACATAATTTATGACATTCTTTTAAATTCAGTGACCGTGATGGCTATGGTGGAAATCGTGATAGAGATTATTCTGAATATTGAAGTGGAAGCTTTTACAGGGATTCATATGGGAGTTACGGTAAGAGTCCAGTTACAACTTGTAAATCATAGAATTAGACTTAACCAGATCGTTGTTTACTCTACTTTTACTTCAGTTCCTCAAAGGTAAAAGTATGTTTAGCATGTCCTTTTAGATAAGTTAAAGACCTTTGAATGGTTTTGTTAATAGCTCACTTAAAATAAAAGGCTATGAAGGGTAAATGGGCAGTCTCATCTTTTTTTCTCATTACAGAAAACCAATTTTAACATTATTATGATTTTTTATTTTTATTTTGTGTGCGGGACACGGGCCTCTCACCATCGTGGCCCCTCCCGTTGCGGAGCACAGGCTCCTGACGCGGAGTCCCAGAGGCCATGCATGGCCCACGGTCCCAACCGCTCCCCGGCACGTGGGATCCTCCTGGACCGGGGCACGAACCCGTGTCCCCTGCATCGGCAGTCGGACTGTCAACCACTGCGCCACCAGGGAAGCCCCACTGAATCTTGTTAAAAGTTGCCACTCGACTGATTATTTAAAAATGCTAAAATAGGGGCTTTTACTTTCAAAGAGACTACTTAGGCTGAAAAATATTGCTCGCTCTTTTAAAGAAATGTAGAAGCCCTTCACCGTTGCTACCTAGTTTATATTTTCATAGCAGAGAGAGCTGAAGCTTATCTTTTCAAATATTTAGCACTGTAAGTCATGTTATATGATCCCAGAAAAATTTGTAATGTTTAGCGTTTGTTTATCAATCAGTAACTTCCCATGTGACTCCCGTGGTGCACCAGCAGCACGAAGGGCCCCTGTGACTTACGGTGGAAGCAGTCGCTGTGATAGCAATATGAGAGATGGATATGGAGGAGGTCCGGAAGGTTACTCCAGCAGGCAAAGTAATACTTATTCAAGGGGTCGAAAGCGTAGAAGACAGGAACAATGAGGGTTTCCACCCTCTGTGAATAGGGAGTACCTTGCTCCCCGTGACTCATACAGTAGCTCAGTTTGTGGGGCTTCCAGACGAGGTTATGCGGGAAGCCAATCTGAAAGAGAGGGCCGAAGCAGATATTAAAAATTAACACTCAGTCATGCACCAAATGTTCGTTACAAAGGAAAAGTTTAAGTTGTTTTCCTTAATTGATGCTTGAACACTACTAAAAGAAAAATGTTGGTTTGGGGGGAAGAGGCATATATTAACTTTTCCTCTAGGAAGTTTCAGACAAAGGGGAAACATGGAATTATTCAGAGGACTTTCATGTTGTTAATGTTAATTGAAAAGTAGAAGTCGTGTTTCAAATGTTCAAAATTTTCAGAGTAAAAAAATTTCGTGAAATATGTTTTGTTGATGATACTGCTGAGTTAAACAAGCATAAAACTTTTGTTCGGAGGGTGAATTGTGCTGTTTGCCTAAACTTTTCCTTTGTACGTGAATGTATTCAAAATTAAGCAATGTGTTATTTCTCCATCGCAAGCTGTGACTGTTTTCCAGTTAGGCTAAAGAAATTACATGTTCCTTTTTGAAAGCTTGTAAACATGTAAAAGGTTTGAGAAGTCTCCAAAAAGGCTGAGAAACAATGCTTGCATTATTAGTGAAAGTCGATGTGTCTTTATCCCTTTAAAGCCATAGTATAGATGAAAGGAAAATTGAGACAGGTGACTGACTGTAAAGAGGTTAAGAAATCTTGAGGTTAAGTATCTATTTTCTGATCCATATTCAAGTGGCAGATGACCAACGTGGGAATAATGGTTATAAAACCAATTTTCCACTCAATGTAAATGGAACCAGTTAACTTTTCTGAGTATATATATCTTAGTGAAAGTTAGTACCCCTAGATTTTAAGACATTGGGAAACGTTTTAAGTAATACTGATTTTAACTTTATGTTGGTGTGCTTGATGTAACACAAAGGGTTTCGTAATATACTCATAAGTATAGAGTTATCTGGAGGGTTAAGGGTTTTTTGTCAGTGACTTCAGGTGACATTTAATGAGTAATGCTTACAATTTGGGAAGAAACTGGAGTGTAAAAACTTTAAGCCAAATTGGAATCTGCAAAACTAGTACAGAAATCTGCAATTTCCTTTTAAAGGAACAGCAAAAATGAAGTTCAGGGGAAGGAGAGTATTATTTGAGCCAAACTGAGGATTATAACTCAGGAGACAGACTCAGAAAGTTCTGAGGACTGTTCTACCTGTTAGAAGTCAAAGGCATGGTTACATTCATTTTGAAGAGAAAGGACAGTATATCACATCAAAGTGACATACAGATATTTTACATGAAGATCAGCAGGGATACGTAGTCTGGGTAAGCAGGTACAAAGTGAGCAGCAAGTCAACATGATCCCAGTACAGAGCTGGGAAAGAACAGTATTCTTTTTAAGAAGTTACAGCCTAAGTGTCAGAGGAAGGTAAAATAATTGACCTTTATGATCAGGAAGGCAATCTTGTCTTTGAGGAACTCTGGTTAATGTGTAATGCAGATATTAGGGAGGGAGGGAGGATGTCTCAATGACCACAGAATTTTATGTTTAATTTTTCTTGGCTGGCCTTAAAGTACTGTATTTCATAAAATCCTACGGGGCATGAAAGGTTTGCTTTTAGTATCTAACATATCAGATTGATGAGTCAAATCCTTAAAAGGAAGGATAAAGCAAACGAAGTTTCGAACCCAAAACTGAACCGTTTACTTTTTCCTGAGTACCTGTTCATGAAAAACCCATAAAACTCTTAAGTGTTTAACAGTTGGGTGATCTTCAAAATACAGGGATACTGTGGGTTTGGTTCCAGAACAGTAAAGCAAGTCATGGTTTTTCTCAATTTCACGGCTTCTTATGTAACCCAGTCTTTGCTATTAACAGAAAACATGTATTTCTCCACTAGTTTTTAAGAGAAATGTGTTTGTTCCTTTCTTCCTCGTGTGTAAAAATACTCATTGTGTTCCCAGTGAATTGAAGCTTCTTGCTCTTCATGCCAAGAGTTGGGCATGAGACAGGCGGTTAAGCAAGTAAAGTGAGGATTTATTTAAGCAAGAATATGCCCTCAGGGAGAGCAGGCAGTTAGGTGAGGAGCTGCTGCCCTGGGTTCCATTGGCAAGCCAGTTATGAGGGGCATACAAAGGAAGGGGTGGCATACTCATTGGGGAAGCAGGAGTTTGGGGGTCAAATTCCCTGTTTCTTTGCAGCTCCAGAAGGGATTTTTGTCCTTATTTAGCTTAATCAGAAGTGTCATGGCCTCACTGCACGGTGTGTGCTGCTTGTCTGCAAGGCTAATTTTATTGTAAGGAGAGCATAATGAGCAACAGGTTACATTTGGAAGTAGGAGATTCCTGTCTTTCCTCATCTCTCTTTGTCTGCCTTCAGGACACTTACCACCGAAAATGTGCAGTTTCCTGTCAGTCTGGAGGTTCCTGTTTTTCTTTGTCGGCCCATGGACCTCTGCTCTTTACCAGGTGCTTGATTTCCTGCCACCTGGCCCCTCTTCCATTACTCTGCTCATATCTAGCTACTCGCCTGCTGTAGCAATTACAGTAATCTTAACCTCACAGTCCTTTAATTGCATTGCAGTCACTGAAAAACATGCTTAACATCCAGATTGAATTTTGTTCATGAATGAGTGATATCCAAACCTCTCTAAGAGGATTTTCTCAGACACCATCTGAGATTTAATATCAATTGTTTTTCCTCTCGTGTTTCTTTCCTGTCAGGCAGAGGATTAAAATATTAAACAATCATTATTGAAATACTAACAATTCTTTGATTTCCTACTATATACTGAACTTGTCCCTTCCAGTAGACTTGCTTGGAAGCTGCCGGTTGGCCTACATATTAGGTAGAAACCATAAAACCCCTGAATTAGGGAACAGTTATAACTTTGCCTGATTTAAAGATCAGCTTTTGTATAATGCATACAGCTGTTTTCTATCTAGACTATGGAAAGTGTCCCAAGAAATACTAACTGATCACCATCAACTGATCAACTGGTGTTTACATGAACACTTTTCATTGCATAGTTTTCTCAAGTGCTCAATAATGGTTAATATACGATTAAGACACTACCAATGCAAAGCATTAACACCACAGATCTGGGCTTCCCTAGTGGCCCAGTGGTTGAGAGTCCGGCTGCCGATGCAGGGGACACAGGTTCGTGCCCCGGTCCGGGAGGATCCCACATGCCGCGGAGCGGTTGGGCCCGTGAGCCATGGCCGCTGAGACTGGCTTCTGGAGCCTGTGCTTTGCAATGGGAGGGGCCACAACGGTGAGAGGCCGGCATACCGCAAAAAGAAAAAACCAAAAACCAAAACAGTTTCATGATTTGGACCAGTCTCTAAAAAAGGCAGGATTACAAATTAACCTCAGGCTCCCACTTAATATAAAAGTAATGACAATATTTTCACACTTTTGTTTTGAACCCTGAATTATGTTTTCGGCGTTGTGCTCAATGTGCTCAGTACATCATTTAACCTCACAATAACCCTATCTGATAATTCTTTATCATCTTGTTTTCGTAGACTGGGTAAATTTAAGAGTTTAGGTAGCTTACCCAGTTTCATATAACTACTAAATTTTGAAGTTTAGATTATTTTCTGTCTGCCTGACTTCGTATCATATTAAATCACTATACGCATTATATCTTCTAGACATTCATATTTCTGTTTCAGATTATTCTAACAGTTCCACTAAAAAAATTAAGTAAGTAGCCTATCTGCATAGCAAGCAAAATGCTTCATGATCTGGTCCTCCCCATTTTACATCTATCAAGAAATCCCTGAACTCTCCCTACTGATTACCTGGAGCTTCACGTTATTAGCCCAAAATGCGTTTTCCTTTTTTTTTTTTTTTACGGTACGCGGGCATCTCACCGTTGTGGCCTCTCCCGTTGTGGAGCACAAGCTTCAGACGAGCAGGCTCAGCGGCCATGGCTCAGGGGCCCAGCAGCTCAGGGGCATGTGGGATCCTCCCGGACCGGGGCACGAACCCGCGTCCCCTGCTTGGGCAGGCGGACTCTCAACCACTGCGCCACCTGGGAAGCCCTTCTCCTTTATATTGATTAAATTAAAGCAACTGGGAAAAGTATGCAGTAAAAAGTAGAGAACACATTCTGCTGTTGCAGTTTTCTTTAGAGTTTCTCCCGCGAGTTCTCCCGCGAGTTTCTCTGTTCACCCCTCCCCTACCTCCACATCTTCCATCTTCCCTACCTCCCCTGCGGCTCATCCCTTTCCCCACCTACCGCTACATCTGGTTCCTTAGCCTCTTTCTAGAAGTAGAGCGCTTGCTCTCGAGCCTTAGTTTAGTTAACGGTCGTCTGAAGAGACGCGGAAGGAGGACTTCTGAAGAGGAGGACAAAATAAGGTAAGAAATTCGGCATTTTAGGGAGGAGAGAATAATTTATACCTCAGGAGAAAGAGTTGAGACCTATATGTTCTCCTGTTACCAGAGAAAGCATGGTAATTCAGATTTTGATTTTTCTCTCAGGCTTTTTCTGTAAGAGATAAGAGCCGAGTAAGTGGTGTTTGTATAACTATGTCTGAATAGACAGTGTCTCGAGAAGTCTATCAGTTGTTCTTGAACAGTACGTTTACTGTTTGTTCTCCTGGAGAATCAGTTGCCAAGGCAGCGATGAAAAGCCAGTGAAGTTCCTGGAGTTGGTCCTTGAATTGCGAAGTTGGGGGTGGGGGTGGAGCTAGGTTTGAAATTCCGCGGGAGGGAATATTGAGTAGATAACTTAAGTGTGATTAGCGGCGTACCCTCTTTGCTGTTTACTCTCACATGCGGGTAGTGGAGCGTATGCCGGGCGCCAGTTTGTTCCGCTTGCACTTTTGTTTTTTGCGGTATGCGGGCCTCTCACTGCTGTGGCCCCTCCCACCGCGGAGCACGGGCTCGGTACCCAGAGGCTCCAGACGCGCAGGCCCAGCGGCCATGGCTCACGGGCCCAGCCGCTCCGCGGCTGGTGGGCTCCTCCCGGAGCGGTGCCGAACCCGTGTCCCCTGGGTAGGCAGGCGGACTGTCAACCACTGCGCCACCAGGGAGACCCTCTCGTGCAGTTTTATCTTTTTTCTTTTTTGTTTCCTCGGGTTTTCTTTGTGAAAGCAGAGGTACTGAGCAATACAAGCAAGATAGCTATTTTAACTTAAATGATTTAAAACTTGTAATTTTAGTTATCAAATGTCAAAATGTTGATTCACTTGACAAAAAGCGTCTGATTTAATTTGGCATATAAAGAATGGTACTCTCTTTTGACCAGTGTTTCTTAAAGTCTCTCGATCTAAGTAAACACAGTTTACATTTTCCTCAATAAAGGAAGTAACTCCCTCCTTTGCTTTTATGACTTACCACTTTTAAAGTTTGTGGGAAAACATTATTTTAAACATTATTTGATGCATAGACAAGAAAAATGTGAGTAGATGTGAAAAATTTAAAAATATGTTTAAGGTATATTCTGCACAGTTCATAAAACATATTAACTGTTAGATGTGTAGAATCCAGGGCCATTTATTATTGCTTATTTTTTTGTTGTGTTTTGGAAAAGAAGCCTTGAACCCTGCAGGTAAACTAATTTACAGTTGCCTTCTAATCTAGTTTTTACATACAGGTTTTTGTAAGATATCTATAAAGAATGGAGCATTTGTTACGCCAGTGCTTGTTTTGCTTTGTGTTACAAGTTTCCTCTCTTTTAAGTAAGAAACGGCAAATATTTTCACTGATATAGGGTACTTCAGTTGAGTTATAAACAGGTGTAATAGTTTTTGCTTATAATTTATTTTTTGCTATATGTATAAAGATATATTTTTAATTACTTACAGAAAAATGGCGGAAGCAGACCAGGCTGGGAAACTGTTCATAGGAGGCCTCCATGCTGACACCAATGAAAATTCTCTTGAAGTGGTATTTGGGAAATATGGTCACATTATGGAAGGTAATTTTTAGAACCTATATATATACATATAGACACACACACACACACACACACACACACACACATATATGTTCGAAGCAAATGTGTATTAAACATACACCATTGAACAGCTAAGTTAAAGTGCTTTTTCTATTTGTAACACATGAGCACTTTTTTTTTAAGTTTCTGTTTTTTATTAGGAAAGCACTGGGCAATGAGGGAAATTGTACAACTTAGGGGCTCCTACTACTGAGAAGGGAAAAAAGCAGCGTTTCTTTCTTCACCCCAGCCACGCTTTGCAGCATGCTGGGTTTTACTTACCTGACCAGGGATCAAGCCCACGCACAGTGGCATGCGGCATGTGGATCTTAGTTGCCTGACGAGGGATCAGACCCGTGTCCCCTTCATTGGGAACGTGGAGTCTTATCCACTGGACCACCAGGGAAGTCCCAGGGCTTTTTAAACATACTGGGGTCATAGGACATGAAATGGGATGAGATATGCTAGCTGTAGAATGGTTGAAATTATTGACTCTCTTTTTAAACTACTAGAAATGATATAAAATGGAAAGGGTTTTTTTGCTTTAGTTGTTTTTGGTGTTTGTTTTGTTTTTAAGTAACTTCCGGGAGGCTGTTACTGCACTGTGTCCATAACATGAAATTAAGGAGGCCTTATGAGAAAGTGTCAAAGGATGGATTATTTTGAAAATATGAAACGTTCAATTTTATGTGCAATTTAAATTAAAAATATTTATGTATATTACAGTTATGTTGATGAAGGATCAGAAAAAAAAACAAGTCTAGAGGCTTTGCTTTTATTACTTTTGAGAATCCTGCAGATGCAAAGGATGCTGTCCAAGATATGAATGGAAAAGTAAGAGACTTTAATAATATTTTGTGTTCTCCATTTATTACTATTTCAAGATTTTTTTTTCTAATTTTTTAAAGTAACATGATGCCATATAAGCCTTCACTCTCCATTTTGTCACGTACGTATTGGATTGTCCGGTTGGAAGGAGATTGACATTAACGTGAGCGTTAACAATATATTTTAAACCTGTTTTAGCATTCAAATGTAAAAGTAAATGAGTTTTAGCCTGTAGAGCTCTCCCCAATATCCCGTACTGTCATTTTGAAGTCTCGACTTTTTTGTACTTCAGAGTCACTCTTCCTTGTGTCACTGTTACAAATAATCATGTGTCCCTTACAACTGTACTTTTAATTGCATCTTTGCTCAAAGAATTCTTTTATATTGTAGGTAATATTTTTCCCATTTTATATGGCAGGTACTATCTTTTTATATTCATCATCCTGTGAATTGTTCATTGTTAAAAGTACTTCCAGTGCATCTCAGTTCTCATAGTGTGGAACACATACATTAATTCCCTTTGTCCTATAGCTTGGTTTCTGGTATGCTGCAGGCACTTGGCACATGTTGACCCTTTTACTTTACTTTCATATTTTAAGGTATGGTAGTACCTAAAAGTTGATCTTGACTCATGATTTTATTTTGGGTGCAGAGGTAAATTTGTGTCATGAAGGATAGTAGACCCCCATTATTTGTTTGTTTTCAAGCACAAGAACGTGTAGTCCGTGTAGACATTATTCTTCAATTCTTTATTCAACAGATATTTTATTGCCAGGCATTGCTTTAGCAATTGATTAATGGTTGTGGGTAATACAAAATGCCTATTTTCTTGGACACTTGGGATGAGAAACGTACAAGTAAAAATAAATACAATTTCATATGAAAAATATTAAGGAACATAAAGTAGGTAATTTCATTAGAGCTTAAGGGGAGTGGTTTTCTATACATGTAGGTCTAAGAATGTTAAATCCTGAATGTTGGAAGGGAGGCAGCCATTCATAAGTCTGTGGGAAATATTTTGGACCCAGAAACAGAAAAGGAGGCCCTAACGTGGGAGCACATGGCTCTTGAGGCTGTTTGTATTGGGCCAGGGCCCATCCATATCCACCAGAAGTCTTAGTAGGAATTCAGCATTTAAAATTGTTTTCCAAGGATAACATGAAACAGCTAGAGTGTTTTACTTAGAGCAATTATATGATGATTTGAATTATGTGTTCAAAAATCACACTGGCATCTATAGAAGGGTAATGTAGGAAGTTGTTGGAAGATTAAGAAGTGTAAGCATTTCTGAAACATAAGAATATGAAGTACCACTATAAGAAGTTACTCTTGGGGGACATGTTCAAACAATTGAATAAGGCAAGAAATGTTAAGGACCAAATAAGTGCTCTATTTAAAAAAAAAAAATCAAGGAAATTATTAGAAGTAAATACAGAAGAACAATCATGTTGGAAAATTTTCTTTCCCTTAATATTTAAGAAATGCTAAAAACAATTAAAGTAGGAATAACCATTTTGAATAAATAACTGGATCATTTTATTTTTTAAATGACACGTATACTTTTATATACCCTTGGGACACTGAAAACTTTGAATGGTAGAAGTAGAGAAAGGAAGTGAGTTTAGTTCTCCATTATAGAAAATAAAAGGGTATATTCTCTCATGATAAGTGAGAGGTATTAATCTTCTTTTAATACCAGAGGACATTTCAGGGAGCTCTAATTGCCAATACGTACACTTTGTGTTGGATGACTTAATGAAAGGCAGTTACTCATTAAGTCTCATTTATCTGGCATGGTGAAGGACACAATCATTTCAGAAGAAAATGTTTGCTTTGGGGAAAAAAGACTGATCTTGGACTAGTGCAGTAGTAAATAAATTTGATGTGATGTTATTAATGTTATACTTAATCTGTTTACTCTTTGGATGGAAAGGCAATTAAAGTAGAGCAAGCCAACAAACGATCTTTGGAAAGCGGTGGTACACAGAGACCACAACCTCCTGCAAGAAACAGGGGCCATCTGAGAAATCCGAGACATGGAAGAGGAAGAAATCGAAGAGCAGGAAATAGAAGAGGTGGAAATGGAAGAGGAGGAAGTGGGAGCGCAAGAGAGCATCCCTCACCTGGAGGACACCTGGGTAATGTTTTGAAATACAAGGCTGCAACCAGAGGACCGAAAAATAGTAGGTTTAACTGTATAGAAACCTCTCAGTTTTTATTCCATCCTTTATGAGCAAAGTAGTGTGTAAGAACTATCAGATGATGACTCACATTGATAGTCAGAAGTATTTCTAAGTGGTGAAGAATTATTGTAGTTATAAAATGACTTAACTAGGTAATGTGCAAAACGTTAATCACCTTACAGGGGAATAGCATAAATTTTAAACTAAATTCAGTCTCTTTTACCATTATTACTAATTGCCTCTTTTCTTCGAGAATTTTTCTACCGAGTTTCCTACTGTTGATCATACATTAGAATTTTTCACTTTAGGACCGATACCTTGATATGAGTTTAAATCAATGATTCATTCATAATCTCTTAAAAATACATTGGTTAATTTTATTCTGAGAGTAGCCTTATTGCATCATAAAAATACTAGAGAATCTTGAAAACTCCACAACAGAAAATAAAAGTCACTCAGAATATCCACAATTCAGGGCGAAACACTTCATATTTTAGGTTTCACCTTGCAGTATTTGTCTTAAGTATATGTGTTCAGACATCTAAGCAAATCTCCATTGTCATTTTGATATGAGGCTTTTCTACCTGGGTCTGTGGTTTGCATTTGGGAAAATACCTTAGGGAAATAAATAGAGCTTTAGATTCTAAAAGGTGTCTTTGACCCAGGAAAAAGAGTAAAAAGCTCTGCTTCAGAAATATGTATGTTTTCTTTGTGTGTGTATTAGAGGAGGGAGTCGTTGAAAATGCCTTTTTTTGGATTTTTTTCAGAGAAGTTTTCTACTTAGTAAGAAAAGGAGGAAAAGCACTTTGCATTTCAAAAACTTCCATATATTTAACAACCTCTGCTTCATCTATTAACCAGAACCAGTCTTCAGAAATAAAACGTTTAGTTTCTTTTTGTGCTAATTCCATGTGTGAATTTTAGGAAATGTTTTTTGAAAGTTCAGTTAGAGGGTGTGCCCATTTTAAGATAACACAGTTTTGTTCTTTTCCCACTATCTTGAGCTTGAGAAAAGTTGACCAGTTCATATTCTGCCATGTGTAAGAGTACTCATTTTTTCTTGCCTGTGGCACTACCGGGGAATTGGAATACATCTAAACACCTTTCTGGTTCGAAAGGTAACACATCAATTTTCAGTATTTAGTGTGCATTTCTTAAATACTATTAAAATTGAACAGAACATAGCCCTTTTGACTGAGAAATGAACATTAAGAGTTGATCTGTGAATAACACAGGCCTGAACTGTTGATCAACTTACAAGCAGATTTTGTTTTTCAATAAATACATATAAGATCACTACGTGATCCAAGGTTGGTTGAATCCATGGATGCAGAACTAGGGATACTGGACCAAGTGTAAAGTTATAAGCAGATATTCTCCGGCAAAGGGAGTTATTTGTATGTATGTACTTAACTTTTAGGTAATGCATTTTTTATTCATCTTTTTTATTTTTAATGTTTTGATTTATACCTAGGATGTTGTGTTTTTCAAAAGCTTCCTTGACACCAGAATTATATAACTAATAACTTACCATCTTCCTCCTAAAATGATGAAAAATTCAGTTTTACATTTAATTTATCCAGGTTTTTCTGTACTCTCTCTCTTCTCCCCAGAGCACTTTCATACCAGTGGTTCTTCAGTTTTGTTCCTACGTTTCCCAAACTGACTTTTACGGTAAGTCTTTGAACTCTACTGACTTCTGTGTCATATGAGGAAACAATCATATTGGTTTAGACAGATAGGAAAGCTGAAGACTGGAGTAATGGTTTAGTGAAAATTTATAACAATAAGTGAAACTTGCCCAATGAAAAAATGTTGATTCTGCTTAACTAAAAAGATTTCATTTAAACACAGGTCGTGGTGGACACACTCCTAGTCCCAAGGCGAGTTCTTCCAGGGGAGCCTTTCCAGTTAAAAGAGGACCATGTTCCAGAAGTGGAGGTCCTCCTCCTAAGAGATGTTGCCAAGGGCGAAGCAGTAGGGGGGTGGGAAGACAAGGTAAATGCTATATAATGCAGAGACAGTTGTTTCTAATTAATGAAAGGGAGCTATTTTAAACAGAATGTTTAAGCAAAATGGAAAGTGAGAAGTATATGGACATGTTAACCAATCACTAATTTATTGATTGATTTGTGGTTGGGAAATAACTTGTCAGTTTTTGATTATAGATGTAGTAGGTGATTAGCACTGCAGTGGGGAAAACATTGCTTGTAAGTCCATGTTGGCTATAGAATTCCTCTTAATTTAAGTTGCTGCTAACACTTTTTGGTTAGTAGGCTTCTTTATCACATAGTTTCAATATCAGAATTTTCATGAAAACTATGTCCTGTGAGAGAACGTTCTGGTCTGTAGACTAGTTAAGCTATGTATATTGGCTACCTGGTTTTATTAATTATTATAAACAATAATTGAAACTTGCCATATGAACTGTAGTTTGTGCTCTTAACTTTTCTAGCACTGTTTTCTGATCCGTAATATGGTAGAGACTTGAAACAGCATTATCAAATTGCCCTTTTACGTGTAGAATATGAATGAAGCCAAATGTAGCACGATATTGACTTCAAAACACAACAGAAGCTAAGAAGCCTACCCTTTCCATTAGTAGATGGTTAGCCTAGTGAACAAACAAGAGAAGAGAACAAACAAGGTCCTAGTGACCTCCAGGAATGAGGAATAAGAATTAACACAGGAAGAGAACGTTATTTATGGGAGATAGTTTCATATTTTGGGAGCGGTACAGTGTTTTTCAAAAGAGCCCTTTATTGCTAATAAACAAGAGAAGTCACTATTGCTATCCCCATACAAGGTCCATAATTAAGGTTGTACAGTTAAAGGAGAGAGCCGACCACTTGGTGGTTGAATATGTGACAGTAGTTACCAAAAATCAATGTTTTGCTCAAAGTCTGAGAAGTGTTCCCTACTGCTGGTAATCTAAAGGTTATGCCAACTGTATGGGGAACGGGAGATGTCAGAAAATACAATGTTCAGTGGTACCATTGAAAGGGAAACGAAAATGTGCGTAAATGGAATTTTAGAAGGGGTAGTTTTTTTAAATGATTTTGGAGAGTGGAAGGCTATCAGACTTTGGGATTTTTCTTTGAAACATTACTGTCAATTCTGAGATACTTACATAAGCATTTTTAAATTCAAGGTTCAGGATCACATGGAAGAGAAAATTGTGGAGGTCCTCCTCGTAGAGAGCCAGTCTCTTTTCGGAGAGTTGGCTATATGTCACAGAGATGGTGGTTATGCTACTAAAGATAGGTAATAGGAAGCACAGTATATGAATTAAGTCATGGTTCGTTTTGTTGTTCTTGTTGAAATTTACCTAACACAAAATTGAACATTTAAAAGTGAACAGTTCAGTAACATTTAGCACACTTAACAGTGTTATGCAACCACCAGCTCTGTTCAGTTCCAAAACATTTCATTACCCCAGAATAAAATTAATCAGCAGTCACACCCAATTTCTCCCCCCTTGTCCCCGGTAGGTACCCACCTGTGTCCTTATCTATGAATGTATCTACTCCTGAATATATCATACTAATGGAAGCACACAATATGTGACCTTTATTATCCAGCTTTCCCTTAGCATAAATATTTTCAAGGATCATTCATGCTGTAGCGTGAATCAGTACTTCAGACCTTCTTTTTTTTGGCTGACTAAATATTCCATTATATGTGTGGTTAACATGGTTTGTTTATCCATCTGTGTGAGTTATTCCCATCATGGTGCTGTCATGAATACTCCTGTACAAGCATTTGGGTACCTGTTTTCAATTCTTTTTGAGTGTATGTATACTTAAGGAGTGGAATTCCTGGGACATAGAGGAATTCTTTACATTTTTTAAGAAACTGCTAATCTTTGCCACAGAGCCTGTACTATTTTACATTTCTGCCACGCACATATACTTGGTTTGTTTCTCTGCATCTGCACCAACACTTGATATATTCTGTCTGTCTATTTTTCATTATAGCCAGTGTGATACGTGCAAAGTAGATATTTCATTTGGGGTTTGAATTTCATTTCCCTAATAAATATGTTGAGCAGGTTTTCATGTCCTTGTTGCTCATTGTATATCTCCTTTAAACAAAAGTATATTCAAGTCCTTTGCCCATTTAAAAGTTTTTGTCTTTTTGCTGTCTTGAGTTCTTAAATATTCTGGATATGATAAGTTGCATTTAAAATTGTAGCTGCTTTATTTCAGTTATTCAAGGAGAGATTATCCACACTCCTGAGCCAGCAAGGATTATACTCCACCACGTAGACGCTATGCACACAGTTATTACGGACATTCAAATTCTCGGAATGATCATCCCTCTAGAGGACATAGGTAATATAAAATGTTGTGTTTATATCAAATAAAAACCTTCGTTTCAATTATGTTATTGTGACACATAATTTAAATTGATGACATAATTTATGACATTCTTTTAAATTCAGTGACCGTGATGGCTATGGTGGAAATCGTGATAGAGATTATTCTGAATATTGAAGTGGAAGCTTTTACAGGGATTCATATGGGAGTTACGGTAAGAGTCCAGTTACAACTTGTAAATCATAGAATTAGACTTAACCAGATCGTTGTTTACTCTACTTTTACTTCAGTTCCTCAAAGGTAAAAGTATGTTTAGCATGTCCTTTTAGATAAGTTAAAGACCTTTGAATGGTTTTGTTAATAGCTCACTTAAAATAAAAGGCTATGAAGGGTAAATGGGCAGTCTCATCTTTTTTTCTCATTACAGAAAACCAATTTTAACATTATTATGATTTTTTATTTTTATTTTGTGTGCGGGACACGGGCCTCTCACCATCGTGGCCCCTCCCGTTGCGGAGCACAGGCTCCTGACGCGGAGTCCCAGAGGCCATGCATGGCCCACGGTCCCAACCGCTCCCCGGCACGTGGGATCCTCCTGGACCGGGGCACGAACCCGTGTCCCCTGCATCGGCAGTCGGACTGTCAACCACTGCGCCACCAGGGAAGCCCCACTCAATCTTGTTAAAAGTTGCCACTCGACTGATTATTTAAAAATGCTAAAATAGGGGCTTTTACTTTCAAAGAAACTACTTAGGCTGAAAAATATTGCTCGCTCTTTTAAAGAAATGTAGAAGCCCTTCACCGTTGCTACCTAGTTTATATTTTCATAGCAGAGAGAGCTGAAGCTTATCTTTTCAAATATTTAGCACTGTAAGTCATGTTATATGATCCCAGAAAAATTTGTAATGTTTAGCGTTTGTTTATCAATCAGTAACTTCCCATGTGACTCCCGTGGTGCACCAGCAGCACGAAGGGCCCCTGTGACTTACGGTGGAAGCAGTCGCTGTGATAGCAATATGAGAGATGGATATGGAGGAGGTCCGGAAGGTTACTCCAGCAGGCAAAGTAATACTTATTCAAGGGGTCGAAAGCGTAGAAGACAGGAACAATGAGGGTTTCCACCCTCTGTGAATAGGGAGTACCTTGCTCCCCGTGACTCATACAGTAGCTCAGTTTGTGGGGCTTCCAGACGAGGTTATGCGGGAAGCCAATCTGAAAGAGAGGGCCGAAGCAGATATTAAAAATTAACACTCAGTCATGCACCAAATGTTCGTTACAAAGGAAAAGTTTAAGTTGTTTTCCTTAATTGATGCTTGAACACTACTAAAAGAAAAATGTTGGTTTGGGGGGAAGAGGCATATATTAACTTTTCCTCTAGGAATTTTCAGACAAAGGGGAAACATGGAATTATTCAGAGGACTTTCATGTTGTTAATGTTAATTGAAAAGTAGAAGTCGTGTTTCAAATGTTCAAAATTTTCAGAGTAAAAAAATTTCGTGAAATATGTTTTGTTGATGATACTGCTGAGTTAAACAAGCATAAAACTTTTGTTTGGAGGGTGAATTGTGCTGTTTGCCTAAACTTTTCCTTTGTACGTGAATGTATTCAAAATTAAGCAATGTGTTATTTCTCCATCGCAAGCTGTGACTGTTTTCCAGTTAGGCTAAAGAAATTACATGTTCCTTTTTGAAAGCTTGTAAACATGTAAAAGGTTTGAGAAGTCTCCAAAAAGGCTGAGAAACAATGCTTGCATTATTAGTGAAAGTCGATGTGTCTTTATCCCTTTAAAGCCATAGTATAGATGAAAGGAAAATTGAGACAGGTGACTGTAAAGAGTTTAAGAAATCTTGAGGTTAAGTATCTATTTTCTGATCCATATTCAAGTGGCAGATGACCAACGTGGGAATAATGGTTATAAAACCAATTTTCCACTCAATGTAAATGGAACCAGTTAACTTTTCTGAGTATATATATCTTAGTGAAAGTTAGTACCCCTAGATTTTAAGACATTGGGAAACATTTTAAGTAATACTGATTTTAACTTTATGTTGGTGTGCTTGATGTAACACAAAGGGTTTCGTAATATACTCATAAGTATAGAGTTATCTGGAGGGTTAAGGGTTTTTTGTCAGTGACTTCAGGTGACATTTAATGAGTAATGCTTACAATTTGGGAAGAAACTGGAGTGTAAAAACTTTAAGCCAAATTGGAATCTGCAAAACTAGTACAGAAATCTGCAATTTCCTTTTAAAGGAACAGCAAACATGAAGTTCAGGGGAAGGAGAGTATTATTTGAGCCAAACTGAGGATTATAACTCAGGAGACAGACTCAGAAAGTTCTGAGGACTGTTCTACCTGTTAGAAGTCAAAGGCATGGTTACATTCATTTTGAAGAGAAAGGACAGTATATCACATCAAAGTGACATACAGATATTTTACATGAAGATCAGCAGGGATACGTAGTCTGGGTAAGCAGGTACAAAGTGAGCAGCAAGTCAACATGATCCCAGTACAGAGCTGGGAAAGAACAGTATTCTTTTTAAGAAGTTACAGCCTAAGTGTCAGAGGAAGGTAAAATAATTGACCTTTATGATCAGGAAGGCAATCTGTCTTTGAGGAACTCTGGTTAATATTTGGGATATTAGGGAGATATTAGGCAGATATTAGGGAGGGAGGGAGGATGTCTCAATGACCACAGAATTTTATGTTTAATTTTCTTGGCTGGCCTTAAAGTACTGTATTTCATAAAATCCTACGGGGCATGAAAGGTTTGCTTTTAGTATCTAACATATCAGATTGATGAGTCAAATCCTTAAAAGGAAGGATAAAGCAAACGAAGTTTCGAACCCAAAACTGAACCGTTTACTTTTTCCTGAGTACCTGTTCATGAAAAACCCATAAAACTCTTAAGTGTTTAACAGTTGGGTGATCTTCAAAATACAGGGATACTGTGGGTTTGGTTCCAGAACAGTAAAGCAAGTCATGGTTTTTCTCAATTTCACGGCTTCTTATGTAACCCAGTCTTTGCTATTAACAGAAAACATGTATTTCTCCACTAGTTTTTAAGAGAAATGTGTTTGTTCCTTTCTTCCTCGTGTGTAAAAATACTCATTGTGTTCCCAGTGAATTGAAGCTTCTTGCTCTTCATGCCAAGAGTTGGGCATGAGACAGGCGGTTAAGCAAGTAAAGTGAGGATTTATTTAAGCAAGAATATGCCCTCAGGGAGAGCAGGCAGTTAGGTGAGGAGCTGCTGCCCTGGGTTCCATTGGCAAGCCAGTTATGAGGGGCATACAAAGGAAGGGGTGGCATACTCATTGGGGAAGCAGGAGTTTGGGGGTCAAATTCCCTGTTTCTTTGCAGCTCCAGAAGGGATTTTTGTCCTTATTTAGCTTAATCAGAAGTGTCATGGCCTCACTGCACGGTGTGTGCTGCTTGTCTGCAAGGCTAATTTTATTGTAAGGAGAGCATAATGAGCAACAGGTTACATTTGGAAGTAGGAGATTCCTGTCTTTCCTCATCTCTCTTTGTCTGCCTTCAGGACACTTACCACCGAAAATGTGCAGTTTCCTGTCAGTCTGGAGGTTCCTGTTTTTCTTTGTCGGCCCATGGACCTCTGCTCTTTACCAGGTGCTTGATTTCCTGCCACCTGGCCCCTCTTCCATTACTCTGCTCATATCTAGCTACTCGCCTGCTGTAGCAATTACAGTAATCTTAACCTCACAGTCCTTTAATTGCATTGCAGTCACTGAAAAACATGCTTAACATCCAGATTGAATTTTGTTCATGAATGAGTGATATCCAAACCTCTCTAAGAGGATTTTCTCAGACACCATCTGAGATTTAATATCAATTGTTTTTCCTCTCGTGTTTCTTTCCTGTCAGGCAGAGGATTAAAATATTAAACAATCATTATTGAAATACTAACAATTCTTTGATTTCCTACTATATACTGAACTTGTCCCTTCCAGTAGACTTGCTTGGAAGCTGCCGGTTGGCCTACATATTAGGTAGAAACCATAAAACCCCTGAATTAGGGAACAGTTATAACTTTGCCTGATTTAAAGATCAGCTTTTGTATAATGCATACAGCTGTTTTCTATCTAGACTATGGAAAGTGTCCCAAGAAATACTAACTGATCACCATCAACTGATCAACTGGTGTTTACATGAACACATTTCATTGCATAGTTTTCTCAAGTGCTCAATAATGGTTAATATACGATTAAGACACTACCAATGCAAAGCATTAACACCACAGATCTGGGCTTCCCTAGTGGCCCAGTGGTTGAGAGTCCGGCTGCCGATGCAGGGGACACAGGTTCGTGCCCCGGTCCGGGAGGATCCCACATGCCGCGGAGCGGTTGGGCCCGTGAGCCATGGCCGCTGAGACTGGCTTCTGGAGCCTGTGCTTTGCAATGGGAGGGGCCACAACGGTGAGAGGCCGGCATACCGCAAAAAGAAAAAACCAAAAACCAAAACAGTTTCATGATTTGGACCAGTCTCTAAAAAAGGCAGGATTACAAATTAACCTCAGGCTCCCACTTAATATAAAAGTAATGACAATATTTTCACACTTTTGTTTTGAACCCTGAATTATGTTTTCGGCGTTGTGCTCAATGTGCTCAGTACATCATTTAACCTCACAATAACCCTATCTGATAATTCTTTATCATCTTGTTTTCGTAGACTGGGTAAATTTAAGAGTTTAGGTAGCTTACCCAGTTTCATATAACTACTAAATTTTGAAGTTTAGATTATTTTCTGTCTGCCTGACTTCGTATCATATTAAATCACTATACGCATTATATCTTCTAGACATTCATATTTCTGTTTCAGATTATTCTAACAGTTCCACTAAAAAAATTAAGTAAGTAGCATATCTGCATAGCAAGCAAAATGCTTCATGATCTGGTCCTCCCCATTTTACATCTATCAAGAAATCCCTGAACTCTCCCTACTGATTACCTGGAGCTTCACGTTATTAGCCCAAAATGCGTTTTCCTTTTTTTTTTTTTTTACGGTACGCGGGCATCTCACCGTTGTGGCCTCTCCCGTTGTGGAGCACAAGCTTCAGACGAGCAGGCTCAGCGGCCATGGCTCAGGGGCCCAGCAGCTCAGGGGCATGTGGGATCCTCCCGGACCGGGGCACGAACCCGCATCCCCTGCATGGGCAGGCGGACTCTCAACCACTGCGCCACCTGGGAAGCCCTTCTCCTTTATATTGATTAAATTAAAGCAACTGGGAAAAGTATGCAGTAAAAAGTAGAGAACACATTCTGCTGTTGCAGTTTTCTTTAGAGTTTCTCCCGCGAGTTCTCCCGCGAGTTTCTCTGTTCACCCCTCCCCTACCTCCACATCTTCCATCTTCCCTACCTCCCCTGCGGCTCATCCCTTCCCCCACCTACCGCTACATCTGGTTCCTTAGCCTCTTTCTAGAAGTAGAGCGCTTGCTCTCGAGCCTTAGTTTAGTTAACGGTCGTCTGAAGAGACGCGGAAGGAGGACTTCTGAAGAGGAGGACAAAATAAGGTAAGAAATTCGGCATTTTAGGGAGGAGAGAATAATTTATACCTCAGGAGAAAGAGTTGAGACCTATATGTTCTCCTGTTACCAGAGAAAGCATGGTAATTCAGATGTTGATTTTTCTCTCAGGCTTTTTCCTGTAAGAGATAAGAGCCGAGTAAGTGGTGTTTGTATAACTATGTCTGAATAGACAGTGTCTCGAGAAGTCTATCAGTTGTTCTTGAACAGTACGTTTACTGTTTGTTCTCCTGGAGAATCAGTTGCCAAGGCAGCGATGAAAAGCCAGTGAAGTTCCTGGAGTTGGTCCGTGAATTGCGAAGTTGGGGGTGGGGGTGGAGCTAGGTTTGAAATGCTGCGGGAGGGAATATTGAGTAGATAACTTAAGTGTGATTAGCGGCGTACCCTCTTTGCTGTTTACTCTCACATGCGGGTAGTGGAGCGTATGCCGGGCGCCAGTTTGTTCCGCTTGCACTTTTGTTTTTTGCGGTATGCGGGCCTCTCACTGCTGTGGCCCCTCCCACCGCGGAGCACGGGCTCGGTACCCAGAGGCTCCAGACGCGCAGGCCCAGCGGCCATGGCTCACGGGCCCAGCCGCTCCGCGGCTGGTGGGCTCCTCCCGGAGCGGTGCCGAACCCGTGTCCCCTGGGTAGGCAGGCGGACTGTCAACCACTGCGCCACCAGGGAGACCCTCTCGTGCAGTTTTATCTTTTTTCTTTTTTGTTTCCTCGGGTTTCTTTGTGAAAGCAGAGGTACTGAGCAATACAAGCAAGATAGCTATTTTAACTTAAATGATTTAAAACTTGTAATTTTAGTTATCAAATGTCAAAATGTTGATTCACTTGACAAAAAGCGTCTGATTTAATTTGGCATATAAAGAATGGTACTCTCTTTTGACCAGTGTTTCTTAAAGTCTCTCGATCTAAGTAAACACAGTTTACATTTTCCTCAATAAAGGAAGTAACTCCCTCCTTTGCTTTTATGACTTACCACTTTTAAAGTTTGTGGGAAAACATTATTTTAAACATTATTTGATGCATAGACAAGAAAAATGTGAGTAGATGTGAAAAATTTAAAAATATGTTTAAGGTATATTCTGCACAGTTCATAAAACATATTAACTGTTAGATGTGTAGAATCCAGGACCATTTATTATTGCTTATTTTTTTTGTTGTGTTTTGGAAAAGAAGCCTTGAACCCTGCAGGTAAACTAATTTACAGTTGCCTTCTAATCTAGTTTTTACATACAGGTTTTTGTAAGATATCTATAAAGAATGGAGCATTTGTTACGCCAGTGCTTGTTTTGCTTTGTGTTACAAGTTTCCTCTCTTTTAAGTAAGAAACGGCAAATATTTTCACTGATATAGGGTACTTCAGTTGAGTTATAAACAGGTGTAATAGTTTTTGCTTATAATTTATTTTTTGCTATATGTATAAAGATATATTTTTAATTACTTACAGAAAAATGGCGGAAGCAGATCAGGCTGGGAAACTGTTCATAGGAGGCCTCCATGCTGACACCAATGAAAATTCTCTTGAAGTGGTATTTGGGAAATATGGTCACATTATGGAAGGTAATTTTTAGAACCTATATATATACATATAGACACACACACACACACACACACACACACACACACACATATATGTTCGAAGCAAATGTGTATTAAACATACACCATTGAACAGCTAAGTTAAAGTGCTTTTTCTATTTGTAACACACGAGCAGTTTTTTTTAAAGTTTCTGTTTTTTATTAGGAAAGCACTGGGCAATGAGGGAAATTGTACAACTTAGGGGCTCCTACTACTGAGAAGGGAAAAAAGCAGCGTTTCTTTCTTCACCCCAGCCACGCTTTGCAGCATGCTGGGTTTTACTTACCTGACCAGGGATCAAGCCCACGCACAGTGGCATGCGGCATGTGGATCTTAGTTGCCTGACGAGGGATCAGACCCGTGTCCCCTTCATTGGGAACGTGGAGTCTTATCCACTGGACCACCAGGGAAGTCCCAGGGCTTTTTAAACATACTGGGGTCATAGGACATGAAATGGGATGAGATATGCTAGCTGTAGAATGGTTGAAATTATTGACTCTCTTTTTAAACTACTAGAAATGATATAAAATGGAAAGGGTTTTTTTGCTTTAGTTGTTTTTGGTGTTTGTTTTGTTTTTAAGTAACTTCCGGGAGGCTGTTACTGCACTGTGTCCATAACATGAAATTAAGGAGGCCTTATGAGAAAGTGTCAAAGGATTGATTATTTTGAAAATATGAAACGTTCAATTTTATGTGAAATTTAAATTAAAAATATTTATGTATATTACAGTTATGTTGATGAAGGATCAGAAAAAAAAACAAGTCTAGAGGCTTTGCTTTTATTACTTTTGAGAATCCTGCAGATGCAAAGGATGCTGTCCAAGATATGAATGGAAAAGTAAGAGACTTTAATAATATTTTGTGTTCTCCATTTATTACTATTTCAAGATTTTTTTTTCTAATTTTTTAAAGTAACATGATGCCATATAAGCCTTCACTCTCCATTTTGTCACGTACGTATTGGATTGTCCGGTTGGAAGGAGATTGACATTAACGTGAGCGTTAACAATATATTTTAAACCTGTTTTAGCATTCAAATGTAAAAGTAAATGAGTTTTAGCCTGTAGAGCTCTCCCCAATATCCCGTACTGTCATTTTGAAGTCTCGACTTTTTTGTACTTCAGAGTCACTCTTCCTTGTGTCACTGTTACAAATAATCATGTGTCCCTTACAACTGTACTTTTAATTGCATCTTTGCTCAAAGAATTCTTTTATATTGTAGGTAATATTTTTCCCATTTTATATGGCAGGTACTATCTTTTTATATTCATCATCCTGTGAATTGTTCATTGTTAAAAGTACTTCCAGTGCATCTCAGTTCTCATAGTGTGGAACACATACATTAATTCCCTTTGTCCTATAGCTTGGTTTCTGGTATGCTGCAGGCACTTGGCACATGTTGACCCTTTTACTTTACTTTCATATTTTAAGGTATGGTAGTACCTAAAAGTTGATCTTGACTCATGATTTTATTTTGGGTGCAGAGGTAAATTTGTGTCATGAAGGATAGTAGACCCCCATTATTTGTTTGTTTTCAAGCACAAGAACGTGTAGTCCGTGTAGACATTATTCTTCAATTCTTTATTCAACAGATATTTTATTGCCAGGCATTGCTTTAGCAATTGATTAATGGTTGTGGGTAATACAAAATGCCTATTTTCTTGGACACTTGGGATGAGAAACGTACAAGTAAAAATAAATACAATTTCATATGAAAAATATTAAGGAACATAAAGTAGGTAATTTCATTAGAGCTTAAGGGGAGTGGTTTTCTATACATGTAGGTCTAAGAATGTTAAATCCTGAATGTTGGAAGGGAGGCAGCCATTCATAAGTCTGTGGGAAATATTTTGGACCCAGAAACAGAAAAGGAGGCCCTAACGTGGGAGCACATGGCTCTTGAGGCTGTTTGTATTGGGCCAGGGCCCATCCATATCCACCAGAAGTCTTAGTAGGAATTCAGCATTTAAAATTGTTTTCCAAGGATAACATGAAACAGCTAGAGTGTTTTACTTAGAGCAATTATATGATGATTTGAATTATGTGTTCAAAAATCACACTGGCATCTATCGAAGGGTAATGTAGGAAGTTGTTGGAAGATTAAGAAGTGTAAGCATTTCTGAAACATAAGAATATGAAGTACCACTATAAGAAGTTACTCTTGGGGGACATGTTCAAACAATTGAATAAGGCAAGAAATGTTAAGGACCAAATAAGTGCTCTATTTAAAAAAAAAAAATCAAGGAAATTATTAGAAGTAAATACAGAAGAACAATCATGTTGGAAAATTTTCTTTCCCTTAATATTTAAGAAATGCTAAAAACAATTAAAGTAGGAATAACCATTTTGAATAAATAACTGGATCATTTTATTTTTTAAATGACACGTATACTTTTATATACCCTTGGGACACTGAAAACTTTGAATGGTAGAAGTAGAGAAAGGAAGTGAGTTTAGTTCTCCATTATAGAAAATAAAAGGGTATATTCTCTCATGATAAGTGAGAGGTATTAATCTTCTTTTAATACCAGAGGACATTTCAGGGAGCTCTAATTGCCAATACGTACACTTTGTGTTGGATGACTTAATGAAAGGCAGTTACTCATTAAGTCTCATTTATCTGGCATGGTGAAGGACACAATCATTTCAGAAGAAAATGTTTGCTTTGGGGAAAAAAGACTGATCTTGGACTAGTGCAGTAGTAAATAAATTTGATGTGATGTTATTAATGTTATACTTAATCTGTTTAGTCTTTGGATGGAAAGGCAATTAAAGTAGAGCAAGCCAACAAACGATCTTTGGAAAGCGGTGGTACACAGAGACCACAACCTCCTGCAAGAAACAGGGGCCATCTGAGAAATCCGAGACATGGAAGAGGAAGAAATCGAAGAGCAGGAAATAGAAGAGGTGGAAATGGAAGAGGAGGAAGTGGGAGCGCAAGAGAGCATCCCTCACCTGGAGGACACCTGGGTAATGTTTTGAAATACAAGGCTGCAACCAGAGGACCGAAAAATAGTAGGTTTAACTGTATAGAAACCTCTCAGTTTTTATTCCATCCTTTATGAGCAAAGTAGTGTGTAAGAACTATCAGATGATGACTCACATTGATAGTCAGAAGTATTTCTAAGTGGTGAAGAATTATTGTAGTTATAAAATGACTTAACTAGGTAATGTGCAAAACGTTAATCACCTTACAGGGGAATAGCATAAATTTTAAACTAAATTCAGTCTCTTTTACCATTATTACTAATTGCCTCTTTTCTTCGAGAATTTTTCTACCGAGTTTCCTACTGTTGATCATACATTAGAATTTTTCACTTTAGGACCGATAACTTGATATGAGTTTAAATCAATGATTCATTCATAATCTCTTAAAAATACATTGGTTAATTTTATTCTGAGAGTAGCCTTATTGCATCATAAAAATACTAGAGAATCTTGAAAACTCCACAACAGAAAATAAAAGTCACTCAGAATATCCACAATTCAGGGCGAAACACTTCATATTTTAGGTTTCACCTTGCAGTATTTGTCTTAAGTATATGTGTTCAGACATCTAAGCAAATCTCCATTGTCATTTTGATATGAGGCTTTTCTACCTGGGTCTGTGGTTTGCATTTGGGAAAATACCTTAGGGAAATAAATAGAGCTTTAGATTCTAAAAGGTGTCTTTGACCCAGGAAAAAGAGTAAAAAGCTCTGCTTCAGAAATATGTATGTTTTCTTTGTGTGTGTATTAGAGGAGGGAGTCGTTGAAAATGCCTTTTTTTGGATTTTTTTCAGAGAAGTTTTCTACTTAGTAAGAAAAGGAGGAAAAGCACTTTGCATTTCAAAAACTTCCATATATTTAACAACCTCTGCTTCATCTATTAACCAGAACCAGTCTTCAGAAATAAAACGTTTAGTTTCTTTTTGTGCTAATTCCATGTGTGAATTTTAGGAAATGTTTTTTGAAAGTTCAGTTAGAGGGTGTGCCCATTTTAAGATAACACAGTTTTGTTCTTTTCCCACTATCTTGAGCTTGAGAAAAGTTGACCAGTTCATATTCTGCCATGTGTAAGAGTACTCATTTTTTCTTGCCTGTGGCACTACCGGGGAATTGGAATACATCTAAACACCTTTCTGGTTCGAAAGGTAACACATCAATTTTCAGTATTTAGTGTGCATTTCTTAAATACTATTAAAATTGAACAGAACATAGCCCTTTTGACTGAGAAATGAACATTAAGAGTTGATCTGTGAATAACACAGGCCTGAACTGTTGATCAACTTACAAGCAGATTTTGTTTTTCAATAAATACATATAAGATCACTACGTGATCCAAGGTTGGTTGAATCCATGGATGCAGAACTAGGGATACTGGACCAAGTGTAAAGTTATAAGCAGATATTCTCCGGCAAAGGGAGTTATTTGTATGTATGTACTTAACTTTTAGGTAATGCATTTTTTATTCATCTTTTTTATTTTTAATGTTTTGATTTATACCTAGGATGTTGTGTTTTTCAAAAGCTTCCTTGACACCAGAATTATATAACTAATAACTTACCATCTTCCTCCTAAAATGATGAAAAATTCAGTTTTACATTTAATTTATCCAGGTTTTTCTGTACTCTCTCTCTTCTCCCCAGAGCACTTTCATACCAGTGGTTCTTCAGTTTTGTTCCTACGTTTCCCAAACTGACTTTTACGGTAAGTCTTTGAACTCTACTGACTTCTGTGTCATATGAGGAAACAATCATATTGGTTTAGACAGATAGGAAAGCTGAAGACTGGAGTAATGGTTTAGTGAAAAGTTATAACAATAAGTGAAACTTGCCCAATGAAAAAATGTTGATTCTGCTTAACTAAAAAGATTTCATTTAAACACAGGTCGTGGTGGACACACTCCTAGTCCCAAGACGAGTTCTTCCAGGGGAGCCTTTCCAGTTAAAAGAGGACCATGTTCCAGAAGTGGAGGTCCTCCTCCTAAGAGATGTTGCCAAGGGCGAAGCAGTAGGGGGGTGGGAAGACAAGGTAAATGCTATATAATGCAGAGACAGTTGTTTCTAATTAATGAAAGGGAGCTATTTTAAACAGAATGTTTAAGCAAAATGGAAAGTGAGAAGTATATGGACATGTTAACCAATCACTAATTTATTGATTGATTTGTGGTTGGGAAATAACTTGTCAGTTTTTGATTATAGATGTAGTAGGTGATTAGCACTGCAGTGGGGAAAACATTGCTTGTAAGTCCATGTTGGCTATAGAATTCCTCTTAATTTAAGTTGCTGCTAACACTTTTTGGTTAGTAGGCTTCTTTATCACATAGTTTCAATATCAGAATTTTCATGAAAACTATGTCCTGTGAGAGAACGTTCTGGTCTGTAGACTAGTTAAGCTATGTATATTGGCTACCTGGTTTTATTAATTATTATAAACAATAATTGAAACTTGCCATATGAACTGTAGTTTGTGCTCTTAACTTTTGTAGCACTGTTGTCTGATCCGTAATATGGTAGAGACTTGAAACAGCCATTATCAAATTGCCCTTTTACGTGTAGAATATGAATGAAGCCAAATGTAGCACGATATTGACTTCAAAACACAACAGAAGCTAAGAAGCCTACCCTTTCCATTAGTAGATGGTTAGCCTAGTGAACAAACAAGAGAAGAGAACAAACAAGGTCCTAGTGACCTCCAGGAATGAGGAATAAGAATTAACACAGGAAGAGAACGTTATTTATGGGAGATAGTTTCATATTTTGGGAGCGGTACAGTGTTTTTCAAATGAGCCCTTTATTGCTAATAAACAAGAGAAGTCACTATTGCTATCCTCATACAAAGCCCATAATTAAGGTTGTACACTTAAAGGAGAGAGCCGACCACTTGGTGGTTGAATATGTGACAGTAGTTACCAAAAATCAATGTTTTGCTCAAAGTCTGAGAAGTGTTCCCTACTGCTGGTAATCTAAAGGTTATGCCAACTGTATGGGGAACGGGAGATGTCAGAAAATACAATGTTCAGTGGTACCATTGAAAGGGAAACGAAAATGTGCGTAAATGGAATTTTAGAAGGGGTAGTTTTTTTAAATGATTTTGGAGAGTGGAAGGCTATCAGACTTTGGGATTTTTCTTTGAAACATTACTGTCAATTCTGAGATACTTACATAAGCATTTTTAAATTCAAGGTTCAGGATCACATGGAAGAGAAAATTGTGGAGGTCCTCCTCGTAGAGAGCCAGTCTCTTTTCGGAGAGTTGGCTATATGTCACAGAGATGGTGGTTATGCTACTAAAGATAGGTAATAGGAAGCACAGTATATGAATTAAGTCATGGTTAGTTTTGTTGTTCTTGTTGAAATTTACCTAACACAAAATTGAACATTTAAAAGTGAACAGTTCAGTAACATTTAGCACACTTAACAGTGTTATGCAACCACCAGCTCTGTTCAGTTCCAAAACATTTCATTACCCCAGAATAACATTAATCAGCAGTCACACCCAATTTCTCCCCCCTTGTCCCCGGTAGGTACCCACCTGTGTCCTTATCTATGAATTTATCTACTCCTGAATATATCATACTAATGGAAGCAAACAATATGTGACCTTTATTATCCAGCTTTCCCTTAGCATAAATATTTTCAAGGATCATTCATGCTGTAGCGTGAATCAGTACTTCAGACCTTCTTTTTTTTGGCTGACTAAATATTCCATTATA
Organism: Mesoplodon bidens; assembly: GCF_964165515.1. NCBI lineage: Eukaryota > Metazoa > Chordata > Mammalia > Artiodactyla > Ziphiidae > Mesoplodon > Mesoplodon bidens. The sequence continues at coordinate 362,751 of NW_027672653.1, read as the reverse complement.
TGTGTGGTTAACATGGTTTGTTTATCCATCTGTGTGAGTTATTCCCATCATGGTGCTGTCATGAATACTCCTGTACAAGCATTTGGGTACCTGTTTTCAATTCTTTTTGAGTGTATGTATACTTAAGGAGTGGAATTCCTGGGACATAGAGGAATTCTTTACATTTTTTAAGAAACTGCTAATCTTTGCCACAGAGCCTGTACTATTTTCCATTTCTGCCATGCACATATACTTGGTTTGTTTCTCTGCATCTGCACCAACACTTGATATATTCTATGGGTCTATTTTTCATTATAGCCAGTGTGATACGTGCAAAGTAGATATTTCATTTTGGGTTTGAATTTCATTTCCCTAATAAATATGTTGAGCAGGTTTTCATGTCCTTGTTGCTCATTGTATATCTCCTGTAAACAAAAGTATATTCAAGTCCTTTGCCCATTTAAAAGTTTTTGTCTTTTTGCTGTCTTGAGTTCTTAAATATTCTGGATATGATAAGTTGCATTTAAAATTTTAGCTGCTTTATTTCAGTTATTCAAGGAGAGATTATCCACACTCCTGAGCCAGCAAGGATTATACTCCACCACGTAGACGCTATGCACACAGTTATTACGGACATTCAAATTCTCGGAATGATCATCCCTCTAGAGGACATAGGTAATATAAAATGTTGTGTTTATATCAAATAAAAACCTTCGTTTCAATTATGTTATTGTGACACATAATTTAAATTGATGACATAATTTATGACATTCTTTTAAATTCAGTGACCGTGATGGCTATGGTGGAAATCGTGATAGAGATTATTCTGAATATTGAAGTGGAAGCTTTTACAGGGATTCATATGGGAGTTACGGTAAGAGTCCAGTTACAACTTGTAAATCATAGAATTAGACTTAACCAGATCGTTGTTTACTCTACTTTTACTTCAGTTCCTCAAAGGTAAAAGTATGTTTAGCATGTCCTTTTAGATAAGTTAAAGACCTTTGAATGGTTTTGTTAATAGCTCACTTAAAATAAAAGGCTATGAAGGGTAAATGGGCAGTCTCATCTTTTTTTCTCATTACAGAAAACCAATTTTAACATTATTATGATTTTTTATTTTTATTTTGTGTGCGGGACACGGGCCTCTCACCATCGTGGCCCCTCCCGTTGCGGAGCACAGGCTCCTGACGCGGAGTCCCAGAGGCCATGCATGGCCCACGGTCCCAACCGCTCCCCGGCATGTGGGATCCTCCTGGACCGGGGCACGAACCCGTGTCCCCTGCATCGGCAGTCGGACTGTCAACCACTGCGCCACCAGGGAAGCCCCACTGAATCTTGTTAAAAGTTGCCACTCGACTGATTATTTAAAAATGCTAAAATAGGGGCTTTTACTTTCAAAGAAACTACTTAGGCTGAAAAATATTGCTCGCTCTTTTAAAGAAATGTAGAAGCCCTTCACCGTTGCTACCTAGTTTATATTTTCATAGCAGAGAGAGCTGAAGCTTATCTTTTCAAGCATTTAGCACTGTAAGTCATGTTATATGATCCCAGAAAAATTTGTAATGTTTAGCGTTTGTTTATCAATCAGTAACTTCCCATGTGACTCCCGTGGTGCACCAGCAGCACGAAGGGCCCCTGTGACTTACGGTGGAAGCAGTCGCTGTGATAGCAATATGAGAGATGGATATGGAGGAGGTCCGGAAGGTTACTCCAGCAGGCAAAGTAATACTTATTCAAGGGGTCGAAAGCGTAGAAGACAGGAACAATGAGGGTTTCCACCCTCTGTGAATAGGGAGTACCTTGCTCCCCGTGACTCATACAGTAGCTCAGTTTGTGGGGCTTCCAGACGAGGTTATGCGGGAAGCCAATCTGAAAGAGAGGGCCGAAGCAGATATTAAAAATTAACACTCAGTCATGCACCAAATGTTCGTTACAAAGGAAAAGTTTAAGTTGTTTTCCTTAATTGATGCTTGAACACTACTAAAAGAAAAATGTTGGTTTGGGGGGAAGAGGCATATATTAACTTTTCCTCTAGGAATTTTCAGACAAAGGGGAAACATGGAATTATTCAGAGGACTTTCATGTTGTTAATGTTAATTGAAAAGTAGAAGTCGTGTTTCAAATGTTCAAAATTTTCAGAGTAAAAAAATTTCGTGAAATATGTTTTGTTGATGATACTGCTGAGTTAAACAAGCATAAAACTTTTGTTTGGAGGGTGAATTGTGCTGTTTGCCTAAACTTTTCCTTTGTACGTGAATGTATTCAAAATTAAGCAATGTGTTATTTCTCCATCGCAAGCTGTGACTGTTTTCCAGTTAGGCTAAAGAAATTACATGTTCCTTTTTGAAAGCTTGTAAACATGTAAAAGGTTTGAGAAGTCTCCAAAAAGGCTGAGAAACAATGCTTGCATTATTAGTGAAAGTCGATGTGTCTTTATCCCTTTAAAGCCATAGTATAGATGAAAGGAAAATTGAGACAGGTGACTGTAAAGAGTTTAAGAAATCTTGAGGTTAAGTATCTATTTTCTGATCCATATTCAAGTGGCAGATGACCAACGTGGGAATAATGGTTATAAAACCAATTTTCCACTCAATGTAAATGGAACCAGTTAACTTTTCTGAGTATATATATCTTAGTGAAAGTTAGTACCCCTAGATTTTAAGACATTGGGAAACATTTTAAGTAATACTGATTTTAACTTTATGTTGGTGTGCTTGATGTAACACAAAGGGTTTCGTAATATACTCATAAGTATAGAGTTATCTGGAGGGTTAAGGGTTTTTTGTCAGTGACTTCAGGTGACATTTAATGAGTAATGCTTACAATTTGGGAAGAAACTGGAGTGTAAAAACTTTAAGCCAAATTGGAATCTGCAAAACTAGTACAGAAATCTGCAATTTCCTTTTAAAGGAACAGCAAACATGAAGTTCAGGGGAAGGAGAGTATTATTTGAGCCAAACTGAGGATTATAACTCAGGAGACAGACTCAGAAAGTTCTGAGGACTGTTCTACCTGTTAGAAGTCAAAGGCATGGTTACATTCATTTTGAAGAGAAAGGACAGTATATCACATCAAAGTGACATACAGATATTTTACATGAAGATCAGCAGGGATACGTAGTCTGGGTAAGCAGGTACAAAGTGAGCAGCAAGTCAACATGATCCCAGTACAGAGCTGGGAAAGAACAGTATTCTTTTTAAGAAGTTACAGCCTAAGTGTCAGAGGAAGGTAAAATAATTGACCTTTATGATCAGGAAGGCAATCTGTCTGTGAGGAACTCTGGTTAATATTTGGGATATTAGGGAGATATTAGGCAGATATTAGGGAGGGAGGGAGGATGTCTCAATGACCACAGAATTTTATGTTTAATTTTCTTGGCTGGCCTTAAAGTACTGTATTTCATAAAATCCTACGGGGCATGAAAGGTTTGCTTTTAGTATCTAACATATCAGATTGATGAGTCAAATCCTTAAAAGGAAGGATAAAGCAAACGAAGTTTCAAACCCAAAACTGAACCGTTTACTTTTTCCTGAGTACCTGTTCATGAAAAACCCATAAAACTCTTAAGTGTTTAACAGTTGGGTGATCTTCAAAATACAGGGATACTGTGGGTTTGGTTCCAGAACAGTAAAGCAAGTCATGGTTTTTCTCAATTTCACGGCTTCTTATGTAACCCAGTCTTTGCTATTAACAGAAAACATGTATTTCTCCACTAGTTTTTAAGAGAAATGTGTTTGTTCCTTTCTTCCTCGTGTGTAAAAATACTCATTGTGTTCCCAGTGAATTGAAGCTTCTTGCTCTTCATGCCAAGAGTTGGGCATGAGACAGGCGGTTAAGCAAGTAAAGTGAGGATTTATTTAAGCAAGAATATGCCCTCAGGGAGAGCAGGCAGTTAGGTGAGGAGCTGCTGCCCTGGGTTCCATTGGCAAGCCAGTTATGAGGGGCATACAAAGGAAGGGGTGGCATACTCTTTGGGGAAGCAGGAGTTTGGGGGTCAAATTCCCTGTTTCTTTGCAGCTCCAGAAGGGATTTTTGTCCTTATTTAGCTTAATCAGAAGTGTCATGGCCTCACTGCACGGTGTGTGCTGCTTGTCTGCAAGGCTAATTTTATTGTAAGGAGAGCATAATGAGCAACAGGTTACATTTGGAAGTAGGAGATTCCTGTCTTTCCTCATCTCTCTTTGTCTGCCTTCAGGACACTTACCACCGAAAATGTGCAGTTTCCTGTCAGTCTGGAGGTTCCTGTTTTTCTTTGTCGGCCCATGGACCTCTGCTCTTTACCAGGTGCTTGATTTCCTGCCACCTGGCCCCTCTTCCATTACTCTGCTCATATCTAGCTACTCGCCTGCTGTAGCAATTACAGTAATCTTAACCTCACAGTCCTTTAATTGCATTGCAGTCACTGAAAAACATGCTTAACATCCAGATTGAATTTTGTTCATGAATGAGTGATATCCAAACCTCTCTAAGAGGATTTTCTCAGACACCATCTGAGATTTAATATCAATTGTTTTTCCTCTCGTGTTTCTTTCCTGTCAGGCAGAGGATTAAAATATTAAACAATCATTATTGAAATACTAACAATTCTTTGATTTCCTACTATATACTGAACTTGTCCCTTCCAGTAGACTTGCTTGGAAGCTGCCGGTTGGCCTACATATTAGGTAGAAACCATAAAACCCCTGAATTAGGGAACAGTTATAACTTTGCCTGATTTAAAGATCAGCTTTTGTATAATGCATACAGCTGTTTTCTATCTAGACTATGGAAAGTGTCCCAAGAAATACTAACTGATCACCATCAACTGATCAACTGGTGTTTACATGAACACTTTTCATTGCATAGTTTTCTCAAGTGCTCAATAATGGTTAATATACGATTAAGACACTACCAATGCAAAGCATTAACACCACAGATCTGGGCTTCCCTAGTGGCCCAGTGGTTGAGAGTCCGGCTGCCGATGCAGGGGACACAGGTTCGTGCCCCGGTCCGGGAGGATCCCACATGCCGCGGAGCGGTTGGGCCCGTGAGCCATGGCCGCTGAGACTGGCTTCTGGAGCCTGTGCTTTGCAATGGGAGGGGCCACAACGGTGAGAGGCCGGCATACCGCAAAAAGAAAAAACCAAAAACCAAAACAGTTTCATGATTTGGACCAGTCTCTAAAAAAGGCAGGATTACAAATTAACCTCAGGCTCCCACTTAATATAAAAGTAATGACAATATTTTCACACTTTTGTTTTGAACCCTGAATTATGTTTTCGGCGTTGTGCTCAATGTGCTCAGTACATCATTTAACCTCACAATAACCCTATCTGATAATTCTTTATCATCTTGTTTTCGTAGACTGGGTAAATTTAAGAGTTTAGGTAGCTTACCCAGTTTCATATAACTACTAAATTTTGAAGTTTAGATTATTTTCTGTCTGCCTGACTTCGTATCATATTAAATCACTATACGCATTATATCTTCTAGACATTCATATTTCTGTTTCAGATTATTCTAACAGTTCCACTAAAAAAATTAAGTAAGTAGCATATCTGCATAGCAAGCAAAATGCTTCATGATCTGGTCCTCCCCATTTTACATCTATCAAGAAATCCCTGAACTCTCCCTACTGATTACCTGGAGCTTCACCTTATTAGCCCAAAATGCGTTTTCCTTTTTTTTTTTTTTTACGGTACGCGGGCATCTCACCGTTGTGGCCTCTCCCGTTGTGGAGCACAAGCTTCAGACGAGCAGGCTCAGCGGCCATGGCTCAGGGGCCCAGCAGCTCAGGGGCATGTGGGATCCTCCCGGACCGGGGCACGAACCCGCGTCCCCTGCTTGGGCAGGCGGACTCTCAACCACTGCGCCACCTGGGAAGCCCTTCTCCTTTATATTGATTAAATTAAAGCAACTGGGAAAAGTATGCAGTAAAAAGTAGAGAACACATTCTGCTGTTGCAGTTTTCTTTAGAGTTTCTCCCGCGAGTTCTCCCGCGAGTTTCTCTGTTCACCCCTCCCCTACCTCCACATCTTCCATCTTCCCTACCTCCCCTGCGGCTCATCCCTTCCCCCACCTACCGCTACATCTGGTTCCTTAGCCTCTTTCTAGAAGTAGAGCGCTTGCTCTCGAGCCTTAGTTTAGTTAACGGTCGTCTGAAGAGACGCGGAAGGAGGACTTCTGAAGAGGAGGACAAAATAAGGTAAGAAATTCGGCATTTTAGGGAGGAGAGAATAATTTATACCTCAGGAGAAAGAGTTGAGACCTATATGTTCTCCTGTTACCAGAGAAAGCATGGTAATTCAGATTTTGATTTTTCTCTCAGGCTTTTTCTGTAAGAGATAAGAGCCGAGTAAGTGGTGTTTGTATAACTATGTCTGAATAGACAGTGTCTCGGGAAGTCTATCAGTTGTTCTTGAACAGTACGTTTACTGTTTGTTCTCCTGGAGAATCAGTTGCCAAGGCAGCGATGAAAAGCCAGTGAAGTTCCTGGAGTTGGTCCTTGAATTGCGAAGTTGGGTGTGGGGGTGGAGCTAGGTTTGAAATTCCGCGGGAGGGAATATTGAGTAGATAACTTAAGTGTGATTAGCGGCGTACCCTCTTTGCTGTTTACTCTCACATGCGGGTAGTGGAGCGTATGCCGGGCGCCAGTTTGTTCCGCTTGCACTTTTGTTTTTTGCGGTATGCGGGCCTCTCACTGCTGTGGCCCCTCCCACCGCGGAGCACGGGCTCGGTACCCAGAGGCTCCAGACGCGCAGGCCCAGCGGCCATGGCTCACGGGCCCAGCCGCTCCGCGGCTGGTGGGCTCCTCCCGGAGCGGTGCCGAACCCGTGTCCCCTGGGTAGGCAGGCGGACTGTCAACCACTGCGCCACCAGGGAGACCCTCTCGTGCAGTTTTATCTTTTTTCTTTTTTGTTTCCTCGGGTTTTCTTTGTGAAAGCAGAGGTACTGAGCAATACAAGCAAGATAGCTATTTTAACTTAAATGATTTAAAACTTGTAATTTTAGTTATCAAATGTCAAAATGTTGATTCACTTGACAAAAAGCGTCTGATTTAATTTGGCATATAAAGAATGGTACTCTCTTTTGACCAGTGTTTCTTAAAGTCTCTCGATCTAAGTAAACACAGTTTACATTTTCCTCAATAAAGGAAGTAACTCCCTCCTTTGCTTTTATGACTTACCACTTTTAAAGTTTGTGGGAAAACATTATTTTAAACATTATTTGATGCATAGACAAGAAAAATGTGAGTAGATGTGAAAAATTTAAAAATATGTTTAAGGTATATTCTGCACAGTTCATAAAACATATTAACTGTTAGATGTGTAGAATCCAGGGCCATTTATTATTGCTTATTTTTTTGTTGTGTTTTGGAAAAGAAGCCTTGAACCCTGCAGGTAAACTAATTTACAGTTGCCTTCTAATCTAGTTTTTACATACAGGTTTTTGTAAGATATCTATAAAGAATGGAGCATTTGTTACGCCAGTGCTTGTTTTGCTTTGTGTTACAAGTTTCCTCTCTTTTAAGTAAGAAACGGCAAATATTTTCACTGATATAGGGTACTTCAGTTGAGTTATAAACAGGTGTAATAGTTTTTGCTTATAATTTATTTTTTGCTATATGTATAAAGATATATTTTTAATTACTTACAGAAAAATGGCGGAAGCAGACCAGGCTGGGAAACTGTTCATAGGAGGCCTCCATGCTGACACCAATGAAAATTCTCTTGAAGTGGTATTTGGGAAATATGGTCACATTATGGAAGGTAATTTTTAGAACCTATATATATACATATAGACACACACACACACACACACACACACACACACACACATATATGTTCGAAGCAAATGTGTATTAAACATACACCATTGAACAGCTAAGTTAAAGTGCTTTTTCTATTTGTAACACATGAGCACTTTTTTTTTAAGTTTCTGTTTTTTATTAGGAAAGCACTGGGCAATGAGGGAAATTGTACAACTTAGGGGCTCCTACTACTGAGAAGGGAAAAAAGCAGCGTTTCTTTCTTCACCCCAGCCACGCTTTGCAGCATGCTGGGTTTTACTTACCTGACCAGGGATCAAGCCCACGCACAGTGGCATGCGGCATGTGGATCTTAGTTGCCTGACGAGGGATCAGACCCGTGTCCCCTTCATTGGGAACGTGGAGTCTTATCCACTGGACCACCAGGGAAGTCCCAGGGCTTTTTAAACATACTGGGGTCATAGGACATGAAATGGGATGAGATATGCTAGCTGTAGAATGGTTGAAATTATTGACTCTCTTTTTAAACTACTAGAAATGATATAAAATGGAAAGGGTTTTTTTGCTTTAGTTGTTTTTGGTGTTTGTTTTGTTTTTAAGTAACTTCCGGGAGGCTGTTACTGCACTGTGTCCATAACATGAAATTAAGGAGGCCTTATGAGAAAGTGTCAAAGGATTGATTATTTTGAAAATATGAAACGTTCAATTTTATGTGCAATTTAAATTAAAAATATTTATGTATATTACAGTTATGTTGATGAAGGATCAGAAAAAAAAACAAGTCTAGAGGCTTTGCTTTTATTACTTTTGAGAATCCTGCAGATGCAAAGGATGCTGTCCAAGATATGAATGGAAAAGTAAGAGACTTTAATAATATTTTGTGTTCTCCATTTATTACTATTTCAAGATTTTTTTTTCTAATTTTTTAAAGTAACATGATGCCATATAAGCCTTCACTCTCCATTTTGTCACGTACGTATTGGATTGTCCGGTTGGAAGGAGATTGACATTAACGTGAGCGTTAACAATATATTTTAAACCTGTTTTAGCATTCAAATGTAAAAGTAAATGAGTTTTAGCCTGTAGAGCTCTCCCCAATATCCCGTACTGTCATTTTTAAGTCTCGACTTTTTTGTACTTCAGAGTCACTCTTCCTTGTGTCACTGTTACAAATAATCATGTGTCCCTTACAACTGTACTTTTAATTGCATCTTTGCTCAAAGAATTCTTTTATATTGTAGGTAATATTTTTCCCATTTTATATGGCAGGTACTATCTTTTTATATTCATCATCCTGTGAATTGTTCATTGTTAAAAGTACTTCCAGTGCATCTCAGTTCTCATAGTGTGGAACACATACATTAATTCCCTTTGTCCTATAGCTTGGTTTCTGGTATGCTGCAGGCACTTGGCACATGTTGACCCTTTTACTTTACTTTCATATTTTAAGGTATGGTAGTACCTAAAAGTTGATCTTGACTCATGATTTTATTTTGGGTGCAGAGGTAAATTTGTGTCATGAAGGATAGTAGACCCCCATTATTTGTTTGTTTTCAAGCACAAGAACGTGTAGTCCGTGTAGACATTATTCTTCAATTCTTTATTCAACAGATATTTTATTGCCAGGCATTGCTTTAGCAATTGATTAATGGTTGTGGGTAATACAAAATGCCTATTTTCTTGGACACTTGGGATGAGAAACGTACAAGTAAAAATAAATACAATTTCATATGAAAAATATTAAGGAACATAAAGTAGGTAATTTCATTAGAGCTTAAGGGGAGTGGTTTTCTATACATGTAGGTCTAAGAATGTTAAATCCTGAATGTTGGAAGGGAGGCAGCCATTCATAAGTCTGTGGGAAATATTTTGGACCCAGAAACAGAAAAGGAGGCCCTAACGTGGGAGCACATGGCTCTTGAGGCTGTTTGTATTGGGCCAGGGCCCATCCATATCCACCAGAAGTCTTAGTAGGAATTCAGCATTTAAAATTGTTTTCCAAGGATAACATGAAACAGCTAGAGTGTTTTACTTAGAGCAATTATATGATGATTTGAATTATGTGTTCAAAAATCACACTGGCATCTATCGAAGGGTAATGTAGGAAGTTGTTGGAAGATTAAGAAGTGTAAGCATTTCTGAAACATAAGAATATGAAGTACCACTATAAGAAGTTACTCTTGGGGGACATGTTCAAACAATTGAATAAGGCAAGAAATGTTAAGGACCAAATAAGTGCTCTATTTAAAAAAAAAAAATCAAGGAAATTATTAGAAGTAAATACAGAAGAACAATCATGTTGGAAAATTTTCTTTCCCTTAATATTTAAGAAATGCTAAAAACAATTAAAGTAGGAATAACCATTTTGAATAAATAACTGGATCATTTTATTTTTTAAATGACACGTATACTTTTATATACCCTTGGGACACTGAAAACTTTGAATGGTAGAAGTAGAGAAAGGAAGTGAGTTTAGTTCTCCATTATAGAAAATAAAAGGGTATATTCTCTCATGATAAGTGAGAGGTATTAATCTTCTTTTAATACCAGAGGACATTTCAGGGAGCTCTAATTGCCAATACGTACACTTTGTGTTGGATGACTTAATGAAAGGCAGTTACTCATTAAGTCTCATTTATCTGGCATGGTGAAGGACACAATCATTTCAGAAGAAAATGTTTGCTTTGGGGAAAAAAGACTGATCTTGGACTAGTGCAGTAGTAAATAAATTTGATGTGATGTTATTAATGTTATACTTAATCTGTTTAGTCTTTGGATGGAAAGGCAATTAAAGTAGAGCAAGCCAACAAACGATCTTTGGAAAGCGGTGGTACACAGAGACCACAACCTCCTGCAAGAAACAGGGGCCATCTGAGAAATCCGAGACATGGAAGAGGAAGAAATCGAAGAGCAGGAAATAGAAGAGGTGGAAATGGAAGAGGAGGAAGTGGGAGCGCAAGAGAGCATCCCTCACCTGGAGGACACCTGGGTAATGTTTTGAAATACAAGGCTGCAACCAGAGGACCGAAAAATAGTAGGTTTAACTGTATAGAAACCTCTCAGTTTTTATTCCATCCTTTATGAGCAAAGTAGTGTGTAAGAACTATCAGATGATGACTCACATTGATAGTCAGAAGTATTTCTAAGTGGTGAAGAATTATTGTAGTTATAAAATGACTTAACTAGGTAATGTGCAAAACGTTAATCACCTTACAGGGGAATAGCATAAATTTTAAACTAAATTCAGTCTCTTTTACCATTATTACTAATTGCCTCTTTTCTTCGAGAATTTTTCTACCGAGTTTCCTACTGTTGATCATACATTAGAATTTTTCACTTTAGGACCGATAACTTGATATGAGTTTAAATCAATGATTCATTCATAATCTCTTAAAAATACATTGGTTAATTTTATTCTGAGAGTAGCCTTATTGCATCATAAAAATACTAGAGAATCTTGAAAACTCCACAACAGAAAATAAAAGTCACTCAGAATATCCACAATTCAGGGCGAAACACTTCATATTTTAGGTTTCACCTTGCAGTATTTGTCTTAAGTATATGTGTTCAGACATCTAAGCAAATCTCCATTGTCATTTTGATATGAGGCTTTTCTACCTGGGTCTGTGGTTTGCATTTGGGAAAATACCTTAGGGAAATAAATAGAGCTTTAGATTCTAAAAGGTGTCTTTGACCCAGGAAAAAGAGTAAAAAGCTCTGCTTCAGAAATATGTATGTTTTCTTTGTGTGTGTATTAGAGGAGGGAGTCGTTGAAAATGCCTTTTTTTGGATTTTTTTCAGAGAAGTTTTCTACTTAGTAAGAAAAGGAGGAAAAGCACTTTGCATTTCAAAAACTTCCATATATTTAACAACCTCTGCTTCATCTATTAACCAGAACCAGTCTTCAGAAATAAAACGTTTAGTTTCTTTTTGTGCTAATTCCATGTGTGAATTTTAGGAAATGTTTTTTGAAAGTTCAGTTAGAGGGTGTGCCCATTTTAAGATAACACAGTTTTGTTCTTTTCCCACTATCTTGAGCTTGAGAAAAGTTGACCAGTTCATATTCTGCCATGTGTAAGAGTACTCATTTTTTCTTGCCTGTGGCACTACCGGGGAATTGGAATACATCTAAACACCTTTCTGGTTCGAAAGGTAACACATCAATTTTCAGTATTTAGTGTGCATTTCTTAAATACTATTAAAATTGAACAGAACATAGCCCTTTTGACTGAGAAATGAACATTAAGAGTTGATCTGTGAATAACACAGGCCTGAACTGTTGATCAACTTACAAGCAGATTTTGTTTTTCAATAAATACATATAAGATCACTACGTGATCCAAGGTTGGTTGAATCCATGGATGCAGAACTAGGGATACTGGACCAAGTGTAAAGTTATAAGCAGATATTCTCCGGCAAAGGGAGTTATTTGTATGTATGTACTTAACTTTTAGGTAATGCATTTTTTATTCATCTTTTTTATTTTTAATGTTTTGATTTATACCTAGGATGTTGTGTTTTTCAAAAGCTTCCTTGACACCAGAATTATATAACTAATAACTTACCATCTTCCTCCTAAAATGATGAAAAATTCAGTTTTACATTTAATTTATCCAGGTTTTTCTGTACTCTCTCTCTTCTCCCCAGAGCACTTTCATACCAGTGGTTCTTCAGTTTTGTTCCTACGTTTCCCAAACTGACTTTTACGGTAAGTCTTTGAACTCTACTGACTTCTGTGTCATATGAGGAAACAATCATATTGGTTTAGACAGATAGGAAAGCTGAAGACTGGAGTAATGGTTTAGTGAAAATTTATAACAATAAGTGAAACTTGCCCAATGAAAAAATGTTGATTCTGCTTAACTAAAAAGATTTCATTTAAACACAGGTCGTGGTGGACACACTCCTAGTCCCAAGGCGAGTTCTTCCAGGGGAGCCTTTCCAGTTAAAAGAGGACCATGTTCCAGAAGTGGAGGTCCTCCTCCTAAGAGATGTTGCCAAGGGCGAAGCAGTAGGGGGGTGGGAAGACAAGGTAAATGCTATATAATGCAGAGACAGTTGTTTCTAATTAATGAAAGGGAGCTATTTTAAACAGAATGTTTAAGCAAAATGGAAAGTGAGAAGTATATGGACATGTTAACCAATCACTAATTTATTGATTGATTTGTGGTTGGGAAATAACTTGTCAGTTTTTGATTATAGATGTAGTAGGTGATTAGCACTGCAGTGGGGAAAACATTGCTTGTAAGTCCATGTTGGCTATAGAATTCCTCTTAATTTAAGTTGCTGCTAACACTTTTTGGTTAGTAGGCTTCTTTATCACATAGTTTCAATATCAGAATTTTCATGAAAACTATGTCCTGTGAGAGAACGTTCTGGTCTGTAGACTAGTTAAGCTATGTATATTGGCTACCTGGTTTTATTAATTATTATAAACAATAATTGAAACTTGCCATATGAACTGTAGTTTGTGCTCTTAACTTTTCTAGCACTGTTTTCTGATCCGTAATATGGTAGAGACTTGAAACAGCCATTATCAAATTGCCCTTTTACGTGTAGAATATGAATGAAGCCCAATGTAGCACGATATTGACTTCAAAACACAACAGAAGCTAAGAAGCCTACCCTTTCCATTAGTAGATGGTTAGCCTAGTGAACAAACAAGAGAAGAGAACAAACAAGGTCCTAGTGACCTCCAGGAATGAGGAATAAGAATTAACACAGGAAGAGAACGTTATTTATGGGAGATAGTTTCATATTTTGGGAGCGGTACAGTGTTTTTCAAAAGAGCCCTTTATTGCTAATAAACAAGAGAAGTCACTATTGCTATCCCCATACAAGGTCCATAATTAAGGTTGTACAGTTAAAGGAGAGAGCCGACCACTTGGTGGTTGAATATGTGACAGTAGTTACCAAAAATCAATGTTTTGCTCAAAGTCTGAGAAGTGTTCCCTACTGCTGGTAATCTAAAGGTTATGCCAACTGTATGGGGAACGGGAGATGTCAGAAAATACAATGTTCAGTGGTACCATTGAAAGGGAAACGAAAATATGCGTAAATGGAATTTTAGAAGGGGTAGTTTTTTTAAATGATTTTGGAGAGTGGAAGGCTATCAGACTTTGGGATTTTTCTTTGAAACATTACTGTCAATTCTGAGATACTTACATAAGCATTTTTAAATTAAAGGTTCAGGATCACATGGAAGAGAAAATTGTGGAGGTCCTCCTCGTAGAGAGCAGTCTCTTTTCGGAGAGTTGGCTATATGTCACAGAGATGGTGGTTATGCTACTAAAGATAGGTAATAGGAAGCACAGTATATGAATTAAGTCATGGTTCGTTTTGTTGTTCTTGTTGAAATTTACCTAACACAAAATTGAACATTTAAAAGTGAACAGTTCAGTAACATTTAGCACACTTAACAGTGTTATGCAACCACCAGCTCTGTTCAGTTCCAAAACATTTCATTACCCCAGAATAACATTAATCAGCAGTCACACCCAATTTCTCCCCCCTTGTCCCCGGTAGGTACCCACCTGTGTCCTTATCTATGAATTTATCTACTCCTGAATATATCATACTAATGGAAGCACACAATATGTGACCTTTATTATCCAGCTTTCCCTTAGCATAAATATTTTCAAGGATCATTCATGCTGTAGCGTGAATCAGTACTTCAGACCTTCTTTTTTTTGGCTGACTAAATATTCCATTATATGTGTGGTTAACATGGTTTGTTTATCCATCTGTGTGAGTTATTCCCATCATGGTGCTGTCATGAATACTCCTGTACAAGCATTTGGGTACCTGTTTTCAATTCTTTTTGAGTGTATGTATACTTAAGGAGTGGAATTCCTGGGACATAGAGGAATTCTTTACATTTTTTAAGAAACTGCTAATCTTTGCCACAGAGCCTGTACTATTTTACATTTCTGCCACGCACATATACTTGGTTTGTTTCTCTGCATCTGCACCAACACTTGATATATTCTGTCTGTCTATTTTTCATTATAGCCAGTGTGATACGTGCAAAGTAGATATTTCATTTGGGGTTTGAATTTCATTTCCCTAATAAATATGTTGAGCAGGTTTTCATGTCCTTGTTGCTCATTGTATATCTCCTTTAAACAAAAGTATATTCAAGTCCTTTGCCCATTTAAAAGTTTTTGTCTTTTTGCTGTCTTGAGTTCTTAAATATTCTGGATATGATAAGTTGCATTTAAAATTGTAGCTGCTTTATTTCAGTTATTCAAGGAGAGATTATCCACACTCCTGAGCCAGCAAGGATTATACTCCACCACGTAGACGCTATGCACACAGTTATTACGGACATTCAAATTCTCGGAATGATCATCCCTCTAGAGGACATAGGTAATATAAAATGTTGTGTTTATATCAAATAAAAACCTTCGTTTCAATTATGTTATTGTGACACATAATTTAAATTGATGACATAATTTATGACATTCTTTTAAATTCAGTGACCGTGATGGCTATGGTGGAAATCGTGATAGAGATTATTCTGAATATTGAAGTGGAAGCTTTTACAGGGATTCATATGGGAGTTACGGTAAGAGTCCAGTTACAACTTGTAAATCATAGAATTAGACTTAACCAGATCGTTGTTTACTCTACTTTTACTTCAGTTCCTCAAAGGTAAAAGTATGTTTAGCATGTCCTTTTAGATAAGTTAAAGACCTTTGAATGGTTTTGTTAATAGCTCACTTAAAATAAAAGGCTATGAAGGGTAAATGGGCAGTCTCATCTTTTTTTCTCATTACAGAAAACCAATTTTAACATTATTATGATTTTTTATTTTTATTTTGTGTGCGGGACACGGGCCTCTCACCATCGTGGCCCCTCCCGTTGCGGAGCACAGGCTCCTGACGCGGAGTCCCAGAGGCCATGCATGGCCCACGGTCCCAACCGCTCCCCGGCACGTGGGATCCTCCTGGACCGGGGCACGAACCCGTGTCCCCTGCATCGGCAGTCGGACTGTCAACCACTGCGCCACCAGGGAAGCCCCACTCAATCTTGTTAAAAGTTGCCACTCGACTGATTATTTAAAAATGCTAAAATAGGGGCTTTTACTTTCAAAGAAACTACTTAGGCTGAAAAATATTGCTCGCTCTTTTAAAGAAATGTAGAAGCCCTTCACCGTTGCTACCTAGTTTATATTTTCATAGCAGAGAGAGCTGAAGCTTATCTTTTCAAATATTTAGCACTGTAAGTCATGTTATATGATCCCAGAAAAATTTGTAATGTTTAGCGTTTGTTTATCAATCAGTAACTTCCCATGTGACTCCCGTGGTGCACCAGCAGCACGAAGGGCCCCTGTGACTTACGGTGGAAGCAGTCGCTGTGATAGCAATATGAGAGATGGATATGGAGGAGGTCCGGAAGGTTACTCCAGCAGGCAAAGTAATACTTATTCAAGGGGTCGAAAGCGTAGAAGACAGGAACAATGAGGGTTTCCACCCTCTGTGAATAGGGAGTACCTTGCTCCCCGTGACTCATACAGTGGCTCAGTTTGTGGGGCTTCCAGACGAGGTTATGCGGGAAGCCAATCTGAAAGAGAGGGCCGAAGCAGATATTAAAAATTAACACTCAGTCATGCACCAAATGTTCGTTACAAAGGAAAAGTTTAAGTTGTTTTCCTTAATTGATGCTTGAACACTACTAAAAGAAAAATGTTGGTTTGGGGGGAAGAGGCATATATTAACTTTTCCTCTAGGAAGTTTCAGACAAAGGGGAAACATGGAATTATTCAGAGGACTTTCATGTTGTTAATGTTAATTGAAAAGTAGAAGTCGTGTTTCAAATGTTCAAAATTTTCAGAGTAAAAAAATTTCGTGAAATATGTTTTGTTGATGATACTGCTGAGTTAAACAAGCATAAAACTTTTGTTTGGAGGGTGAATTGTGCTGTTTGCCTAAACTTTTCCTTTGTACGTGAATGTATTCAAAATTAAGCAATGTGTTATTTCTCCATCGCAAGCTGTGACTGTTTTCCAGTTAGGCTAAAGAAATTACATGTTCCTTTTTGAAAGCTTGTAAACATGTAAAAGGTTTGAGAAGTCTCCAAAAAGGCTGAGAAACAATGCTTGCATTATTAGTGAAAGTCGATGTGTCTTTATCCCTTTAAAGCCATAGTATAGATGAAAGGAAAATTGAGACAGGTGACTGTAAAGAGTTTAAGAAATCTTGAGGTTAAGTATCTATTTTCTGATCCATATTCAAGTGGCAGATGACCAACGTGGGAATAATGGTTATAAAACCAATTTTCCACTCAATGTAAATGGAACCAGTTAACTTTTCTGAGTATATATATCTTAGTGAAAGTTAGTACCCCTAGATTTTAAGACATTGGGAAACATTTTAAGTAATACTGATTTTAACTTTATGTTGGTGTGCTTGATGTAACACAAAGGGTTTCGTAATATACTCATAAGTATAGAGTTATCTGGAGGGTTAAGGGTTTTTTGTCAGTGACTTCAGGTGACATTTAATGAGTAATGCTAACAATTTGGGAAGAAACTGGAGTGTAAAAACTTTAAGCCAAATTGGAATCTGCAAAACTAGTACAGAAATCTGCAATTTCCTTTTAAAGGAACAGCAAACATGAAGTTCAGGGGAAGGAGAGTATTATTTGAGCCAAACTGAGGATTATAACTCAGGAGACAGACTCAGAAAGTTCTGAGGACTGTTCTACCTGTTAGAAGTCAAAGGCATGGTTACATTCATTTTGAAGAGAAAGGACAGTATATCACATCAAAGTGACATACAGATATTTTACATGAAGATCAGCAGGGATACGTAGTCTGGGTAAGCAGGTACAAAGTGAGCAGCAAGTCAACATGATCCCAGTACAGAGCTGGGAAAGAACAGTATTCTTTTTAAGAAGTTACAGCCTAAGTGTCAGAGGAAGGTAAAATAATTGACCTTTATGATCAGGAAGGCAATCTGTCTTTGAGGAACTCTGGTTAATATTTGGGATATTAGGGAGATATTAGGCAGATATTAGGGAGGGAGGGAGGATGTCTCAATGACCACAGAATTTTATGTTTAATTTTCTTGGCTGGCCTTAAAGTACTGTATTTCATAAAATCCTACGGGGCATGAAAGGTTTGCTTTTAGTATCTAACATATCAGATTGATGAGTCAAATCCTTAAAAGGAAGGATAAAGCAAACGAAGTTTCGAACCCAAAACTGAACCGTTTACTTTTTCCTGAGTACCTGTTCATGAAAAACCCATAAAACTCTTAAGTGTTTAACAGTTGGGTGATCTTCAAAATACAGGGATACTGTGGGTTTGGTTCCAGAACAGTAAAGCAAGTCATGGTTTTTCTCAATTTCACGGCTTCTTATGTAACCCAGTCTTTGCTATTAACAGAAAACATGTATTTCTCCACTAGTTTTTAAGAGAAATGTGTTTGTTCCTTTCTTCCTCGTGTGTAAAAATACTCATTGTGTTCCCAGTGAATTGAAGCTTCTTGCTCTTCATGCCAAGAGTTGGGCATGAGACAGGCGGTTAAGCAAGTAAAGTGAGGATTTATTTAAGCAAGAATATGCCCTCAGGGAGAGCAGGCAGTTAGGTGAGGAGCTGCTGCCCTGGGTTCCATTGGCAAGCCAGTTATGAGGGGCATACAAAGGAAGGGGTGGCATACTCATTGGGGAAGCAGGAGTTTGGGGGTCAAATTCCCTGTTTCTTTGCAGCTCCAGAAGGGATTTTTGTCCTTATTTAGCTTAATCAGAAGTGTCATGGCCTCACTGCACGGTGTGTGCTGCTTGTCTGCAAGGCTAATTTTATTGTAAGGAGAGCATAATGAGCAACAGGTTACATTTGGAAGTAGGAGATTCCTGTCTTTCCTCATCTCTCTTTGTCTGCCTTCAGGACACTTACCACCGAAAATGTGCAGTTTCCTGTCAGTCTGGAGGTTCCTGTTTTTCTTTGTCGGCCCATGGACCTCTGCTCTTTACCAGGTGCTTGATTTCCTGCCACCTGGCCCCTCTTCCATTACTCTGCTCATATCTAGCTACTCGCCTGCTGTAGCAATTACAGTAATCTTAACCTCACAGTCCTTTAATTGCATTGCAGTCACTGAAAAACATGCTTAACATCCAGATTGAATTTTGTTCATGAATGAGTGATATCCAAACCTCTCTAAGAGGATTTTCTCAGACACCATCTGAGATTTAATATCAATTGTTTTTCCTCTCGTGTTTCTTTCCTGTCAGGCAGAGGATTAAAATATTAAACAATCATTATTGAAATACTAACAATTCTTTGATTTCCTACTATATACTGAACTTGTCCCTTCCAGTAGACTTGCTTGGAAGCTGCCGGTTGGCCTACATATTAGGTAGAAACCATAAAACCCCTGAATTAGGGAACAGTTATAACTTTGCCTGATTTAAAGATCAGCTTTTGTATAATGCATACAGCTGTTTTCTATCTAGACTATGGAAAGTGTCCCAAGAAATACTAACTGATCACCATCAACTGATCAACTGGTGTTTACATGAACACTTTTCATTGCATAGTTTTCTCAAGTGCTCAATAATGGTTAATATACGATTAAGACACTACCAATGCAAAGCATTAACACCACAGATCTGGGCTTCCCTAGTGGCCCAGTGGTTGAGAGTCCGGCTGCCGATGCAGGGGACACAGGTTCGTGCCCCGGTCCGGGAGGATCCCACATGCCGCGGAGCGGTTGGGCCCGTGAGCCATGGCCGCTGAGACTGGCTTCTGGAGCCTGTGCTTTGCAATGGGAGGGGCCACAACGGTGAGAGGCCGGCATACCGCAAAAAGAAAAAACCAAAAACCAAAACAGTTTCATGATTTGGACCAGTCTCTAAAAAAGGCAGGATTACAAATTAACCTCAGGCTCCCACTTAATATAAAAGTAATGACAATATTTTCACACTTTTGTTTTGAAGCCTGAATTATGTTTTCGGCGTTGTGCTCAATGTGCTCAGTACATCATTTAACCTCACAATAACCCTATCTGATAATTCTTTATCATCTTGTTTTCGTAGACTGGGTAAATTTAAGAGTTTAGGTAGCTTACCCAGTTTCATATAACTACTAAATTTTGAAGTTTAGATTATTTTCTGTCTGCCTGACTTCGTATCATATTAAATCACTATACGCATTATATCTTCTAGACATTCATATTTCTGTTTCAGATTATTCTAACAGTTCCACTAAAAAAATTAAGTAAGTAGCCTATCTGCATAGCAAGCAAAATGCTTCATGATCTGGTCCTCCCCATTTTACATCTATCAAGAAATCCCTGAACTCTCCCTACTGATTACCTGGAGCTTCACGTTATTAGCCCAAAATGCGTTTTCCTTTTTTTTTTTTTTTACGGTACGCGGGCATCTCACCGTTGTGGCCTCTCCCGTTGTGGAGCACAAGCTTCAGACGAGCAGGCTCAGCGGCCATGGCTCAGGGGCCCAGCAGCTCAGGGGCATGTGGGATCCTCCCGGACCGGGGCACGAACCCGCGTCCCCTGCTTGGGCAGGCGGACTCTCAACCACTGCGCCACCTGGGAAGCCCTTCTCCTTTATATTGATTAAATTAAAGCAACTGGGAAAAGTATGCAGTAAAAAGTAGAGAACACATTCTGCTGTTGCAGTTTTCTTTAGAGTTTCTCCCGCGAGTTCTCCCGCGAGTTTCTCTGTTCACCCCTCCCCTACCTCCACATCTTCCATCTTCCCTACCTCCCCTGCGGCTCATCCCTTCCCCCACCTACCGCTACATCTGGTTCCTTAGCCTCTTTCTAGAAGTAGAGCGCTTGCTCTCGAGCCTTAGTTTAGTTAACGGTTGTCTGAAGAGACGCGGAAGGAGGACTTCTGAAGAGGAGGACAAAATAAGGTAAGAAATTCGGCATTTTAGGGAGGAGAGAATAATTTATACCTCAGGAGAAAGAGTTGAGACCTATATGTTCTCCTGTTACCAGAGAAAGCATGGTAATTCAGATTTTGATTTTTCTCTCAGGCTTTTTCTGTAAGAGATAAGAGCCGAGTAAGTGGTGTTTGTATAACTATGTCTGAATAGACAGTGTCTCGGGAAGTCTATCAGTTGTTCTTGAACAGTACGTTTACTGTTTGTTCTCCTGGAGAATCAGTTGCCAAGGCAGCGATGAAAAGCCAGTGAAGTTCCTGGAGTTGGTCCTTGAATTGCGAAGTTGGGGGTGGGGGTGGAGCTAGGTTTGAAATGCTGCGGGAGGGAATATTGAGTAGATAACTTAAGTGTGATTAGCGGCGTACCCTCTTTGCTGTTTACTCTCACATGCGGGTAGTGGAGCGTATGCCGGGCGCCAGTTTGTTCCGCTTGCACTTTTGTTTTTTGCGGTATGCGGGCCTCTCACTGCTGTGGCCCCTCCCACCGCGGAGCACGGGCTCGGTACCCAGAGGCTCCAGACGCGCAGGCCCAGCGGCCATGGCTCACGGGCCCAGCCGCTCCGCGGCTGGTGGGCTCCTCCCGGAGCGGTGCCGAACCCGTGTCCCCTGGGTAGGCAGGCGGACTGTCAACCACTGCGCCACCAGGGAGACCCTCTCGTGCAGTTTTATCTTTTTTCTTTTTTGTTTCCTCGGGTTTCTTTGTGAAAGCAGAGGTACTGAGCAATACAAGCAAGATAGCTATTTTAACTTAAATGATTTAAAACTTGTAATTTTAGTTATCAAATGTCAAAATGTTGATTCACTTGACAAAAAGCGTCTGATTTAATTTGGCATATAAAGAATGGTACTCTCTTTTGACCAGTGTTTCTTAAAGTCTCTCGATCTAAGTAAACACAGTTTACATTTTCCTCAATAAAGGAAGTAACTCCCTCCTTTGCTTTTATGACTTACCACTTTTAAAGTTTGTGGGAAAACATTATTTTAAACATTATTTGATGCATAGACAAGAAAAATGTGAGTAGATGTGAAAAATTTAAAAATATGTTTAAGGTATATTCTGCACAGTTCATAAAACATATTAACTGTTAGATGTGTAGAATCCAGGACCATTTATTATTGCTTATTTTTTTTGTTGTGTTTTGGAAAAGAAGCCTTGAACCCTGCAGGTAAACTAATTTACAGTTGCCTTCTAATCTAGTTTTTACATACAGGTTTTTGTAAGATATCTATAAAGAATGGAGCATTTGTTACGCCAGTGCTTGTTTTGCTTTGTGTTACAAGTTTCCTCTCTTTTAAGTAAGAAACGGCAAATATTTTCACTGATATAGGGTACTTCAGTTGAGTTATAAACAGGTGTAATAGTTTTTGCTTATAATTTATTTTTTGCTATATGTATAAAGATATATTTTTAATTACTTACAGAAAAATGGCGGAAGCAGATCAGGCTGGGAAACTGTTCATAGGAGGCCTCCATGCTGACACCAATGAAAATTCTCTTGAAGTGGTATTTGGGAAATATGGTCACATTATGGAAGGTAATTTTTAGAACCTATATATATACATATAGACACACACACACACACACACACACACACACACACACATATATGTTCAAAGCAAATGTGTATTAAACATACACCATTGAACAGCTAAGTTAAAGTGCTTTTTCTATTTGTAACACACGAGCAGTTTTTTTTAAAGTTTCTGTTTTTTATTAGGAAAGCACTGGGCAATGAGGGAAATTGTACAACTTAGGGGCTCCTACTACTGAGAAGGGAAAAAAGCAGCGTTTCTTTCTTCACCCCAGCCACGCTTTGCAGCATGCTGGGTTTTACTTACCTGACCAGGGATCAAGCCCACGCACAGTGGCATGCGGCATGTGGATCTTAGTTGCCTGACGAGGGATCAGACCCGTGTCCCCTTCATTGGGAACGTGGAGTCTTATCCACTGGACCACCAGGGAAGTCCCAGGGCTTTTTAAACATACTGGGGTCATAGGACATGAAATGGGATGAGATATGCTAGCTGTAGAATGGTTGAAATTACTGACTCTCTTTTTAAACTACTAGAAATGATATAAAATGGAAAGGGTTTTTTTGCTTTATTTGTTTTTGGTGTTTGTTTTGTTTTTAAGTAACTTCCGGGAGGCTGTTACTGCACTGTGTCCATAACATGAAATTAAGGAGGCCTTATGAGAAAGTGTCAAAGGATGGATTATTTTGAAAATATGAAACGTTCAATTTTATGTGAAATTTAAATTAAAAATATTTATGTATATTACAGTTATGTTGATGAAGGATCAGAAAAAAAAACAAGTCTAGAGGCTTTGCTTTTATTACTTTTGAGAATCCTGCAGATGCAAAGGATGCTGTCCAAGATATGAATGGAAAAGTAAGAGACTTTAATAATATTTTGTGTTCTCCATTTATTACTATTTCAAGATTTTT
Source organism: Mesoplodon bidens (assembly GCF_964165515.1). NCBI lineage: Eukaryota > Metazoa > Chordata > Mammalia > Artiodactyla > Ziphiidae > Mesoplodon > Mesoplodon bidens. The sequence continues at coordinate 339,666 of NW_027672653.1, read as the reverse complement.
TTTTCTAATTTTTTAAAGTAACATGATGCCATATAAGCCTTCACTCTCCATTTTGTCACGTACGTATTGGATTGTCCGGTTGGAAGGAGATTGACATTAACGTGACCGTTAACAATATATTTTATATATTTATTTATATATAATATATATATTTTGAGACTGCCCATTTACCCTTCATGCCTTTTATTTTAAGTGAGCTATTAACAAAACCATTCAAAGGTCTTTAACTTATCTAAAAGGACATGCTAAACATACTTTTACCTTTGAGGAACTGAAGTAAAAGTAGAGTAAACAACGATCTGGTTAAGTCTAATTCTATGATTTACAAGTTGTAACTGGACTCTTACCGTAACTCCCATATGAATCCCTGTAAAAGCTTCCACTTCAATATTCAGAATAATCTCTATCACGATTTCCACCATAGCCATCACGGTCACTGAATTTAAAAGAATGTCATAAATTATGTCATCAATTTAAATTATGTGTCACAATAACATAATTGAAACGAAGGTTTTTATTTGATATAAACACAACATTTTATATTACCTATGTCCTCTAGAGGGATGATCATTCCGAGAATTTGAATGTCCGTAATAACTGTGTGCATAGCGTCTACGTGGTGGAGTATAATCCTTGCTGGCTCAGGAGTGTGGATAATCTCTCCTTGAATAACTGAAATAAAGCAGCTAAAATTTTAAATGCAACTTATCATATCCAGAATATTTAAGAACTCAAGACAGCAAAAAGACAAAAACTTTTAAATGGGCAAAGGACTTGAATATACTTTTGTTTAAAGGAGATATACAATGAGCAACAAGGACATGAAAACCTGCTCAACATATTTATTAGGGAAATGAAATTCAAACCCCAAATGAAATATCTACTTTGCACGTATCACACTGGCTATAATGAAAAATAGACAGACAGAATATATCAAGTGTTGGTGCAGATGCAGAGAAACAAACCAAGTATATGTGCGTGGCAGAAATGTAAAATAGTACAGGCTCTGTGGCAAAGATTAGCAGTTTCTTAAAAAATGTAAAGAATTCCTCTATGTCCCAGGAATTCCACTCCTTAAGTATACATACACTCAAAAAGAATTGAAAACAGGTACCCAAATGCTTGTACAGGAGTATTCATGACAGCACCATGATGGGAATAACTCACACAGATGGATAAACAAACCATGTTAACCACACATATAATGGAATATTTAGTCAGCCAAAAAAAAGAAGGTCTGAAGTACTGATTCACGCTACAGCATGAATGATCCTTGAAAATATTTATGCTAAGGGAAAGCTGGATAATAAAGGTCACATATTGTGTGCTTCCATTAGTATGATATATTCAGGAGTAGATAAATTCATAGATAAGGACACAGGTGGGTACCTACCGGGGACAAGGGGGGAGAAATTGGGTGTGACTGCTGATTAATTTTATTCTGGGGTAATGAAATGTTTTGGAACTGAACAGAGCTGGTGGTTGCATAACACTGTTAAGTGTGCTAAATGTTACTGAACTGTTCACTTTTAAATGTTCAATTTTGTGTTAGGTAAATTTCAACAAGAACAACAAAACTAACCATGACTTAATTCATATACTGTGCTTCCTATTACCTATCTTTAGTAGCATAACCACCATCTCTGTGACATATAGCCAACTCTCCGAAAAGAGACTGGCTCTCTACGAGGAGGACCTCCACAATTTTCTCTTCCATGTGATCCTGAACCTTGAATTTAAAAATGCTTATGTAAGTATCTCAGAATTGACAGTAATGTTTCAAAGAAAAATCCCAAAGTCTGATAGCCTTCCACTCTCCAAAATCATTTAAAAAAACTACCCCTTCTAAAATTCCATTTACGCACATTTTCGTTTCCCTTTCAATGGTACCACTGAACATTGTATTTTCTGACATCTCCCGTTCCCCATACAGTTGGCATAACCTTTAGATTACCAGCAGTAGGGAACACTTCTCAGACTTTGAGCAAAACATTGATTTTTGGTAACTACTGTCACATATTCAACCACCAAGTGGTCGGCTCTCTCCTTTAAGTGTACAACCTTAATTATGGACCTTGTATGGGGATAGCAATAGTGACTTCTCTTGTTTATTAGCAATAAAGGGCTCTTTTGAAAAACACTGTACCGCTCCCAAAATATGAAACTATCTCCCATAAATAACGTTCTCTTCCTGTGTTAATTCTTATTCCTCATTCCTGGAGGTCACTAGGACCTTGTTTGTTCTCTTCTCTTGTTTGTTCACTAGGCTAACCATCTACTAATGGAAAGGGTAGGCTTCTTAGCTTCTGTTGTGTTTTGAAGTCAATATCGTGCTACATTTGGCTTCATTCATATTCTACACGTAAAAGGGCAATTTGATAATGGCTGTTTCAAGTCTCTACCATATTACGGATCAGAAAACAGTGCTAGAAAAGTTAAGAGCACAAACTACAGTTCATATGGCAAGTTTCAATTATTGTTTATAATAATTAATAAAACCAGGTAGCCAATATACATAGCTTAACTAGTCTACAGACCAGAACGTTCTCTCACAGGACATAGTTTTCATGAAAATTCTGATATTGAAACTATGTGATAAAGAAGCCTACTAACCAAAAAGTGTTAGCAGCAACTTAAATTAAGAGGAATTCTATAGCCAACATGGACTTACAAGCAATGTTTTCCCCACTGCAGTGCTAATCACCTACTACATCTATAATCAAAAACTGACAAGTTATTTCCCAACCACAAATCAATCAATAAATTAGTGATTGGTTAACATGTCCATATACTTCTCACTTTCCATTTTGCTTAAACATTCTGTTTAAAATAGCTCCCTTTCATTAATTAGAAACAACTGTCTCTGCATTATATAGCATTTACCTTGTCTTCCCACCCCCCTACTGCTTCGCCCTTGGCAACATCTCTTAGGAGGAGGACCTCCACTTCTGGAACATGGTCCTCTTTTAACTGGAAAGGCTCCCCTGGAAGAACTCGCCTTGGGACTAGGAGTGTGTCCACCACGACCTGTGTTTAAATGAAATCTTTTTAGTTAAGCAGAATCAACATTTTTTCATTGGGCAAGTTTCACTTATTGTTATAACTTTTCACTAAACCATTACTCCAGTCTTCAGCTTTCCTATCTGTCTAAACCAATATGATTGTTTCCTCATATGACACAGAAGTCAGTAGAGTTCAAAGACTTACCGTAAAAGTCAGTTTGGGAAACGTAGGAACAAAACTGAAGAACCACTGGTATGAAAGTGCTCTGGGGAGAAGAGAGAGAGTACAGAAAAACCTGGATAAATTAAATGTAAAACTGAATTTTTCATCATTTTAGGAGGAAGATGGTAAGTTATTAGTTATATAATTCTGGTGTCAAGGAAGCTTTTGAAAAACACAACATCCTAGGTATAAATCAAAACATTAAAAATAAAAAAGATGAATAAAAAATGCATTACCTAAAAGTTAAGTACATACATACAAATAACTCCCTTTGCCGGAGAATATCTGCTTATAACTTTACACTTGGTCCAGTATCCCTAGTTCTGCATCCATGGATTCAACCAACCTTGGATCACGTAGTGATCTTATATGTATTTATTGAAAAACAAAATCTGCTTGTAAGTTGATCAACAGTTCAGGCCTGTGTTATTCACAGATCAACTCTTAATGTTCATTTCTCAGTCAAAAGGGCTATGTTCTGTTCAATTTTAATAGTATTTAAGAAATGCACACTAAATACTGAAAATTGATGTGTTACCTTTCGAACCAGAAAGGTGTTTAGATGTATTCCAATTCCCCGGTAGTGCCACAGGCAAGAAAAAATGAGTACTCTTACACATGGCAGAATATGAACTGGTCAACTTTTCTCAAGCTCAAGATAGTGGGAAAAGAACAAAACTGTGTTATCTTAAAATGGGCACACCCTCTAACTGAACTTTCAAAAAACATTTCCTAAAATTCACACATGGAATTAGCACAAAAAGAAACTAAACGTTTTATTTCTGAAGACTGGTTCTGGTTAATAGATGAAGCAGAGGTTGTTAAATATATGGAAGTTTTTGAAATGCAAAGTGCTTTTCCTCCTTTTCTTACTAAGTAGAAAACTTCTCTGAAAAAAATCCAAAAAAAGGCATTTTCAACGACTTCCTCCTCTAATACACACACAAAGAAAACATACATATTTCTGAAGCAGAGCTTTTTACTCTTTTCCTGGGTCAAAGACACCTTTTAGAATCTAAAGCTCTATTTATTTCCCTAAGGTATTTTCCCAAATGCAAACCACAGACCCAGGTAGAAAAGCCTCATATCAAAATGACAATGGAGATTTGCTTAGATGTCTGAACACATATACTTAAGACAAATACTGCAAGGTGAAACCTAAAATATGAAGTGTTTCGCCCTGAATTGTGGATATTCTGAGTGACTTTTATTTTCTGTTGTGGAGTTTTCAAGATTCTCTAGTATTTTTATGATGCAATAAGGCTACTCTCAGAATAAAATTAACCAATGTATTTTTAAGAGATTATGAATGAATCATTGATTTAAACTCATATCAAGGTATCGGTCCTAAAGTGAAAAATTCTAATGTATGATCAACAGTAGGAAACTCGGTAGAAAAATTCTCGAAGAAAAGAGGCAATTAGTAATAATGGTAAAAGAGACTGAATTTAGTTTAAAATTTATGCTATTCCCCTGTAAGGTGATTAACGTTTTGCACATTACCTAGTTAAGTCATTTTATAACTACAATAATTCTTCACCACTTAGAAATACTTCTGACTATCAATGTGAGTCATCATCTGATAGTTCTTACACACTACTTTGCTCATAAAGGATGGAATAAAAACTGAGAGGTTTCTATACAGTTAAACCTACTATTTTTCGGTCCTCTGGTTGCAGCCTTGTATTTCAAAACATTACCCAGGTGTCCTCCAGGTGAGGGATGCTCTCTTGCGCTCCCACTTCCTCCTCTTCCATTTCCACCTCTTCTATTTCCTCCTCTTCGATTTCTTCCTCTTCCATGTCTCGGATTTCTCAGATGGCCCCTGTTTCTTGCAGGAGGTTGTGGTCTCTGTGTACCACCGCTTTCCAAAGATCGTTTGTTGGCTTGCTCTACTTTAATTGCCTTTCCATCCAAAGACTAAACAGATTAAGTATAACATTAATAACATCACATCAAATTTATTTACTACTGCACTAGTCCAAGATCAGTCTTTTTTCCCCAAAGCAAACATTTTCTTCTGAAATGATTGTGTCCTTCACCATGCCAGATAAATGAGACTTAATGAGTAACTGCCTTTCATTAAGTCATCCAACACAAAGTGTACGTATTGGCAATTAGAGCTCCCTGAAATGTCCTCTGGTATTAAAAGAAGATTAATACCTCTCACTTATCATGAGAGAATATACCCTTTTATTTTCTATAATGGAGAACTAAACTCACTTCCTTTCTCTACTTCTACCATTCAAAGTTTTCAGTGTCCCAAGGGTATATAAAAGTATACGTGTCATTTAAAAAATAAAATGATCCAGTTATTTATTCAAAATGGTTATTCCTACTTTAATTGTTTTTAGCATTTCTTAAATATTAAGGGAAAGAAAATTTTCCAACATGATTGTTCTTCTGTATTTACTTCTAATAATTTCCTTGATTTTTTTTTTTTTAAATAGAGCACTTATTTGGTCCTTAACATTTCTTGCCTTATTCAATTGTTTGAACATGTCCCCCAAGAGTAACTTCTTATAGTGGTACTTCATATTCTTATGTTTCAGAAATGCTTACACTTCTTAATCTTCCAACAACTTCCTACATTACCCTTCTATAGATGCCAGTGTGATTTTTGAACACATAATTCAAATCATCATATAATTGCTCTAAGTAAAACACTCTAGCTGTTTCATGTTATCCTTGGAAAACAATTTTAAATGCTGAATTCCTACTAAGACTTCTGGTGGATATGGATGGGCCCTGGCCCAATACAAACAGCCTCAAGAGCCATGTGCTCCCACGTTAGGGCCTCCTTTTCTGTTTCTGGGTCCAAAATATTTCCCACAGACTTATGAATGGCTGCCTCCCTTCCAACATTCAGGATTTAACATTCTTAGACCTACATGTATAGAAAACCACTCCCCTTAAGCTCTAATGAAATTACCTACTTTATGTTCCTTAATATTTTTCATATGAAATTGTATTTATTTTTACTTGTACGTTTCTCATCCCAAGTGTCCAAGAAAATAGGCATTTTGTATTACCCACAACCATTAATCAATTGCTAAAGCAATGCCTGGCAATAAAATATCTGTTGAATAAAGAATTGAAGAATAATGTCTACACGGACTACACGTTCTTGTGCTTGAAAACAAACAAATAATGGGGGTCTACTATCCTTCATGACACAAATTTACCTCTGCACCCAAAATAAAATCATGAGTCAAGATCAACTTTTAGGTACTACCATACCTTAAAATATGAAAGTAAAGTAAAAGGGTCAACATGTGCCAAGTGCCTGCAGCATACCAGAAACCAAGCTATAGGACAAAGGGAATTAATGTATGTGTTCCACACTATGAGAACTGAGATGCACTGGAAGTACTTTTAACAATGAACAATTCACAGGATGATGAATATAAAAAGATAGTACCTGCCATATAAAATGGGAAAAATATTACCTACAATATAAAAGAATTCTTTGAGCAAAGATGCAATTAAAAGTACAGTTGTAAGGGACACATGATTATTTGTAACAGTGACACAAGGAAGAGTGACTCTGAAGTACAAAAAAGTCGAGACTTAAAAATGACAGTACGGGATATTGGGGAGAGCTCTACAGGCTAAAACTCATTTACTTTTACATTTGAATGCTAAAACAGGTTTAAAATATATTGTTAACGCTCACGTTAATGTCAATCTCCTTCCAACCGGACAATCCAATACGTACGTGACAAAATGGAGAGTGAAGGCTTATATGGCATCATGTTACTTTAAAAAATTAGAAAAAAAAATCTTGAAATAGTAATAAATGGAGAACACAAAATATTATTAAAGTCTCTTACTTTTCCATTCATATCTTGGACAGCATCCTTTGCATCTGCAGGATTCTCAAAAGTAATAAAAGCAAAGCCTCTAGACTTGTTTTTTTTTCTGATCCTTCATCAACATAACTGTAATATACATAAATATTTTTAATTTAAATTGCACATAAAATTGAACGTTTCATATTTTCAAAATAATCAATCCTTTGACACTTTCTCATAAGGCCTCCTTAATTTCATGTTATGGACACAGTGCAGTAACAGCCTCCCGGAAGTTACTTAAAAACAAAACAAACACCAAAAACAACTAAAGCAAAAAAACCCTTTCCATTTTATATCATTTCTAGTAGTTTAAAAAGAGAGTCAATAATTTCAACCATTCTACAGCTAGCATATCTCATCCCATTTCATGTCCTATGACCCCAGTATGTTTAAAAAGCCCTGGGACTTCCCTGGTGGTCCAGTGGATAAGACTCCACGTTCCCAATGAAGGGGACACGGGTCTGATCCCTCGTCAGGCAACTAAGATCCACATGCCGCATGCCACTGTGCGTGGGCTTGATCCCTGGTCAGGTAAGTAAAACCCAGCATGCTGCAAAGCGTGGCTGGGGTGAAGAAAGAAACGCTGCTTTTTTCCCTTCTCAGTAGTAGGAGCCCCTAAGTTGTACAATTTCCCTCATTGCCCAGTGCTTTCCTAATAAAAAACAGAAACTTAAAAAAAAAGTGCTCATGTGTTACAAATAGAAAAAGCACTTTAACTTAGCTGTTCAATGGTGTATGTTTAATACACATTTGCTTCGAACATATATGTGTGTGTGTGTGTGTGTGTGTGTGTGTGTGTGTGTCTATATGTATATATATAGGTTCTAAAAATTACCTTCCATAATGTGACCATATTTCCCAAATACCACTTCAAGAGAATTTTCATTGGTGTCAGCATGGAGGCCTCCTATGAACAGTTTCCCAGCCTGGTCTGCTTCCGCCATTTTTCTGTAAGTAATTAAAAATATATCTTTATACATATAGCAAAAAATAAATTATAAGCAAAAACTATTACACCTGTTTATAACTCAACTGAAGTACCCTATATCAGTGAAAATATTTGCCGTTTCTTACTTAAAAGAGAGGAAACTTGTAACACAAAGCAAAACAAGCACTGGCGTAACAAATGCTCCATTCTTTATAGATATCTTACAAAAACCTGTATGTAAAAACTAGATTAGAAGGCAACTGTAAATTAGTTTACCTGCAGGGTTCAAGGCTTCTTTTCCAAAACACAACAAAAAAATAAGCAATAATAAATGGCCCTGGATTCTACACATCTAACAGTTAATATGTTTTATGAACTGTGCAGAATATACCTTAAACATATTTTTAAATTTTTCACATCTACTCACATTTTTCTTGTCTATGCATCAAATAATGTTTAAAATAATGTTTTCCCACAAACTTTAAAAGTGGTAAGTCATAAAAGCAAAGGAGGGAGTTACTTCCTTTATTGAGGAAAATGTAAACTGTGTTTACTTAGATCGAGAGACTTTAAGAAACACTGGTCAAAAGAGAGTACCATTCTTTATATGCCAAATTAAATCAGACGCTTTTTGTCAAGTGAATCAACATTTTGACATTTGATAACTAAAATTACAAGTTTTAAATCATTTAAGTTAAAATAGCTATCTTGCTTGTATTGCTCAGTACCTCTGCTTTCACAAAGAAAACCCGAGGAAACAAAAAAGAAAAAAGATAAAACTGCACGAGAGGGCTTCCCTGGTGGCGCAGTGGTTGACAGTCCGCCTGCCTACCCAGGGGACACGGGTTCGGCACCGCTCCGGGAGGAGCCCACCAGCCGCGGAGCGGCTGGGCCCGTGAGCCATGGCCGCTGGGCCTGCGCGTCTGGAGCCTCTGGGTACCGAGCCCGTGCTCCGCGGTGGGAGGGGCCACAGCAGTGAGAGGCCCGCATACCGCAAAAAACAAAAGTGCAAGCGGAACAAACTGGCGCCCGGCATACGCTCCACTACCCGCATGTGAGAGTAAACAGCAAAGAGGGTACGCCGCTAATCACACTTAAGTTATCTACTCAATATTCCCTCCCGCAGCATTTCAAACCTAGCTCCACCCCCACCCCCAACTTCGCAATTCAAGGACCAACTCCAGGAACTTCACTGGCTTTTCATCGCTGCCTTGGCAACTGATTCTCCAGGAGAACAAACAGTAAACGTACTGTTCAAGAACAACTGATAGACTTCCCGAGACACTGTCTATTCAGACATAGTTATACAAACACCATTTACTCGGCTCTTATCTCTTACAGAAAAAGCCTGAGAGAAAAATCAAAATCTGAATTACCATGCTTTCTCTGGTAACAGGAGAACATATAGGTCTCAACTCTTTCTCCTGAGGTATAAATTATTCTCTCCTCCCTAAAATGCCGAATTTCTTACCTTATTTTGTCCTCCTCTTCAGAAGTCCTCCTTCCGCGTCTCTTCAGACGACCGTTAACTAAACTAAGGCTCGAGAGCAAGCGCTCTACTTCTAGAAAGAGGCTAAGGAACCAGATGTAGCGGTAGGTGGGGGAAGGGATGAGCCGCAGGGGAGGTAGGGAAGATGGAAGATGTGGAGGTAGGGGAGGGGTGAACAGAGAAACTCGCGGGAGAACTCGCGGGAGAAACTCTAAAGAAAACTGCAACAGCAGAATGTGTTCTCTACTTTTTACTGCATACTTTTCCCAGTTGCTTTAATTTAATCAATATAAAGGAGAAGGGCTTCCCAGGTGGCGCAGTGGTTGAGAGTCCGCCTGCCCAAGCAGGGGACGCGGGTTCGTGCCCCGGTCCGGGAGGATCCCACATGCCCCTGAGCTGCTGGGCCCCTGAGCCATGGCCGCTGAGCCTGCTCGTCTGAAGCTTGTGCTCCACAACGGGAGAGGCCACAACGGTGAGATGCCCGCGTACCGTAAAAAAAAAAAAAAAGGAAAACGCATTTTGGGCTAATAACGTGAAGCTCCAGGTAATCAGTAGGGAGAGTTCAGGGATTTCTTGATAGATGTAAAATGGGGAGGACCAGATCATGAAGCATTTTGCTTGCTATGCAGATATGCTACTTACTTAATTTTTTTAGTGGAACTGTTAGAATAATCTGAAACAGAAATATGAATGTCTAGAAGATATAATGCGTATAGTGATTTAATATGATACGAAGTCAGGCAGACAGAAAATAATCTAAACTTCAAAATTTAGTAGTTATATGAAACTGGGTAAGCTACCTAAACTCTTAAATTTACCCAGTCTACGAAAACAAGATGATAAAGAATTATCAGATAGGGTTATTGTGAGGTTAAATGATGTACTGAGCACATTGAGCACAACGCCGAAAACATAATTCAGGGTTCAAAACAAAAGTGTGAAAATATTGTCATTACTTTTATATTAAGTGGGAGCCTGAGGTTAATTTGTAATCCTGCCTTTTTTAGAGACTGGTCCAAATCATGAAACTGTTTTGGTTTTTGGTTTTTTCTTTTTGCGGTATGCCGGCCTCTCACCGTTGTGGCCCCTCCCATTGCAAAGCACAGGCTCCAGAAGCCAGTCTCAGCGGCCATGGCTCACGGGCCCAACCGCTCCGCGGCATGTGGGATCCTCCCGGACCGGGGCACGAACCTGTGTCCCCTGCATCGGCAGCCGGACTCTCAACCACTGGGCCACTAGGGAAGCCCAGATCTGTGGTGTTAATGCTTTGCATTGGTAGTGTCTTAATCGTATATTAACCATTATTGAGCACTTGAGAAAACTATGCAATGAAAAGTGTTCATGTAAACACCAGTTGATCAGTTGATGGTGATCAGTTAGTATTTCTTGGGACACTTTCCATAGTCTAGATAGAAAACAGCTGTATGCATTATACAAAAGCTGATCTTTAAATCAGGCAAAGTTATAACTGTTCCCTAATTCAGGGGTTTTATGGTTTCTACCTAATATGTAGGCCAACCGGCAGCTTCCAAGCAAGTCTACTGGAAGGGACAAGTTCAGTATATAGTAGGAAATCAAAGAATTGTTAGTATTTCAATAATGATTGTTTAATATTTTAATCCTCTGCCTGACAGGAAAGAAACACGAGAGGAAAAACAATTGATATTAAATCTCAGATGGTGTCTGAGAAAATCCTCTTAGAGAGGTTTGGATATCACTCATTCATGAACAAAATTCAATCTGGATGTTAAGCATGTTTTTCAGTGACTGCAATGCAATTAAAGGACTGTGAGGTTAAGATTACTGTAATTGCTACAGCAGGCGAGTAGCTAGATATGAGCAGAGTAATGGAAGAGGGGACAGGTGGCAGGAAATCAAGCACCTGGTAAAGAGCAGAGGTCCATGGGCCGACAAAGAAAAACAGGAACCTCCAGACTGACAGGAAACTGCACATTTTCGGTGGTAAGTGTCCTGAAGGCAGACAAAGAGAGATGAGGAAAGACAGGAATCTCCTACTTCCAAATGTAACCTGTTGCTCATTATGCTCTCCTTACAATAAAATTAGCCTTGCAGACAAGCAGCACACACCGTGCAGTGAGGCCATGACACTTCTGATTAAGCTAAATAAGGACAAAAATCCCTTCTGGAGCTGCAAAGAAACAGGGAATTTGACCCCCAAACTCCTGCTTCCCCAATGAGTATGCCACCCCTTCCTTTGTATGCCCCTCATAACTGGCTTGCCAATGGAACCCAGGGCAGCAGCTCCTCACCTAACTGCCTGCTCTCCCTGAGGGCATATTCTTGCTTAAATAAATCCTCACTTTACTTGCTTAACCGCCTGTCTCATGCCCAACTCTTGGCATGAAGAGCAAGAAGCTTCAATTCACTGGGAACACAATGAGTATTTTTACACACGAGGAAGAAAGGAACAAACACATTTCTCTTAAAAACTAGTGGAGAAATACATGTTTTCTGTTAATAGCAAAGACTGGGTTACATAAGAAGCCGTGAAATTGAGAAAAACCATGACTTGCTTTACTGTTCTGGAACCAAACCCACAGTATCCCTGTATTTTGAAGATCACCCAACTGTTAAACACTTAAGAGTTTTATGGGTTTTTCATGAACAGGTACTCAGGAAAAAGTAAACGGTTCAGTTTTGGGTTCGAAACTTCGTTTGCTTTATCCTTCCTTTTAAGGATTTGACTCATCAATCTGATATGTTAGATACTAAAAGCAAACCTTTCATGCCCCGTAGGATTTTATGAAATACAGTACTTTAAGGCCAGCCAAGAAAAATTAAACATAAAATTCTGTGGTCATTGAGACATCCTCCCTCCCTCCCTAATATCTGCATTACACATTAACCAGAGTTCCTCAAAGACAAGATTGCCTTCCTGATCATAAAGGTCAATTATTTTACCTTCCTCTGACACTTAGGCTGTAACTTCTTAAAAAGAATACTGTTCTTTCCCAGCTCTGTACTGGGATCATGTTGACTTGCTGCTCACTTTGTACCTGCTTACCCAGACTACGTATCCCTGCTGATCTTCATGTAAAATATCTGTATGTCACTTTGATGTGATATACTGTCCTTTCTCTTCAAAATGAATGTAACCATGCCTTTGACTTCTAACAGGTAGAACAGTCCTCAGAACTTTCTGAGTCTGTCTCCTGAGTTATAATCCTCAGTTTGGCTCAAATAATACTCTCCTTCCCCTGAACTTCATTTTTGCTGTTCCTTTAAAAGGAAATTGCAGATTTCTGTACTAGTTTTGCAGATTCCAATTTGGCTTAAAGTTTTTACACTCCAGTTTCTTCCCAAATTGTAAGCATTACTCATTAAATGTCACCTGAAGTCACTGACAAAAAACCCTTAACCCTCCAGATAACTCTATACTTATGAGTATATTACGAAACCCTTTGTGTTACATCAAGCACACCAACATAAAGTTAAAATCAGTATTACTTAAAACGTTTCCCAATGTCTTAAAATCTAGGGGTACTAACTTTCACTAAGATATATATACTCAGAAAAGTTAACTGGTTCCATTTACATTGAGTGGAAAATTGGTTTTATAACCATTATTCCCACGTTGGTCATCTGCCACTTGAATATGGATCAGAAAATAGATACTTAACCTCAAGATTTCTTAACCTCTTTACAGTCAGTCACCTGTCTCAATTTTCCTTTCATCTATACTATGGCTTTAAAGGGATAAAGACACATCGACTTTCACTAATAATGCAAGCATTGTTTCTCAGCCTTTTTGGAGACTTCTCAAACCTTTTACATGTTTACAAGCTTTCAAAAAGGAACATGTAATTTCTTTAGCCTAACTGGAAAACAGTCACAGCTTGCGATGGAGAAATAACACATTGCTTAATTTTGAATACATTCACGTACAAAGGAAAAGTTTAGGCAAACAGCACAATTCACCCTCCGAACAAAAGTTTTATGCTTGTTTAACTCAGCAGTATCATCAACAAAACATATTTCACGAAATTTTTTTACTCTGAAAATTTTGAACATTTGAAACACGACTTCTACTTTTCAATTAACATTAACAACATGAAAGTCCTCTGAATAATTCCATGTTTCCCCTTTGTCTGAAACTTCCTAGAGGAAAAGTTAATATATGCCTCTTCCCCCCAAACCAACATTTTTCTTTTAGTAGTGTTCAAGCATCAATTAAGGAAAACAACTTAAACTTTTCCTTTGTAACGAACATTTGGTGCATGACTGAGTGTTAATTTTTAATATCTGCTTCGGCCCTCTCTTTCAGATTGGCTTCCCGCATAACCTCGTCTGGAAGCCCCACAAACTGAGCTACTGTATGAGTCACGGGGAGCAAGGTACTCCCTATTCACAGAGGGTGGAAACCCTCATTGTTCCTGTCTTCTACGCTTTCGACCCCTTGAATAAGTATTACTTTGCCTGCTGGAGTAACCTTCCGGACCTCCTCCATATCCATCTCTCATATTGCTATCACAGCGACTGCTTCCACCGTAAGTCACAGGGGCCCTTCGTGCTGCTGGTGCACCACGGGAGTCACATGGGAAGTTACTGATTGATAAACAAACGCTAAACATTACAAATTTTTCTGGGATCATATAACATGACTTACAGTGCTAAATATTTGAAAAGATAAGCTTCAGCTCTCTCTGCTATGAAAATATAAACTAGGTAGCAACGGTGAAGGGCTTCTACATTTCTTTAAAAGAGCGAGCAATATTTTTCAGCCTAAGTAGTTTCTTTGAAAGTAAAAGCCCCTATTTTAGCATTTTTAAATAATCAGTCGAGTGGCAACTTTTAACAAGATTCAGTGGGGCTTCCCTGGTGGCGCAGTGGTTGACAGTCCGACTGCCGATGCAGGGGACACGGGTTCGTGCCCCGGTCCAGGAGGATCCCACGTGCCGGGGAGCGGTTGGGACCGTGGGCCATGCATGGCCTCTGGGACTCCGCGTCAGGAGCCTGTGCTCCGCAACGGGAGGGGCCACGATGGTGAGAGGCCCGTGTCCCGCACACAAAATAAAAATAAAAAATCATAATAATGTTAAAATTGGTTTTCTGTAATGAGAAAAAAAGATGAGACTGCCCATTTACCCTTCATAGCCTTTTATTTTAAGTGAGCTATTAACAAAACCATTCAAAGGTCTTTAACTTATCTAAAAGGACATGCTAAACATACTTTTACCTTTGAGGAACTGAAGTAAAAGTAGAGTAAACAACGATCTGGTTAAGTCTAATTCTATGATTTACAAGTTGTAACTGGACTCTTACCGTAACTCCCATATGAATCCCTGTAAAAGCTTCCACTTCAATATTCAGAATAATCTCTATCACGATTTCCACCATAGCCATCACGGTCACTGAATTTAAAAGAATGTCATAAATTATGTCATCAATTTAAATTATGTGTCACAATAACATAATTGAAACAAAGGTTTTTATTTGATATAAACACAACATTTTATATTACCTATGTCCTCTAGAGGGATGATCATTCCGAGAATTTGAATGTCCGTAATAACTGTGTGCATAGCGTCTACGTGGTGGAGTATAATCCTTGCTGGCTCAGGAGTGTGGATAATCTCTCCTTGAATAACTGAAATAAAGCAGCTACAATTTTAAATGCAACTTATCATATCCAGAATATTTAAGAACTCAAGACAGCAAAAAGACAAAAACTTTTAAATGGGCAAAGGACTTGAATATACTTTTGTTTAAAGGAGATATACAATGAGCAACAAGGACATGAAAACCTGCTCAACATATTTATTAGGGAAATGAAATTCAAACCCAAAATGAAATATCTACTTTGCACGTATCACACTGGCTATAATGAAAAATAGACCCACAGAATATATCAAGTGTTGGTGCAGATGCAGAGAAACAAACCAAGTATATGTGCATGGCAGAAATGGAAAATAGTACAGGCTCTGTGGCAAAGATTAGCAGTTTCTTAAAAAATGTAAAGAATTCCTCTATGTCCCAGGAATTCCACTCCTTAAGTATACATACACTCAAAAAGAATTGAAAACACGTACCCAAATGCTTGTACAGGAGTATTCATGACAGCACCATGATGGGAATAACTCACACAGATGGATAAACAAACCATGTTAACCACACATATAATGGAATATTTAGTCAGCCAAAAAAAAGAAGGTCTGAAGTACTGATTCACGCTACAGCATGAATGATCCTTGAAAATATTTATGCTAAGGGAAAGCTGGATAATAAAGGTCACATATTGTTTGCTTCCATTAGTATGATATATTCAGGAGTAGATACATTCATAGATAAGGACACAGGTGGGTACCTACCGGGGACAAGGGGGGAGAAATTGGGTGTGACTGCTGATTAATTTTATTCTGGGGTAATGAAATGTTTTGGAACTGAACAGAGCTGGTGGTTGCATAACACTGTTAAGTGTGCTAAATGTTACTGAACTGTTCACTTTTAAATGTTCAATTTTGTGTTAGGTAAATTTCAACAAGAACAACAAAACGAACCATGACTTAATTCATATACTGTGCTTCCTATTACCTATCTTTAGTAGCATAACCACCATCTCTGTGACATATAGCCAACTCTCCGAAAAGAGACTGGCTCTCTACGAGGAGGACCTCCACAATTTTCTCTTCCATGTGATCCTGAACCTTGAATTTAAAAATGCTTATGTAAGTATCTCAGAATTGACAGTAATGTTTCAAAGAAAAATCCCAAAGTCTGATAGCCTTCCACTCTCCAAAATCATTTAAAAAAACTACCCCTTCTAAAATTCCATTTACGCACATTTTCGTTTCCCTTTCAATGGTACCACTGAACATTGTATTTTCTGACATCTCCCGTTCCCCATACAGTTGGCATAACCTTTAGATTACCAGCAGTAGGGAACACTTCTCAGACTTTGAGCAAAACATTGATTTTTGGTAACTACTGTCACATATTCAACCACCAAGTGGTCGGCTCTCTCCTTTAACTGTACAACCTTAATTATGGACCTTGTATGGGGATAGCAATAGTGACTTCTCTTGTTTATTAGCAATAAAGGGCTCTTTTGAAAAACACTGTACCGCTCCCAAAATATGAAACTATCTCCCATAAATAACGTTCTCTTCCTGTGTTAATTCTTATTCCTCATTCCTGGAGGTCACTAGGACCTTGTTTGTTCTCTTCTCTTGTTTGTTCACTAGGCTAACCATCTACTAATGGAAAGGGTAGGCTTCTTAGCTTCTGTTGTGTTTTGAAGTCAATATCGTGCTACATTTGGCTTCATTCATATTCTACACGTAAAAGGGCAATTTGATAATGGCTGTTTCAAGTCTCTACCATATTACGGATCAGAAAACAGTGCTAGAAAAGTTAAGAGCACAAACTACAGTTCATATGGCAAGTTTCAATTATTGTTTATTATAATTAATAAAACCAGGTAGCCAATATACATAGCTTAACTAGTCTACAGACCAGAACGTTCTCTCACAGGACATAGTTTTCATGAAAATTCTGATATTGAAACTATGTGATAAAGAAGCCTACTAACCAAAAAGTGTTAGCAGCAACTTAAATTAAGAGGAATTCTATAGCCAACATGGACTTACAAGCAATGTTTTCCCCACTGCAGTGCTAATCACCTACTACATCTATAATCAAAAACTGACAAGTTATTTCCCAACCACAAATCAATCAATAAATTAGTGATTGGTTAACATGTCCATATACTTCTCACTTTCCATTTTGCTTAAACATTCTGTTTAAAATAGCTCCCTTTCATTAATTAGAAACAACTGTCTCTGCATTATATAGCATTTACCTTGTCTTCCCACCCCCCTACTGCTTCGCCCTTGGCAACATCTCTTAGGAGGAGGACCTCCACTTCTGGAACATGGTCCTCTTTTAACTGGAAAGGCTCCCCTGGAAGAACTCGCCTTGGGACTAGGAGTGTGTCCACCACGACCTGTGTTTAAATGAAATCTTTTTAGTTAAGCAGAATCAACATTTTTTCATTGGGCAAGTTTCACTTATTGTTATAAATTTTCACTAAACCATTACTCCAGTCTTCAGCTTTCCTATCTGTCTAAACCAATATGATTGTTTCCTCATATGACACAGAAGTCAGTAGAGTTCAAAGACTTACCGTAAAAGTCAGTTTGGGAAACCTAGGAACAAAACTGAAGAACCACTGGTATGAAAGTGCTCTGGGGAGAAGAGAGAGAGTACAGAAAAACCTGGATAAATTAAATGTAAAACTGAATTTTTCATCATTTTAGGAGGAAGATGGTAAGTTATTAGTTATATAATTCTGGTGTCAAGGAAGCTTTTGAAAAACACAACATCCTAGGTATAAATCAAAGCATTAAAAATAAAAATGATGAATAAAAAATGCATTACCTAAAAGTTAAGTACATACATACAAATAACTCCCTTTGCCGGAGAATATCTGCTTATAACTTTACACTTGGTCCAGTATCCCTAGTTCTGCATCCATGGATTCAACCAACCTTGGATCACGTAGTGATCTTATATGTATTTATTGAAAAACAAAATCTGCTTGTAAGTTGATCAACAGTTCAGGCCTGTGTTATTCACAGATCAACTCTTAATGTTCATTTCTCAGTCAAAAGGGCTATGTTCTGTTCAATTTTAATAGTATTTAAGAAATGCACACTAAATACTGAAAATTGATGTGTTACCTTTCGAACCAGAAAGGTGTTTAGATGTATTCCAATTCCCCGGTAGTGCCACAGGCAAGAAAAAATGAGTACTCTTACACATGGCAGAATATGAACTGGTCAACTTTTCTCAAGCTCAAGATAGTGGGAAAAGAACAAAACTGTGTTATCTTAAAATGGGCACACCCTCTAACTGAACTTTCAAAAAACATTTCCTAAAATTCACACATGGAATTAGCACAAAAAGAAACTAAACGTTTTATTTCTGAAGACTGGTTCTGGTTAATAGATGAAGCAGAGGTTGTTAAATATATGGAAGTTTTTGAAATGCAAAGTGCTTTTCCTCCTTTTCTTACTAAGTAGAAAACTTCTCTGAAAAAAATCCAAAAAAAGGCATTTTCAACGACTTCCTCCTCTAATACACACACAAAGAAAACATACATATTTCTGAAGCAGAGCTTTTTACTCTTTTCCTGGGTCAAAGACACCTTTTAGAATCTAAAGCTCTATTTATTTCCCTAAGGTATTTTCCCAAATGCAAACCACAGACCCAGGTAGAAAAGCCTCATATCAAAATGACAATGGAGATTTGCTTAGATGTCTGAACACATATACTTAAGACAAATACTGCAAGGTGAAACCTAAAATATGAAGTGTTTCGCCCTGAATTGTGGATATTCTGAGTGACTTTTATTTTCTGTTGTGGAGTTTTCAAGATTCTCTAGTATTTTTATGATGCAATAAGGCTACTCTCAGAATAAAATTAACCAATGTATTTTTAAGAGATTATGAATGAATCATTGATTTAAACTCATATCAAGGTATCGGTCCTAAAGTGAAAAATTCTAATGTATGATCAACAGTAGGAAACTCGGTAGAAAAATTCTCGAAGAAAAGAGGCAATTAGTAATAATGGTAAAAGAGACTGAATTTAGTTTAAAATTTATGCTATTCCCCTGTAAGGTGATTAACGTTTTGCACATTACCTAGTTAAGTCATTTTATAACTACAATAATTCTTCACCACTTAGAAATACTTCTGACTATCAATGTGAGTCATCATCTGATAGTTCTTACACACTACTTTGCTCATAAAGGATGGAATAAAAACTGAGAGGTTTCTATACAGTTAAACCTACTATTTTTCGGTCCTCTGGTTGCAGCCTTGTATTTCAAAACATTACCCAGGTGTCCTCCAGGTGAGGGATGCTCTCTTGCGCTCCCACTTCCTCCTCTTCCATTTCCACCTCTTCTATTTCCTCCTCTTCGATTTCTTCCTCTTCCATGTCTCGGATTTCTCAGATGGCCCCTGTTTCTTGCAGGAGGTTGTGGTCTCTGTGTACCACTGCTTTCCAAAGATCGTTTGTTGGCTTGCTCTACTTTAATTGCCTTTCCATCCAAAGACTAAACAGATTAAGTATAACATTAATAACATCACATCAAATTTATTTACTACTGCACTAGTCCAAGATCAGTCTTTTTTCCCCAAAGCAAACATTTTCTTCTGAAATGATTGTGTCCTTCACCATGCCAGATAAATGAGACTTAATGAGTAACTGCCTTTCATTAAGTCATCCAACACAAAGTGTACGTATTGGCAATTAGAGCTCCCTGAAATGTCCTCTGGTATTAAAAGAAGATTAATACCTCTCACTTATCATGAGAGAATATACCCTTTTATTTTCTATAATGGAGAACTAAACTCACTTCCTTTCTCTACTTCTACCATTCAAAGTTTTCAGTGTCCCAAGGGTATATAAAAGTATACGTGTCATTTAAAAAATAAAATGATCCAGTTATTTATTCAAAATGGTTATTCCTACTTTAATTGTTTTTAGCATTTCTTAAATATTAAGGGAAAGAAAATTTTCCAACATGATTGTTCTTCTGTATTTACTTCTAATAATTTCCTTGATTTTTTTTTTTTAAATAGAGCACTTATTTGGTCCTTAACATTTCTTGCCTTATTCAATTGTTTGAACATGTCCCCCAAGAGTAACTTCTTATAGTGGTACTTCATATTCTTATGTTTCAGAAATGCTTACACTTCTTAATCTTCCAACAACTTCCTACATTACCCTTCTATAGATGCCAGTGTGATTTTTGAACACATAATTCAAATCATCATATAATTGCTCTAAGTAAAACACTCTAGCTGTTTCATGTTATCCTTGGAAAACAATTTTAAATGCTGAATTCCTACTAAGACTTCTGGTGGATATGGATGGGCCCTGGCCCAATACAAACAGCCTCAAGAGCCATGTGCTCCCACGTTAGGGCCTCCTTTTCTGTTTCTGGGTCCAAAATATTTCCCACAGACTTATGAATGGCTGCCTCCCTTCCAACATTCAGGATTTAACATTTTTAGACCTATATGTATAGAAAACCACTCCCCTTAAGCTCTAATGAAATTACCTACTTTATGTTCCTTAATATTTTTCATATGAAATTGTATTTATTTTTACTTGTACGTTTCTCATCACAAGTGTCCAAGAAAATAGGCATTTTGTATTACCCACAACCATTAATCTATTGCTAAAGCAATGCCTGGCAATAAAATATCTGTTGAATAAAGAATTGAAGAATAATGTCTACACGGACTACACGTTCTTGTGCTTGAAAACAAACAAATAATGGGGGTCTACTATCCTTCATGACACAAATTTACCTCTGCACCCAAAATAAAATCATGAGTCAAGATCAACTTTTAGGTACTACCATACCTTAAAATATGAAAGTAAAGTAAAAGGGTCAACATGTGCCAAGTGCCTGCAGCATACCAGAAACCAAGCTATAGGACAAAGGGAATTAATGTATGTGTTCCACACTATGAGAACTGAGATGCACTGGAAGTACTTTTAACAATGAACAATTCACAGGATGATGAATATAAAAAGATAGTACCTGCCATATAAAATGGGAAAAATATTACCTACAATATAAAAGAATTCTTTGAGCAAAGATGCAATTAAAAGTACAGTTGTAAGGGACACATGATTATTTGTAACAGTGACACAAGGAAGAGTGACTCTGAAGTACAAAAAAGTCGAGACTTCAAAATGACAGTACGGGATATTGGGGAGAGCTCTACAGGCTAAAACTCATTTACTTTTACATTTGAATGCTAAAACAGGTTTAAAATATATTGTTAAAGCTCATGTTAATGTCAATCTCCTTCCAACCGGACAATCCAATACGTACATGACAAAATGGAGAGTGAAGGCTTATATGGCATCATGTTACTTTAAAAAATTAGAAAAAAAAATCTTGAAATAGTAATAAATGGAGAACACAAAATATTATTAAAGTCTCTTACTTTTCCATTCATATCTTGGACAGCATCCTTTGCATCTGCAGGATTCTCAAAAGTAATAAAAGCAAAGCCTCTAGACTTGTTTTTTTTTCTGATCCTTCATCAACATAACTGTAATATACATAAATATTTTTAATTTAAATTTCACATAAAATTGAACGTTTCATATTTTCAAAATAATCCATCCTTTGACACTTTCTCATAAGGCCTCCTTAATTTCATGTTATGGACACAGTGCAGTAACAGCCTCCCGGAAGTTACTTAAAAACAAAACAAACACCAAAAACAAATAAAGCAAAAAAACCCTTTCCATTTTATATCATTTCTAGTAGTTTAAAAAGAGAGTCAATAATTTCAACCATTCTACAGCTAGCATATCTCATCCCATTTCATGTCCTATGACCCCAGTATGTTTAAAAAGCCCTGGGACTTCCCTGGTGGTCCAGTGGATAAGACTCCACGTTCCCAATGAAGGGGACACGGGTCTGATCCCTCGTCAGGCAACTAAGATCCACATGCCGCATGCCACTGTGCGTGGGCTTGATCCCTTGTCAGGTAAGTAAAACCCAGCATGCTGCAAAGCGTGGCTGGGGTGAAGAAAGAAACGCTGCTTTTTTCCCTTCTCAGTAGTAGGAGCCCCTAAGTTGTACAATTTCCCTCATTGCCCAGTGCTTCCCTAATAAAAAACAGAAACTTAAAAAAAAAGTGCTCGTGTGTTACAAATAGAAAAAGCACTTTAACTTAGCTGTTCAATGGTGTATGTTTAATACACATTTGCTTCGAACATATATGTGTGTGTGTGTGTGTGTGTGTGTGTGTGTGTCTATATGTATATATATAGGTTCTAAAAATTACCTTCCATAATGTGACCATATTTCCCAAATACCACTTCAAGAGAATTTTCATTGGTGTCAGCATGGAGGCCTCCTATGAACAGTTTCCCAGCCTGGTCTGCTTCCGCCATTTTTCTGTAAGTAATTAAAAATATATCTTTATACATATAGCAAAAAATAAATTATAAGCAAAAACTATTACACCTGTTTATAACTCAACTGAAGTACCCTATATCAGTGAAAATATTTGCCGTTTCTTACTTAAAAGAGAGGAAACTTGTAACACAAAGCAAAACAAGCACTGGCGTAACAAATGCTCCATTCTTTATAGATATCTTACAAAAACCTGTATGTAAAAACTAGATTAGAAGGCAACTGTAAATTAGTTTACCTGCAGGGTTCAAGGCTTCTTTTCCAAAACACAACAAAAAAATAAGCAATAATAAATGGCCCTGGATTCTACACATCTAACAGTTAATATGTTTTATGAACTGTGCAGAATATACCTTAAACATATTTTTAAATTTTTCACATCTACTCACATTTTTCTTGTCTATGCATCAAATAATGTTTAAAATAATGTTTTCCCACAAACTTTAAAAGTGGTAAGTCATAAAAGCAAAGGAGGGAGTTACTTCCTTTATTGAGGAAAATGTAAACTGTGTTTACTTAGATCGAGAGACTTTAAGAAACACTGGTCAAAAGAGAGTACCATTCTTTATATGCCAAATTAAATCAGACGCTTTTTGTCAAGTGAATCAACATTTTGACATTTGATAACTAAAATTACAAGTTTTAAATCATTTAAGTTAAAATAGCTATCTTGCTTGTATTGCTCAGTACCTCTGCTTTCACAAAGAAAACCCGAGGAAACAAAAAAGAAAAAAGATAAAACTGCACGAGAGGGCTTCCCTGGTGGCGCAGTGGTTGACAGTCCGCCTGCCTACCCAGGGGACAGGGGTTCGGCACCGCTCCGGGAGGAGCCCACCAGCCGCGGAGCGGCTGGGCCCGTGAGCCATGGCCGCTGGGCCTGCGCGTCTGGAGCCTCTGGGTACCGAGCCCGTGCTCCGCGGTGGGAGGGGCCACAGCAGTGAGAGGCCCGCATACCGCAAAAAACAAAAGTGCAAGCGGAACAAACTGGCGCCCGGCATACGCTCCACTACCCGCATGTGAGAGTAAACAGCAAAGAGGGTACGCCGCTAATCACACTTAAGTTATCTACTCAATATTCCCTCCCGCAGCATTTCAAACCTAGCTCCACCCCCACCCCCAACTTCGCAATTCACGGACCAACTCCAGGAACTTCACTGGCTTTTCATCGCTGCCTTGGCAACTGATTCTCCAGGAGAACAAACAGTAAACGTACTGTTCAAGAACAACTGATAGACTTCTCGAGACACTGTCTATTCAGACATAGTTATACAAACACCACTTACTCGGCTCTTATCTCTTACAGAAAAAGCCTGAGAGAAAAATCAAAATCTGAATTACCATGCTTTCTCTGGTAACAGGAGAACATATAGGTCTCAACTCTTTCTCCTGAGGTATAAATTATTCTCTCCTCCCTAAAATGCCGAATTTCTTACCTTATTTTGTCCTCCTCTTCAGAAGTCCTCCTTCCGCGTCTCTTCAGACAACCGTTAACTAAACTAAGGCTCGAGAGCAAGCGCTCTACTTCTAGAAAGAGGCTAAGGAACCAGATGTAGCGGTAGGTGGGGGAAGGGATGAGCCGCAGGGGAGGTAGGGAAGATGGAAGATGTGGAGGTAGGGGAGGGGTGAACAGAGAAACTCGCGGGAGAACTCGCGGGAGAAACTCTAAAGAAAACTGCAACAGCAGAATGTGTTCTCTACTTTTTACTGCATAATTTTCCCAGTTGCTTTAATTTAATCAATATAAAGGAGAAGGGCTTCCCAGGTGGCGCAGTGGTTGAGAGTCCGCCTGCCCAAGCAGGGGACGCGGGTTCGTGCCCCGGTCCGGGAGGATCCCACATGCCCCTGAGCTGCTGGGCCCTTGAGCCATGGCCGCTGAGCCTGCTCGTCTGAAGCTTGTGCTCCACAACGGGAGAGGCCACAACGGTGAGATGCCCGCGTACCGTAAAAAAAAAAAAAAGGAAAACGCATTTTGGGCTAATAACGTGAAGCTCCAGGTAATCAGTAGGGAGAGTTCAGGGATTTCTTGATAGATGTAAAATGGGGAGGACCAGATCATGAAGCATTTTGCTTGCTATGCAGATAGGCTACTTACTTAATTTTTTTAGTGGAACTGTTAGAATAATCTGAAACAGAAATATGAATGTCTAGAAGATATAATGCGTATAGTGATTTAATATGATACGAAGTCAGGCAGACAGAAAATAATCTAAACTTCAAAATTTAGTAGTTATATGAAACTGGGTAAGCTACCTAAACTCTTAAATTTACCCAGTCTACGAAAACAAGATGATAAAGAATTATCAGATAGGGTTATTGTGAGGTTAAATGATGTACTGAGCACATTGAGCACAACGCCGAAAACATAATTCAGGGTTCAAAACAAAAGTGTGAAAATATTGTCATTACTTTTATATTAAGTGGGAGCCTGAGGTTAATTTGTAATCCTGCCTTTTTTAGAGACTGGTCCAAATCATGAAACTGTTTTGGTTTTTGGTTTTTTCTTTTTGCGGTATGCCGGCCTCTCACCGTTGTGGCCCCTCCCATTGCAAAGCACAGGCTCCAGAAGCCAGTCTCAGCGGCCATGGCTCACGGGCCCAACCGCTCCGCGGCATGTGGGATCCTCCCGGACCGGGGCACGAACCTGTGTCCCCTGCATCGGCAGCCGGACTCTCAACCACTGGGCCACTAGGGAAGCCCAGATCTGTGGTGTTAATGCTTTGCATTGGTAGTGTCTTAATCGTATATTAACCATTATTGAGCACTTGAGAAAACTATGCAATGAAAAGTGTTCATGTAAACACCAGTTGATCAGTTGATGGTGATCAGTTAGTATTTCTTGGGACACTTTCCATAGTCTAGATAGAAAACAGCTGTATGCATTATACAAAAGCTGATCTTTAAATCAGGCAAAGTTATAACTGTTCCCTAATTCAGGGGTTTTATGGTTTCTACCTAATATGTAGGCCAACCGGCAGCTTCCAAGCAAGTCTACTGGAAGGGACAAGTTCAGTATATAGTAGGAAATCAAAGAATTGTTAGTATTTCAATAATGATTGTTTAATATTTTAATCCTCTGCCTGACAGGAAAGAAACACGAGAGGAAAAACAATTGATATTAAATCTCAGATGGTGTCTGAGAAAATCCTCTTATAGAGGTTTGGATATCACTCATTCATGAACAAAATTCAATCTGGATGTTAAGCATGTTTTTCAGTGACTGCAATGCAATTAAAGGACTGTGAGGTTAAGATTACTGTAATTGCTACAGCAGGCGAGTAGCTAGATATGAGCAGAGTAATGGAAGAGGGGACAGGTGGCAGGAAATCAAGCACCTGGTAAAGAGCAGAGGTCCATGGGCCGACAAAGAAAAACAGGAACCTCCAGACTGACAGGAAACTGCACATTTTCGGTGGTAAGTGTCCTGAAGGCAGACAAAGAGAGATGAGGAAAGACAGGAATCTCCTACTTCCAAATGTAACCTGTTGCTCATTATGCTCTCCTTACAATAAAATTAGCCTTGCAGACAAGCAGCACACACCGTGCAGTGAGGCCATGACACTTCTGATTAAGCTAAATAAGGACAAAAATCCCTTCTGGAGCTGCAAAGAAACAGGGAATTTGACCCCCAAACTCCTGCTTCCCCAATGAGTATGCCACCCCTTCCTTTGTATGCCCCTCATAACTGGCTTGCCAATGGAACCCAGGGCAGCAGCTCCTCACCTAACTGCCTGCTCTCCCTGAGGGCATATTCTTGCTTAAATAAATCCTCACTTTACTTGCTTAACCGCCTGTCTCATGCCCAACTCTTGGCATGAAGAGCAAGAAGCTTCAATTCACTGGGAACACAATGAGTATTTTTACACACGAGGAAGAAAGGAACAAACACATTTCTCTTAAAAACTAGTGGAGAAATACATGTTTTCTGTTAATAGCAAAGACTGGGTTACATAAGAAGCCGTGAAATTGAGAAAAACCATGACTTGCTTTACTGTTCTGGAACCAAACCCACAGTATCCCTGTATTTTGAAGATCACCCAACTGTTAAACACTTAAGAGTTTTATGGGTTTTTCATGAACAGGTACTCAGGAAAAAGTAAACGGTTCAGTTTTGGGTTCGAAACTTCGTTTGCTTTATCCTTCCTTTTAAGGATTTGACTCATCAATCTGATATGTTAGATACTAAAAGCAAACCTTTCATGCCCCGTAGGATTTTATGAAATACAGTACTTTAAGGCCAGCCAAGAAAATTAAACATAAAATTCTGTGGTCATTGAGACATCCTCCCTCCCTCCCTAATATCTGCCTAATATCTCCCTAATATCCCTAATATTAACCAGAGTTCCTCAAAGACAGATTGCCTTCCTGATCATAAAGGTCAATTATTTTACCTTCCTCTGACACTTAGGCTGTAACTTCTTAAAAAGAATACTGTTCTTTCCCAGCTCTGTACTGGGATCATGTTGACTTGCTGCTCACTTTGTACCTGCTTACCCAGACTACGTATCCCTGCTGATCTTCATGTAAAATATCTGTATGTCACTTTGATGTGATATACTGTCCTTTCTCTTCAAAATGAATGTAACCATGCCTTTGACTTCTAACAGGTAGAACAGTCCTCAGAACTTTCTGAGTCTGTCTCCTGAGTTATAATCCTCAGTTTGGCTCAAATAATACTCTCCTTCCCCTGAACTTCATTTTTGCTGTTCCTTTAAAAGGAAATTGCAGATTTCTGTACTAGTTTTGCAGATTCCAATTTGGCTTAAAGTTTTTACACTCCAGTTTCTTCCCAAATTGTAAGCATTACTCATTAAATGTCACCTGAAGTCACTGACAAAAAACCCTTAACCCTCCAGATAACTCTATACTTATGAGTATATTACGAAACCCTTTGTGTTACATCAAGCACACCAACATAAAGTTAAAATCAGTATTACTTAAAATGTTTCCCAATGTCTTAAAATCTAGGGGTACTAACTTTCACTAAGATATATATACTCAGAAAAGTTAACTGGTTCCATTTACATTGAGTGGAAAATTGGTTTTATAACCATTATTCCCACGTTGGTCATCTGCCACTTGAATATGGATCAGAAAATAGATACTTAACCTCAAGATTTCTTAAACTCTTTACAGTCACCTGTCTCAATTTTCCTTTCATCTATACTATGGCTTTAAAGGGATAAAGACACATCGACTTTCACTAATAATGCAAGCATTGTTTCTCAGCCTTTTTGGAGACTTCTCAAACCTTTTACATGTTTACAAGCTTTCAAAAAGGAATATGTAATTTCTTTAGCCTAACTGGAAAACAGTCACAGCTTGCGATGGAGAAATAACACATTGCTTAATTTTGAATACATTCACGTACAAAGGAAAAGTTTAGGCAAACAGCACAATTCACCCTCCAAACAAAAGTTTTATGCTTGTTTAACTCAGCAGTATCATCAACAAAACATATTTCACGAAATTTTTTTACTCTGAAAATTTTGAACATTTGAAACACGACTTCTACTTTTCAATTAACATTAACAACATGAAAGTCCTCTGAATAATTCCATGTTTCCCCTTTGTCTGAAAATTCCTAGAGGAAAAGTTAATATATGCCTCTTCCCCCCAAACCAACATTTTTCTTTTAGTAGTGTTCAAGCATCAATTAAGGAAAACAACTTAAACTTTTCCTTTGTAACGAACATTTGGTGCATGACTGAGTGTTAATTTTTAATATCTGCTTCGGCCCTCTCTTTCAGATTGGCTTCCCGCATAACCTCGTCTGGAAGCCCCACAAACTGAGCCACTGTATGAGTCACGGGGAGCAAGGTACTCCCTATTCACAGAGGGTGGAAACCCTCATTGTTCCTGTCTTCTACGCTTTCGACCCCTTGAATAAGTATTACTTTGCCTGCTGGAGTAACCTTCCGGACCTCCTCCATATCCATCTCTCATATTGCTATCACAGCGACTGCTTCCACCGTAAGTCACAGGGGCCCTTCGTGCTGCTGGTGCACCACGGGAGTCACATGGGAAGTTACTGATTGATAAACAAACGCTAAACATTACAAATTTTTCTGGGATCATATAACATGACTTACAGTGCTAAATATTTGAAAAGATAAGCTTCAGCTCTCTCTGCTATGAAAATATAAACTAGGTAGCTACGGTGAAGGGCTTCTACATTTCTTTAAAAGAGCGAGCAATATTTTTCAGCCTAAGTAAGTTTCTTTGAAAGTAAAAGCCCCTATTTTAGCATTTTTAAATAATCAGTCGAGTGGCAACTTTTAACAAGATTCAGTGGGGCTTCCCTGGTGGCGCAGTGGTTGACAGTCCGACTGCCGATGCAGGGGACACGGGTTCGTGCCCCGGTCCAGGAGGATCCCACATGCCGGGGAGCGGTTGGGACCGTGGGCCATGCATGGCCTCTGGGACTCCGCGTCAGGAGCCTGTGCTCCGCAACGGGAGGGGCCACGATGGTGAGAGGCCCGTGTCCCGCACACAAAATAAAAATAAAAAATCATAATAATGTTAAAATTGGTTTTCTGTAATGAGAAAAAAAGATGAGACTGCCCATTTACCCTTCATAGCCTTTTATTTTAAGTGAGCTATTAACAAAACCATTCAAAGGTCTTTAACTTATCTAAAAGGACATGCTAAACATACTTTTACCTTTGAGGAACTGAAGTAAAAGTAGAGTAAACAACGATCTGGTTAAGTCTAATTCTATGATTTACAAGTTGTAACTGGACTCTTACCGTAACTCCCATATGAATCCCTGTAAAAGCTTCCACTTCAATATTCAGAATAATCTCTATCACGATTTCCACCATAGCCATCACGGTCACTGAATTTAAAAGAATGTCATAAATTATGTCATCAATTTAAATTATGTGTCACAATAACATAATTGAAACGAAGGTTTTTATTTGATATAAACACAACATTTTATATTACCTATGTCCTCTAGAGGGATGATCATTCCGAGAATTTGAATGTCCGTAATAACTGTGTGCATAGCGTCTACGTGGTGGAGTATAATCCTTGCTGGCTCAGGAGTGTGGATAATCTCTCCTTGAATAACTGAAATAAAGCAGCTACAATTTTAAATGCAACTTATCATATCCAGAATATTTAAGAACTCAAGACAGCAAAAAGACAAAAACTTTTAAATGGGCAAAGGACTTGAATATACTTTTGTTTAAAGGAGATATACAATGAGCAACAAGGACATGAAAACCTGCTCAACATATTTATTAGGGAAATGAAATTCAAACCCAAAATGAAATATCTACTTTGCACGTATCACACTGGCTATAATGAAAAATAGACCCATAGAATATATCAAGTGTTGGTGCAGATGCAGAGAAACAAACCAAGTATATGTGCATGGCAGAAATGGAAAATAGTACAGGCTCTGTGGCAAAGATTAGCAGTTTCTTAAAAAATGTAAAGAATTCCTCTATGTCCCAGGAATTCCACTCCTTAAGTATACATACACTCAAAAAGAATTGAAAACACGTACCCAAATGCTTGTACAGGAGTATTCATGACAGCACCATGATGGGAATAACTCACACAGATGGATAAACAAACCATGTTAACCACACATATAATGGAATATTTAGTCAGCCAAAAAAAAGAAGGTCTGAAGTACTGATTCACGCTACAGCATGAATGATCCTTGAAAATATTTATGCTAAGGGAAAGCTGGATAATAAAGGTCACATATTGTTTGCTTCCATTAGTATGATATATTCAGGTGTAGATAAATTCATAGATAAGGACACAGGTGGGTACCTACCGGGGACAAGGGGGGACAAATTGGGTGTGACTGCTGATTAATTTTATTCTGGGGTAATGAAATGTTTTGGAACTGAACAGAGCTGGTGGTTGCATAACACTGTTAAGTGTGCTAAATGTTACTGAACTGTTCACTTTTAAATGTTCAATTTTGTGTTAGGTAAATTTCAACAAGAACAACAAAACGAACCATGACTTAATTCATATACTGTGCTTCCTATTACCTATCTTTAGTAGCATAACCACCATCTCTGTGACATATAGCCAACTCTCCGAAAAGAGACTGGCTCTCTTCGAGGAGGACCTCCACAATTTTCTCTTCCATGTGATCCTGAACCTTTAATTTAAAAATGCTTATGTAAGTATCTCAGAATTGACAGTAATGTTTCAAAGAAAAATCCCAAAGTCTGATAGCCTTCCACTCTCCAAAATCATTTAAAAAAACTACCCCTTCTAAAATTCCATTTACGCACATTTTCGTTTCCCTTTCAATGGTACCACTGAACATTGTATTTTCTGACATCTCCCGTTCCCCATACAGTTGGCATAACCTTTAGATTACCAGCAGTAGGGAAC
This sequence comes from Mesoplodon bidens, assembly GCF_964165515.1. Taxonomy (NCBI): domain Eukaryota; kingdom Metazoa; phylum Chordata; class Mammalia; order Artiodactyla; family Ziphiidae; genus Mesoplodon; species Mesoplodon bidens. Next base: position 308,827 of record NW_027672653.1, on the reverse strand, counting down.
ACTTCTCAGACTTTGAGCAAAACATTGATTTTTGGTAACTACTGTCACATATTCAACCACCAAGTGGTCGGCTCTCTCCTTTAAGTGTACAACCTTAATTATGGACCTTGTATGAGGATAGCAATAGTGACTTCTCTTGTTTATTAGCAATAAAGGGCTCATTTGAAAAACACTGTACCGCTCCCAAAATATGAAACTATCTCCCATAAATAACGTTCTCTTCCTGTGTTAATTCTTATTCCTCATTCCTGGAGGTCACTAGGACCTTGTTTGTTCTCTTCTCTTGTTTGTTCACTAGGCTAACCATCTACTAATGGAAAGGGTAGGCTTCTTAGCTTCTGTTGTGTTTTGAAGTCAATATCGTGCTACATTTGGCTTCATTCATATTCTACACGTTAAAGGGCAATTTGATAATGGCTGTTTCAAGTCTCTACCATATTACGGATCAGAAAACAGTGCTAGAAAAGTTAAGAGCACAAACTACAGTTCATATGGCAAGTTTCAATTATTGTTTATAATAATTAATAAAACCAGCTAGCCAATATACATAGCTTAACTAGTCTACAGACCAGAACGTTCTCTCACAGGACATAGTTTTCATGAAAATTCTGATATTGAAACTATGTGATAAAGAAGCCTACTAACCAAAAAGTGTTAGCAGCAACTTAAATTAAGAGGAATTCTATAGCCAACATGGACTTACAAGCAATGTTTTCCCCACTGCAGTGCTAATCACCTACTACATCTATAATCAAAAACTGACAAGTTATTTCCCAACCACAAATCAATCAATAAATTAGTGATTGGTTAACATGTCCATATACTTCTCACTTTCCATTTTGCTTAAACATTCTGTTTAAAATAGCTCCCTCTCATTAATTAGAAACAACTGTCTCTGCATTATATAGCATTTACCTTGTCTTCCCACCCCCCTACTGCTTCGCCCTTGGCAACATCTCTTAGGAGGAGGACCTCCACTTCTGGAACATGGTCCTCTTTTAACTGGAAAGGCTCCCCTGGAAGAACTCGCCTTGGGACTAGGAGTGTGTCCACCACGACCTGTGTTTAAATGAAATCTTTTTAGTTAAGCAGAATCAACATTTTTTCATTGGGCAAGTTTCACTTATTGTTATAAATTTTCACTAAACCATTACTCCAGTCTTCAGCTTTCCTATCTGTCTAAACCAATATGATTGTTTCCTCATATGACACAGAAGTCAGTAGAGTTCAAAGACTTACCGTAAAAGTCAGTTTGGGAAACGTAGGAACAAAACTGAAGAACCACTGGTATGAAAGTGCTCTGGGGAGAAGAGAGAGAGTACAGAAAAACCTGGATAAATTAAATGTAAAACTGAATTTTTCATCATTTTAGGAGGAAGATGGTAAGTTATTAGTTATATAATTCTGGTGTCAAGGAAGCTTTTGAAAAACACAACATCCTAGGTATAAATCAAAGCATTAAAAATAAAAAGGATGAATAAAAAATGCATTACCTAAAAGTTAAGTACATACATACAAATAACTCCCTTTGCTGGAGAATATCTGCTTATAACTTTACACTTGGTCCAGTATCCCTAGTTCTGCATCCATGGATTCAACCAACCTTGGATCACGTAGTGATCTTATATGTATTTATTGAAAAACAAAATCTGCTTGTAAGTTGATCAACAGTTCAGGCCTGTGTTATTCACAGATCAACTCTTAATGTTCATTTCTCAGTCAAAAGGGCTATGTTCTGTTCAATTTTAATAGTATTTAAGAAATGCACACTAAATACTGAAAATTGATGTGTTACCTTTCGAACCAGAAAGGTGTTTAGATGTATTCCAATTCCCCAGTAGTGCCACAGGCAAGAAAAAATGAGTACTCTTACACATGGCAGAATATGAACTGGTCAACTTTTCTCAAGCTCAAGATAGTGGGAAAAGAACAAAACTGTGTTATCTTAAAATGGGCACACCCTCTAACTGAACTTTCAAAAAACATTTCCTAAAATTCACACATGGAATTAGCACAAAAAGAAACTAAACGTTTTATTTCTGAAGACTGGTTCTGGTTAATAGATGAAGCAGAGGTTGTTAAATATATGGAAGTTTTTGAAATGCAAAGTGCTTTTCCTCCTTTTCTTACTAAGTAGAAAACTTCTCTGAAAAAAATCCAAAAAAAGGCATTTTCAACGACTTCCTCCTCTAATACACACACAAAGAAAACATACATATTTCTGAAGCAGAGCTTTTTACTCTTTTCCTGGGTCAAAGACACCTTTTAGAATCTAAAGCTCTATTTATTTCCCTAAGGTATTTTCCCAAATGCAAACCACAGACCCAGGTAGAAAAGCCTCATATCAAAATGACAATGGAGATTTGCTTAGATGTCTGAACACATATACTTAAGACAAATACTGCAAGGTGAAACCTAAAATATGAAGTGTTTCGCCCTGAATTGTGGATATTCTGAGTGACTTTTATTTTCTGTTGTGGAGTTTTCAAGATTCTCTAGTATTTTTATGATGCAATAAGGCTACTCTCAGAATAAAATTAACCAATGTATTTTTAAGAGATTATGAATGAATCATTGATTTAAACTCATATCAAGTTATCGGTCCTAAAGTGAAAAATTCTAATGTATGATCAACAGTAGGAAACTCGGTAGAAAAATTCTCGAAGAAAAGAGGCAAATAGTAATAATGGTAAAAGAGACTGAATTTAGTTTAAAATTTATGCTATTCCCCTGTAAGGTGATTAACGTTTTGCACATTACCTAGTTAAGTCATTTTATAACTACAATAATTCTTCACCACTTAGAAATACTTCTGACTATCAATGTGATTCATCATCTGATAGTTCTTACACACTACTTTGCTCATAAAGGATGGAATAAAAACTGAGAGGTTTCTATACAGTTAAACCTACTATTTTTCGGTCCTCTGGTTGCAGCCTTGTATTTCAAAACATTACCCAGGTGTCCTCCAGGTGAGGGATGCTCTCTTGCGCTCCCACTGCCTCCTCTTCCATTTCCACCTCTTCTATTTCCTCCTCTTCGATTTCTTCCTCTTCCATGTCTCGGATTTCTCAGATGGCCCCTGTTTCTTGCAGGAGGTTGTGGTCTCTGTGTACCACCGCTTTCCAAAGATCGTTTGTTGGCTTGCTCTACCTTAATTGCCTTTCCATCCAAAGACTAAACAGATTAAGTATAACATTAATAACATCACATCAAATTTATTTACTACTGCACTAGTCCAAGATCAGTCTTTTTTCCCCAAAGCAAACATTTTCTTCTGAAATGATTGTGTCCTTCACCATGCCAGATAAATGAGACTTAATGAGTAACTGCCTTTCATTAAGTCATCCAACACAAAGTGTACGTATTGGCAATTAGAGCTCCCTGAAATGTCCTCTGGTATTAAAAGAAGATTAATACCTCTCACTTATCATGAGAGAATATACCCTTTTATTTTCTATAATGGAGAACTAAACTCACTTCCTTTCTCTACTTCTACCATTCAAAGTTTTCAGTGTCCCAAGGGTATATAAAAGTATACGTGTCATTTAAAAAATAAAATGATCCAGTTATTTATTCAAAATGGTTATTCCTACTTTAATTGTTTTTAGCATTTCTTAAATATTAAGGGAAAGAAAATTTTCCAACATGATTGTTCTTCTGTATTTACTTCTAATAATTTCCTTGATTTTTTTTTTTTAAATAGAGCACTTATTTGGTCCTTAACATTTCTTGCCTTATTCAATTGTTTGTACATGTCCCCCAAGAGTAACTTCTTATAGTGGTACTTCATATTCTTATGTTTCAGAAATGCTTACACTTCTTAATCTTCCAACAACTTCCTACATTAACCTTCTATAGATGCCAATGTGATTTTTGAAAACATAATTCAAATCATCATATAATTGCTCTAAGTAAAACACTCTAGCTGTTTCATGTTATCCTTGGAAAACAATTTTAAATGCTGAATTCCTACTAAGACTTCTGGTGGATATGGATGGGCCCTGGCCCAATACAAACAGCCTCAAGAGCCATGTGCTCCCACATTAGGGCCTCCTTTTCTGTTTCTGGGTCCAAAATATTTCCCACAGACTGATGAATGGCTGCCTCCCTTCCAACATTCAGGATTTAACATTCTTAGATCTATATGTATAGAAAACCACTCCCCTTAAGCTCTAATGAAATTACCTACTTTATTTTCCTTAATATTTTTCATATGAAATTGTATTTATTTTTACTTGTACGTTTCTCATCTTTCACCCTAGAACACAAGTGTCCAAGAAAATAGGCATTTTGTATTACCCACAACCATTAATCTATTGCTAAAGCAATGCCTGGCAATAAAATATCTGTTGAATAAAGAATTGAAGAATAATGTCTACACGGACTACACGTTCTTGTGCTTGAAAACAAACAAATAATGGGGGTCTACTATCCTTCATGACACAAATTTACCTCTGCACCCAAAATAAAATCATGAGTCAAGATCAACTTTTAGGTACTACCATACCTTAAAATATGAAAGTAAAGTAAAAGGGTCAACATGTGCCAAGTGCCTGCAGCATACCAGAAACCAAGCTATAGGACAAAGGGAATTAATGTATGTGTTCCACACTATGAGAACTGAGATGCACTGGAAGTACTTTTAACAATGAACAATTCACAGGATGATGAATATAAAAAGATAGTACCTGCCATATAAAATGGGAAAAATATTACCTACAATATAAAAGAATTCTTTGAGCAAAGATGCAATTAAAAGTACAGTTGTAAGGGACAAATGATTATTTGTAACAGTGACACAAGGAAGAGTGACTCTGAAGTACAAAAAAGTCGAGACTTCAAAATGACAGTACGGGATATTGGGGAGAGCTCTACAGGCTAAAACTCATTTACTTTTACATTTGAATGCTAAAACAGGTTTAAAATATATTGTTAACGCTCACGTTAATGTCAATCTCCTTCCAACCGGACAATCCAATACGTACGTGACAAAATGGAGAGTGAAGGCTTATATGGCATCATGTTACTTTAAAAAATTAGAAAAAATAATCTTGAAATAGTAATAAATGGAGAACACAAAATATTATTAAAGTCTCTTACTTTTCCATTCATATCTTGGACAGCATCCTTTGCATCTGCAGGATTCTCAAAAGTAATAAAAGCAAAGCCTCTAGACTTGTTTTTTTTTCTGATCCTTCATCAACATAACTGTAATATACATAAATATTTTTAATTTAAATTGCACATAAAATTGAACGTTTCATATTTTCAAAATAATCCATCCTTTGACACTTTCTCATAAGGCCTCCTTAATTTCATGTTATAGACACAGTGCAGTAACAGCCTCCCGGAAGTTACTTAAAAACAAAACAAACACCAAAAACAAATAAAGCAAAAAAACCCTTTCCATTTTATATCATTTCTAGTAGTTTAAAAAGAGAGTCAATAATTTCAACCATTCTACAGCTAGCATATCTCATCCCATTTCATGTCCTATGACCCCAGTATGTTTAAAAAGCCCTGGGACTTCCCTGGTGGTCCAGTGGATAAGACTCCACGTTCCCAATGAAGGGGACACGGGTCTGATCCCTCGTCAGGCAACTAAGATCCACATGCCGCATGCCACTGTGCGTGGGCTTGATCCCTGGTCAGGTAAGTAAAACCCAGCATGCTGCAAAGCGTGGCTGGGGTGAAGAAAGAAACGCTGCTTTTTTCCCTTCTCAGTAGTAGGAGCCCCTAAGTTGTACAATTTCCCTCATTGCCCAGTGCTTTCCTAATAAAAAACAGAAACTTTAAAAAAAAGTGCTCATGTGTTACAAATAGAAAAAGCACTTTAACTTAGCTGTTCAATGGTGTGTGTTTAATACACATTTGCCTCGAACATATATATATATATATATATATATATATATATATATATATATATATATATATATATATGTATATGTATATATGTATATATATAGGTTCTAAAAATTACCTTCCATAATGTGACCATATTTCCCAAATACCACTTCAAGAGAATTTTCATTGGTGTCAGCATGGAGGCCTCCTATGAACAGTTTCCCAGCCTGATCTGCTTCCGCCATTTTTCTGTAAGTAATTAAAAATATATCTTTATACATATAGCAAAAAATAAATTATAAGCAAAAACTATTACACCTGTTTATAACTCAACTGAAGTACCCTATATCAGTGAAAATATTTGCCGTTTCTTACTTAAAAGAGAGGAAACTTGTAACACAAAGCAAAACAAGCACTGGCGTAACAAATGCTCCATTCTTTATAGATATCTTACAAAAACCTGTATGTAAAAACTAGATTAGAAGGCAACTGTAAATTAGTTTACCTGCAGGGTTCAAGGCTTCTTTTCCAAAACACAACAAAAAAAAAATAAGCAATAATAAATGGTCCTGGATTCTACACATCTAACAGTTAATATGTTTTATGAACTGTGCAGAATATACCTTAAACATATTTTTAAATTTTTCACATCTACTCACATTTTTCTTGTCTATGCATCAAATAATGTTTAAAATAATGTTTTCCCACAAACTTTAAAAGTGGTAAGTCATAAAAGCAAAGGAGGGAGTTACTTCCTTTATTGAGGAAAATGCAAACTGTGTTTACTTAGATCGAGAGACTTTAAGAAACACTGGTCAAAAGAGAGTACCATTCTTTATATGTCAAATTAAATCAGACGCTTTTTGTCAAGTGAATCAACATTTTGACATTTGATAACTAAAATTACAAGTTTTAAATCATTTAAGTTAAAATAGCTATCTTGCTTGTATTGCTCAGTACCTCTGCTTTCACAAAGAAAACCCGAGGAAACAAAAAAGAAAAAAGAAAAACTGCACGAGAGGGCTTCCCTGGTGGCGCAGTGGTTGACAGTCCGCCTGCCTACCCAGGGGACACGGGTTCGGCACCGCTCCGGGAGGAGCCCACCAGCCCCGGAGCGGCTGGGCCCGTGAGCCATGGCCGCTGGGCCTGCGCGTCTGGAGCCTCTGGGTACCGAGCCCGTGCTCCGCGGTGGGAGGGGCCACAGCAGTGAGAGGCCCGCATACCGCAAAAAACAAAAGTGCAAGCGGAACAAACTGGCGCCCGGCATACGCTCCACTACCCGCAAGTGAGAGTAAACAGCAAAGAGGGTACGCCGCTAATCACAGTTATCTACTCAATATTCCCTCCCGCAGCATTTCAAACCTAGCTCCACCCCCACCCCCAACTTCGCAATTCAAGGACCAACTCCAGGAACTTCACTGGCTTTTCATCGCTGCCTTGGCAACTGATTCTCCAGGAGAACAAACAGTAAACGTACTGTTTAAGAACAACTGATAGACTTCTCGAGACACTGTCTATTCAGACATAGTTATACAAACACCACTTACTCGGCTCTTATCTCTTACAGAAAAAGCCTGAGAGAAAAATCAAAATCTGAATTACCATGCTTTCTCTGGTAACAGGAGAACATATAGGTCTCAACTCTTTCTCCTGAGGTATAAATTATTCTCTCCTCCCTAAAATGCCGAATTTCTTACCTTATTTTGTCCTCCTCTTCAGAAGTCCTCCTTCCGCGTCTCTTCAGACAACCGTTAACTAAACTAAGGCTCGAGAGCAAGCGCTCTACTTCTAGAAAGAGGCTAAGGAACCAGATGTAGCGGTAGGTGGGGGAAGGGATGAGCCGCAGGGGAGGTAGGGAAGATGGAAGATGTGGAGGTAGGGGAGGGGTGAACAGAGAAACTCGCGGGAGAACTCGCGGGAGAAACTCTAAAGAAAACTGCAACAGCAGAATGTGTTCTCTACTTTTTACTGCATACTTTTCCCAGTTGCTTTAATTTAATCAATATAAAGGAGAAGGGCTTCCCAGGTGGCGCAGTGGTTGAGAGTCCGCCTGCCCATGCAGGGGATGCGGGTTCGTGCCCCGGTCCGGGAGGATCCCACATGCCCCTGAGCTGCTGGGCCCCTGAGCCATGGCCGCTGAGCCTGCTCGTCTGAAGCTTGTGCTCCACAACGGGAGAGGCCACAACGGTGAGATGCCCGCGTACCGTAAAAAAAAAAAAAAAGGAAAACGCATTTTGGGCTAATAACGTGATGCTCCAGGTAATCAGTAGGGAGAGTTCAGGGATTTCTTGATAGATGTAAAATGGGGAGGACCAGATCATGAAGCATTTTGCTTGCTATGCAGATATGCTACTTACTTAATTTTTTTAGTGGAACTGTTAGAATAATCTGAAACAGAAATATGAATGTCTAGAAGATATAATGCGTATAGTGATTTAATATGATACGAAGTCAGGCAGACAGAAAATAATCTAAACTTCAAAATTTAGTAGTTATATGAAACTGGGTAAGCTACCTAAACTCTTAAATTTACCCAGTCTACGAAAACAAGATGATAAAGAATTATCAGATAGGGTTATTGTGAGGTTAAATGATGTACTGAGCACATTGAGCACAACGCCGAAAACATAATTCAGGGTTCAAAACAAAAGTGTGAAAATATTGTCATTACTTTTATATTAAGTGGGAGCCTGAGGTTAATTTGTAATCCTGCCTTTTTTAGAGACTGGTCCAAATCATGAAACTGTTTTGGTTTTTGGTTTTTTCTTTTTGCGGTATGCCGGCCTCTCACCGTTGTGGCCCCTCCCATTGCAAAGCACAGGCTCCAGAAGCCAGTCTCAGCGGCCATGGCTCACGGGCCCAACCGCTCCGCGGCATGTGGGATCCTCCCGGACCGGGGCACGAACCTGTGTCCCCTGCATCGGCAGCCGGACTCTCAACCACTGGGCCACTAGGGAAGCCCAGATCTGTGGTGTTAATGCTTTGCATTGGTAGTGTCTTAATCGTATATTAACCATTATTGAGCACTTGAGAAAACTATGCAATGAAAAGTGTTCATGTAAACACCAGTTGATCAGTTGATGGTGATCAGTTAGTATTTCTTGGGACACTTTCCATAGTCTAGATAGAAAACAGCTGTATGCATTATACAAAAGCTGATCTTTAAATCAGGCAAAGTTATAACTGTTCCCTAATTCAGGGGTTTTATGGTTTCTACCTAATATGTAGGCCAACCGGCAGCTTCCAAGCAAGTCTACTGGAAGGGACAAGTTCAGTATATAGTAGGAAATCAAAGAATTGTTAGTATTTCAATAATGATTGTTTAATATTTTAATCCTCTGCCTGACAGGAAAGAAACACGAGAGGAAAAACAATTGATATTAAATCTCAGATGGTGTCTGAGAAAATCCTCTTATAGAGGTTTGGATATCACTCATTCATGAACAAAATTCAATCTGGGTGTTAAGCATGTTTTTCAGTGACTGCAATGCAATTAAAGGACTGTGAGGTTAAGATTACTGTAATTGCTACAGCAGGCGAGTAGCTAGATATGAGCAGAGTAATGGAAGAGGGGCCAGGTGGCAGGAAATCAAGCACCTGGTAAAGAGCAGAGGTCCATGGGCCGACAAAGAAAAACAGGAACCTCCAGACTGACAGGAAACTGCACATTTTCGGTGGTAAGTGTCCTGAAGGCAGACAAAGAGAGATGAGGAAAGACAGGAATCTCCTACTTCCAAATGTAACCTGTTGCTCATTATGCTCTCCTTACAATAAAATTAGCCTTGCAGACAAGCAGCACACACCGTGCAGTGAGGCCATGACACTTCTGATTAAGCTAAATAAGGACAAAAATCCCTTCTGGAGCTGCAAAGAAACAGGGAATTTGACCCCCAAACTCCTGCTTCCCCAATGAGTATGCCACCCCTTCCTTTGTATGCCCCTCATAACTGGCTTGCCAATGGAACCCAGGGCAGCAGCTCCTCACCTAACTGCCTGCTCTCCCTGAGGGCATATTCTTGCTTAAATAAATCCTCACTTTACTTGCTTAACCGCCTGTCTCATGGCAACTCTTGGCATGAAGAGCAAGAAGCTTCAATTCACTGGGAACACAATGAGTATTTTTACACACGAGGAATAAACGAACAAACACATTTCTCTTAAAAACTAGTGGAGAAATACATGTTTTCTGTTAATAGCAAAGACTGGGTTACATAAGAAGCCGTGAAATTGAGAAAAACCATGACTTGCTTTACTGTTCTGGAACCAAACCCACAGTATCCCTGTATTTTGAAGATCACCCAACTGTTAAACACTTAAGAGTTTTATGGGTTTTTCATGAACAGGTACTCAGGAAAAAGTAAACGGTTCAGTTTTGGGTTCGAAACTTCGTTTGCTTTATCCTTCCTTTTAAGGATTTGACTCATCAATCTGATATGTTAGATACTAAAAGCAAACCTTTCATGCCCCGTAGGATTTTATGAAATACAGTACTTTAAGGCCAGCCAAGAAAATTAAACATAAAATTCTGTGGTCATTGAGACATCCTCCCTCCCTCCCTAATATCTGCATTACACATTAACCAGAGTTCCTCAAAGACAGATTGCCTTCCTGATCATACAGGTCAATTATTTTACCTTCCTCTGACACTTAGGCTGTAACTTCTTAAAAAGAATACTGTTCTTTCCCAGCTCTGTACTGGGATCATGTTGACTTGCTGCTCACTTTGTACCTGCTTACCCAGACTACGTATCCCTGCTGATCTTCATGTAAAATATCTGTATGTCACTTTGATGTGATATACTGTCCTTTCTCTTCAAAATGAATGTAACCATGCCTTTGACTTCTAACAGGTAGAACAGTCCTCAGAACTTTCTGAGTCTGTCTCCTGAGTTATAATCCTCAGTTTGGCTCAAATAATACTCTCCTTCCCCTGAACTTCATTTTTGCTGTTCCTTTAAAAGGAAATTGCAGATTTCTGTACTAGTTTTGCAGATTCCAATTTGGCTTAAAGTTTTTACACTCCAGTTTCTTCCCAAATTGTAAGCATTACTCATTAAATGTCACCTGAAGTCACTGACAAAAAACCCTTAACCCTCCAGATAACTCTATACTTATGAGTATATTACGAAACCCTTTGTGTTACATCAAGCACACCAACATAAAGTTAAAATCAGTATTACTTAAAATGTTTCCCAATGTCTTAAAATCTAGGGGTACTAACTTTCACTAAGATATATATACTCAGAAAAGTTAACTGGTTCCATTTACATTGAGTGGAAAATTGGTTTTATAACCATTATTCCCACGTTGGTCATCTGCCACTTGAATATGGATCAGAAAATAGATACTTAACCTCAAGATTTCTTAAACTCTTTACAGTCACCTGTCTCAATTTTCCTTTCATCTATACTATGGCTTTAAAGGGATAAAGACACATCGACTTTCACTAATAATGCAAGCATTGTTTCTCAGCCTTTTTGGAGACTTCTCAAACCTTTTACATGTTTACAAGCTTTCAAAAAGGAATATGTAATTTCTTTAGCCTAACTGGAAAACAGTCACAGCTTGCGATGGAGAAATAACACACTGCTTAATTTTGAATACATTCACGTACAAAGGAAAAGTTTAGGCAAACAGCACAATTCACCCTCCAAACAAAAGTTTTATGCTTGTTTAACTCAGCAGTATCATCAACAAAACATATTTCACGAAATTTTTTTACTCTGAAAATTTTGAACATTTGAAACACGACTTCTACTTTTCAATTAACATTAACAACATGAAAGTCCTCTGAATAATTCCATGTTTCCCCTTTGTCTGAAAATTCCTAGAGGAAAAGTTAATATATGCCTCTTCCCCCCAAACCAACATTTTTCTTTTAGTAGTGTTCAAGCATCAATTAAGGAAAACAACTTAAACTTTTCCTTTGTAACGAACATTTGGTGCATGACTGAGTGTTAATTTTTAATATCTGCTTCGGCCCTCTCTTTCAGATTGGCTTCCCGCATAACCTCGTCTGGAAGCCCCACAAACTGAGCCACTGTATGAGTCACGGGGAGCAAGGTACTCCCTATTCACAGAGGGTGGAAACCCTCATTGTTCCTGTCTTCTACGCTTTCGACCCCTTGAATAAGTATTACTTTGCCTGCTGGAGTAACCTTCCGGACCTCCTCCATATCCATCTCTCATATTGCTATCACAGCGACTGCTTCCACCGTAAGTCACAGGGGCCCTTCGTGCTGCTGGTGCACCACGGGAGTCACATGGGAAGTTACTGATTGATAAACAAACGCTAAACATTACAAATTTTTCTGGGATCATATAACATGACTTACAGTGCTAAATATTTGAAAAGATAAGCTTCAGCTCTCTCTGCTATGAAAATATAAACTAGGTAGCTACGGTGAAGGGCTTCTACATTTCTTTAAAAGAGCGAGCAATATTTTTCAGCCTAAGTAAGTTTCTTTGAAAGTAAAAGCCCCTATTTTAGCATTTTTAAATAATCAGTCGAGTGGCAACTTTTAACAAGATTCAGTGGGGCTTCCCTGGTGGCGCAGTGGTTGACAGTCCGACTGCCGATGCAGGGGACACGGGTTCGTGCCCCGGTCCAGGAGGATCCCACATGCCGGGGAGCGGTTGGGACCGTGGGCCATGCATGGCCTCTGGGACTCCGCGTCAGGAGCCTGTGCTCCGCAACGGGAGGGGCCACGATGGTGAGAGGCCCGTGTCCCGCACACAAAATAAAAATAAAAAATCATAATAATGTTAAAATTGGTTTTCTGTAATGAGAAAAAAAGATGAGACTGCCCATTTACCCTTCATAGCCTTTTATTTTAAGTGAGCTATTAACAAAACCATTCAAAGGTCTTTAACTTATCTAAAAGGACATGCTAAACATACTTTTACCTTTGAGGAACTGAAGTAAAAGTAGAGTAAACAACGATCTGGTTAAGTCTAATTCTATGATTTACAAGTTGTAACTGGACTCTTACCGTAACTCCCATATGAATCCCTGTAAAAGCTTCCACTTCAATATTCAGAATAATCTCTATCACGATTTCCACCATAGCCATCACGGTCACTGAATTTAAAAGAATGTCATAAATTATGTCATCAATTTAAATTATGTGTCACAATAACATAATTGAAACGAAGGTTTTTATTTGATATAAACACAACATTTTATATTACCTATGTCCTCTAGAGGGATGATCATTCCGAGAATTTGAATGTCCGTAATAACTGTGTGCATAGCGTCTACGTGGTGGAGTATAATCCTTGCTGGCTCAGGAGTGTGGATAATCTCTCCTTGAATAACTGAAATAAAGCAGCTACAATTTTAAATGCAACTTATCATATCCAGAATATTTAAGAACTCAAGACAGCAAAAAGACAAAAACTTTTAAATGGGCAAAGGACTTGAATATACTTTTGTTTAAAGGAGATATACAATGAGCAACAAGGACATGAAAACCTGCTCAACATATTTATTAGGGAAATGAAATTCAAACCCAAAATGAAATATCTACTTTGCACGTATCACACTGGCTATAATGAAAAATAGACCCATAGAATATATCAAGTGTTGGTGCAGATGCAGAGAAACAAACCAAGTATATGTGCATGGCAGAAATGGAAAATAGTACAGGCTCTGTGGCAAAGATTAGCAGTTTCTTAAAAAATGTAAAGAATTCCTCTATGTCCCAGGAATTCCACTCCTTAAGTATACATACACTCAAAAAGAATTGAAAACACGTACCCAAATGCTTGTACAGGAGTATTCATGACAGCACCATGATGGGAATAACTCACACAGATGGATAAACAAACCATGTTAACCACACATATAATGGAATATTTAGTCAGCCAAAAAAAAGAAGGTCTGAAGTACTGATTCACGCTACAGCATGAATGATCCTTGAAAATATTTATGCTAAGGGAAAGCTGGATAATAAAGGTCACATATTGTTTGCTTCCATTAGTATGATATATTCAGGTGTAGATAAATTCATAGATAAGGACACAGGTGGGTACCTACCGGGGACAAGGGGGGACAAATTGGGTGTGACTGCTGATTAATTTTATTCTGGGGTAATGAAATGTTTTGGAACTGAACAGAGCTGGTGGTTGCATAACACTGTTAAGTGTGCTAAATGTTACTGAACTGTTCACTTTTAAATGTTCAATTTTGTGTTAGGTAAATTTCAACAAGAACAACAAAACGAACCATGACTTAATTCATATACTGTGCTTCCTATTACCTATCTTTAGTAGCATAACCACCATCTCTGTGACATATAGCCAACTCTCCGAAAAGAGACTGGCTCTCTTCGAGGAGGACCTCCACAATTTTCTCTTCCATGTGATCCTGAACCTTTAATTTAAAAATGCTTATGTAAGTATCTCAGAATTGACAGTAATGTTTCAAAGAAAAATCCCAAAGTCTGATAGCCTTCCACTCTCCAAAATCATTTAAAAAAACTACCCCTTCTAAAATTCCATTTACGCACATTTTCGTTTCCCTTTCAATGGTACCACTGAACATTGTATTTTCTGACATCTCCCGTTCCCCATACAGTTGGCATAACCTTTAGATTACCAGCAGTAGGGAACACTTCTCAGACTTTGAGCAAAACATTGATTTTTGGTAACTACTGTCACATATTCAACCACCAAGTGGTCGGCTCTCTCCTTTAAGTGTACAACCTTAATTATGGACCTTGTATGAGGATAGCAATAGTGACTTCTCTTGTTTATTAGCAATAAAGGGCTCATTTGAAAAACACTGTACCGCTCCCAAAATATGAAACTATCTCCCATAAATAACGTTCTCTTCCTGTGTTAATTCTTATTCCTCATTCCTGGAGGTCACTAGGACCTTGTTTGTTCTCTTCTCTTGTTTGTTCACTAGGCTAACCATCTACTAATGGAAAGGGTAGGCTTCTTAGCTTCTGTTGTGTTTTGAAGTCAATATCGTGCTACATTTGGCTTCATTCATATTCTACACGTTAAAGGGCAATTTGATAATGGCTGTTTCAAGTCTCTACCATATTACGGATCAGAAAACAGTGCTAGAAAAGTTAAGAGCACAAACTACAGTTCATATGGCAAGTTTCAATTATTGTTTATAATAATTAATAAAACCAGCTAGCCAATATACATAGCTTAACTAGTCTACAGACCAGAACGTTCTCTCACAGGACATAGTTTTCATGAAAATTCTGATATTGAAACTATGTGATAAAGAAGCCTACTAACCAAAAAGTGTTAGCAGCAACTTAAATTAAGAGGAATTCTATAGCCAACATGGACTTACAAGCAATGTTTTCCCCACTGCAGTGCTAATCACCTACTACATCTATAATCAAAAACTGACAAGTTATTTCCCAACCACAAATCAATCAATAAATTAGTGATTGGTTAACATGTCCATATACTTCTCACTTTCCATTTTGCTTAAACATTCTGTTTAAAATAGCTCCCTTTCATTAATTAGAAACAACTGTCTCTGCATTATATAGCATTTACCTTGTCTTCCCACCCCCCTACTGCTTCGCCCTTGGCAACATCTCTTAGGAGGAGGACCTCCACTTCTGGAACATGGTCCTCTTTTAACTGGAAAGGCTCCCCTGGAAGAACTCGCCTTGGGACTAGGAGTGTGTCCACCACGACCTGTGTTTAAATGAAATCTTTTTAGTTAAGCAGAATCAACATTTTTTCATTGGGCAAGTTTCACTTATTGTTATAAATTTTCACTAAACCATTACTCCAGTCTTCAGCTTTCCTATCTGTCTAAACCAATATGATTGTTTCCTCATATGACACAGAAGTCAGTAGAGTTCAAAGACTTACCGTAAAAGTCAGTTTGGGAAACGTAGGAACAAAACTGAAGAACCACTGGTATGAAAGTGCTCTGGGGAG
The DNA here is from genome assembly GCF_964165515.1 of Mesoplodon bidens. Classification (NCBI taxonomy): domain Eukaryota; kingdom Metazoa; phylum Chordata; class Mammalia; order Artiodactyla; family Ziphiidae; genus Mesoplodon; species Mesoplodon bidens. The sequence continues at coordinate 293,059 of NW_027672653.1, read as the reverse complement.
AAGAGAGAGAGTACAGAAAAACCTGGATAAATTAAATGTAAAACTGAATTTTTCATCATTTTAGGAGGAAGATGGTAAGTTATTAGTTATATAATTCTGGTGTCAAGGAAGCTTTTGAAAAACACAACATCCTAGGTATAAATCAAAGCATTAAAAATAAAAAGGATGAATAAAAAATGCATTACCTAAAAGTTAAGTACATACATACAAATAACTCCCTTTGCTGGAGAATATCTGCTTATAACTTTACACTTGGTCCAGTATCCCTAGTTCTGCATCCATGGATTCAACCAACCTTGGATCACGTAGTGATCTTATATGTATTTATTGAAAAACAAAATCTGCTTGTAAGTTGATCAACAGTTCAGGCCTGTGTTATTCACAGATCAACTCTTAATGTTCATTTCTCAGTCAAAAGGGCTATGTTCTGTTCAATTTTAATAGTATTTAAGAAATGCACACTAAATACTGAAAATTGATGTGTTACCTTTCGAACCAGAAAGGTGTTTAGATGTATTCCAATTCCCCAGTAGTGCCACAGGCAAGAAAAAATGAGTACTCTTACACATGGCAGAATATGAACTGGTCAACTTTTCTCAAGCTCAAGATAGTGGGAAAAGAACAAAACTGTGTTATCTTAAAATGGGCACACCCTCTAACTGAACTTTCAAAAAACATTTCCTAAAATTCACACATGGAATTAGCACAAAAAGAAACTAAACGTTTTATTTCTGAAGACTGGTTCTGGTTAATAGATGAAGCAGAGGTTGTTAAATATATGGAAGTTTTTGAAATGCAAAGTGCTTTTCCTCCTTTTCTTACTAAGTAGAAAACTTCTCTGAAAAAAATCCAAAAAAAGGCATTTTCAACGACTTCCTCCTCTAATACACACACAAAGAAAACATACATATTTCTGAAGCAGAGCTTTTTACTCTTTTCCTGGGTCAAAGACACCTTTTAGAATCTAAAGCTCTATTTATTTCCCTAAGGTATTTTCCCAAATGCAAACCACAGACCCAGGTAGAAAAGCCTCATATCAAAATGACAATGGAGATTTGCTTAGATGTCTGAACACATATACTTAAGACAAATACTGCAAGGTGAAACCTAAAATATGAAGTGTTTCGCCCTGAATTGTGGATATTCTGAGTGACTTTTATTTTCTGTTGTGGAGTTTTCAAGATTCTCTAGTATTTTTATGATGCAATAAGGCTACTCTCAGAATAAAATTAACCAATGTATTTTTAAGAGATTATGAATGAATCATTGATTTAAACTCATATCAAGTTATCGGTCCTAAAGTGAAAAATTCTAATGTATGATCAACAGTAGGAAACTCGGTAGAAAAATTCTCGAAGAAAAGAGGCAAATAGTAATAATGGTAAAAGAGACTGAATTTAGTTTAAAATTTATGCTATTCCCCTGTAAGGTGATTAACGTTTTGCACATTACCTAGTTAAGTCATTTTATAACTACAATAATTCTTCACCACTTAGAAATACTTCTGACTATCAATGTGAGTCATCATCTGATAGTTCTTACACACTACTTTGCTCATAAAGGATGGAATAAAAACTGAGAGGTTTCTATACAGTTAAACCTACTATTTTTCGGTCCTCTGGTTGCAGCCTTGTATTTCAAAACATTACCCAGGTGTCCTCCAGGTGAGGGATGCTCTCTTGCGCTCCCACTGCCTCCTCTTCCATTTCCACCTCTTCTATTTCCTCCTCTTCGATTTCTTCCTCTTCCATGTCTCGGATTTCTCAGATGGCCCCTGTTTCTTGCAGGAGGTTGTGGTCTCTGTGTACCACCGCTTTCCAAAGATCGTTTGTTGGCTTGCTCTACCTTAATTGCCTTTCCATCCAAAGACTAAACAGATTAAGTATAACATTAATAACATCACATCAAATTTATTTACTACTGCACTAGTCCAAGATCAGTCTTTTTTCCCCAAAGCAAACATTTTCTTCTGAAATGATTGTGTCCTTCACCATGCCAGATAAATGAGACTTAATGAGTAACTGCCTTTCATTAAGTCATCCAACACAAAGTGTACGTATTGGCAATTAGAGCTCCCTGAAATGTCCTCTGGTATTAAAAGAAGATTAATACCTCTCACTTATCATGAGAGAATATACCCTTTTATTTTCTATAATGGAGAACTAAACTCACTTCCTTTCTCTACTTCTACCATTCAAAGTTTTCAGTGTCCCAAGGGTATATAAAAGTATACGTGTCATTTAAAAAATAAAATGATCCAGTTATTTATTCAAAATGGTTATTCCTACTTTAATTGTTTTTAGCATTTCTTAAATATTAAGGGAAAGAAAATTTTCCAACATGATTGTTCTTCTGTATTTACTTCTAATAATTTCCTTGATTTTTTTTTTTTAAATAGAGCACTTATTTGGTCCTTAACATTTCTTGCCTTATTCAATTGTTTGTACATGTCCCCCAAGAGTAACTTCTTATAGTGGTACTTCATATTCTTATGTTTCAGAAATGCTTACACTTCTTAATCTCCAACAACTTCCTACATTAACCTTCTATAGATGCCAATGTGATTTTTGAAAACATAATTCAAATCATCATATAATTGCTCTAAGTAAAACACTCTAGCTGTTTCATGTTATCCTTGGAAAACAATTTTAAATGCTGAATTCCTACTAAGACTTCTGGTGGATATGGATGGGCCCTGGCCCAATACAAACAGCCTCAAGAGCCATGTGCTCCCACATTAGGGCCTCCTTTTCTGTTTCTGGGTCCAAAATATTTCCCACAGACTGATGAATGGCTGCCTCCCTTCCAACATTCAGGATTTAACATTCTTAGATCTATATGTATAGAAAACCACTCCCCTTAAGCTCTAATGAAATTACCTACTTTATTTTCCTTAATATTTTTCATATGAAATAGTATTTATTTTTACTTGTACGTTTCTCATCTTTCACCCTAGAACACAAGTGTCCAAGAAAATAGGCATTTTGTATTACCCACAACCATTAATCTATTGCTAAAGCAATGCCTGGCAATAAAATATCTGTTGAATAAAGAATTGAAGAATAATGTCTACACGGACTACACGTTCTTGTGCTTGAAAACAAACAAATAATGGGGGTCTACTATCCTTCATGACACAAATTTACCTCTGCACCCAAAATAAAATCATGAGTCAAGATCAACTTTTAGGTACTACCATACCTTAAAATATGAAAGTAAAGTAAAAGGGTCAACATGTGCCAAGTGCCTGCAGCATACCAGAAACCAAGCTATAGGACAAAGGGAATTAATGTATGTGTTCCACACTATGAGAACTGAGATGCACTGGAAGTACTTTTAACAATGAACAATTCACAGGATGATGAATATAAAAAGATAGTACCTGCCATATAAAATGGGAAAAATATTACCTACAATATAAAAGAATTCTTTGAGCAAAGATGCAATTAAAAGTACAGTTGTAAGGGACAAATGATTATTTGTAACAGTGACACAAGGAAGAGTGACTCTGAAGTACAAAAAAGTCGAGACTTCAAAATGACAGTACGGGATATTGGGGAGAGCTCTACAGGCTAAAACTCATTTACTTTTACATTTGAATGCTAAAACAGGTTTAAAATATATTGTTAACGCTCACGTTAATGTCAATCTCCTTCCAACCGGACAATCCAATACGTACGTGACAAAATGGAGAGTGAAGGCTTATATGGCATCATGTTACTTTAAAAAATTAGAAAAAATAATCTTGAAATAGTAATAAATGGAGAACACAAAATATTATTAAAGTCTCTTACTTTTCCATTCATATCTTGGACAGCATCCTTTGCATCTGCAGGATTCTCAAAAGTAATAAAAGCAAAGCCTCTAGACTTGTTTTTTTTTCTGATCCTTCATCAACATAACTGTAATATACATAAATATTTTTAATTTAAATTGCACATAAAATTGAACGTTTCATATTTTCAAAATAATCCATCCTTTGACACTTTCTCATAAGGCCTCCTTAATTTCATGTTATGGACACAGTGCAGTAACAGCCTCCCGGAAGTTACTTAAAAACAAAACAAACACCAAAAACAAATAAAGCAAAAAAACCCTTTCCATTTTATATCATTTCTAGTAGTTTAAAAAGAGAGTCAATAATTTCAACCATTCTACAGCTAGCATATCTCATCCCATTTCATGTCCTATGACCCCAGTATGTTTAAAAAGCCCTGGGACTTCCCTGGTGGTCCAGTGGATAAGACTCCACGTTCCCAATGAAGGGGACACGGGTCTGATCCCTCGTCAGGCAACTAAGATCCACATGCCGCATGCCACTGTGCGTGGGCTTGATCCCTGGTCAGGTAAGTAAAACCCAGCATGCTGCAAAGCGTGGCTGGGGTGAAGAAAGAAACGCTGCTTTTTTCCCTTCTCAGTAGTAGGAGCCCCTAAGTTGTACAATTTCCCTCATTGCCCAGTGCTTTCCTAATAAAAAACAGAAACTTTAAAAAAAAGTGCTCATGTGTTACAAATAGAAAAAGCACTTTAACTTAGCTGTTCAATGGTGTGTGTTTAATACACATTTGCCTCGAACATATATATATATATATATATATATATATATATATATATATATATATGTATATATGTATATATATAGGTTCTAAAAATTACCTTCCATAATGTGACCATATTTCCCAAATACCACTTCAAGAGAATTTTCATTGGTGTCAGCATGGAGGCCTCCTATGAACAGTTTCCCAGCCTGATCTGCTTCCGCCATTTTTCTGTAAGTAATTAAAAATATATCTTTATACATATAGCAAAAAATAAATTATAAGCAAAAACTATTACACCTGTTTATAACTCAACTGAAGTACCCTATATCAGTGAAAATATTTGCCGTTTCTTACTTAAAAGAGAGGAAACTTGTAACACAAAGCAAAACAAGCACTGGCGTAACAAATGCTCCATTCTTTATAGATATCTTACAAAAACCTGTATGTAAAAACTAGATTAGAAGGCAACTGTAAATTAGTTTACCTGCAGGGTTCAAGGCTTCTTTTCCAAAACACAACAAAAAAAAATAAGCAATAATAAATGGTCCTGGATTCTACACATCTAACAGTTAATATGTTTTATGAACTGTGCAGAATATACCTTAAACATATTTTTAAATTTTTCACATCTACTCACATTTTTCTTGTCTATGCATCAAATAATTTTTAAAATAATGTTTTCCCACAAACTTTAAAAGTGGTAAGTCATAAAAGCAAAGGAGGGAGTTACTTCCTTTATTGAGGAAAATGTAAACTGTGTTTACTTAGATCGAGAGACTTTAAGAAACACTGGTCAAAAGAGAGTACCATTCTTTATATGCCAAATTAAATCAGACGCTTTTTGTCAAGTGAATCAACATTTTGACATTTGATAACTAAAATTACAAGTTTTAAATCATTTAAGTTAAAATAGCTATCTTGCTTGTATTGCTCAGTACCTCTGCTTTCACAAAGAAACCCGAGGAAACAAAAAAGAAAAAAGATAAAACTGCACGAGAGGGTCTCCCTGGTGGCGCAGTGGTTGACAGTCCGCCTGCCTACCCAGGGGACACGGGTTCGGCACCGCTCCGGGAGGAGCCCACCAGCCGCGGAGCGGCTGGGCCCGTGAGCCATGGCCGCTGGGCCTGCGCGTCTGGAGCCTCTGGGTACCGAGCCCGTGCTCCGCGGTGGGAGGGGCCACAGCAGTGAGAGGCCCGCATACCGCAAAAAACAAAAGTGCAAGCGGAACAAACTGGCGCCCGGCATACGCTCCACTACCCGCATGTGAGAGTAAACAGCAAAGAGGGTACGCCGCTAATCACACTTAAGTTATCTACTCAATATTCCCTCCCGCGGAATTTCAAACCTAGCTCCACCCCCACCCCCAACTTCGCAATTCAAGGACCAACTCCAGGAACTTCACTGGCTTTTCATCGCTGCCTTGGCAACTGATTCTCCAGGAGAACAAACAGTAAACGTACTGTTCAAGAACAACTGATAGACTTCCCGAGACACTGTCTATTCAGACATAGTTATACAAACACCACTTACTCGGCTCTTATCTCTTACAGAAAAAGCCTGAGAGAAAAATCAAAATCTGAATTACCATGCTTTCTCTGGTAACAGGAGAACATATAGGTCTCAACTCTTTCTCCTGAGGTATAAATTATTCTCTCCTCCCTAAAATGCCGAATTTCTTACCTTATTTTGTCCTCCTCTTCAGAAGTCCTCCTTCCGCGTCTCTTCAGACAACCGTTAACTAAACTAAGGCTCGAGAGCAAGCGCTCTACTTCTAGAAAGAGGCTAAGGAACCAGATGTAGCGGTAGGTGGGGGAAGGGATGAGCCGCAGGGGAGGTAGGGAAGATGGAAGATGTGGAGGTAGGGGAGGGGTGAACAGAGAAACTCGCGGGAGAACTCGCGGGAGAAACTCTAAAGAAAACTGCAACAGCAGAATGTGTTCTCTACTTTTTACTGCATACTTTTCCCAGTTGCTTTAATTTAATCAATATAAAGGAGAAGGGCTTCCCAGGTGGCGCAGTGGTTGAGAGTCCGCCTGCCCATGCAGGGGATGCGGGTTCGTGCCCCGGTCCGGGAGGATCCCACATGCCCCTGAGCTGCTGGGCCCCTGAGCCATGGCCGCTGAGCCTGCTCGTCTGAAGCTTGTGCTCCACAACGGGAGAGGCCACAACGGTGAGATGCCCGCGTACCGTAAAAAAAAAAAAAAAGGAAAACGCATTTTGGGCTAATAACGTGAAGCTCCAGGTAATCAGTAGGGAGAGTTCAGGGATTTCTTGATAGATGTAAAATGGGGAGGACCAGATCATGAAGCATTTTGCTTGCTATGCAGATATGCTACTTACTTAATTTTTTTAGTGGAACTGTTAGAATAATCTGAAACAGAAATATGAATGTCTAGAAGATATAATGCGTATAGTGATTTAATATGATACGAAGTCAGGCAGACAGAAAATAATCTAAACTTCAAAATTTAGTAGTTATATGAAACTGGGTAAGCTACCTAAACTCTTAAATTTACCCAGTCTACGAAAACAAGATGATAAAGAATTATCAGATAGGGTTATTGTGAGGTTAAATGATGTACTGAGCACATTGAGCACAACGCCGAAAACATAATTCAGGGTTCAAAACAAAAGTGTGAAAATATTGTCATTACTTTTATATTAAGTGGGAGCCTGAGGTTAATTTGTAATCCTGCCTTTTTTAGAGACTGGTCCAAATCATGAAACTGTTTTGGTTTTTGGTTTTTTCTTTTTGCGGTATGCCGGCCTCTCACCGTTGTGGCCCCTCCCATTGCAAAGCACAGGCTCCAGAAGCCAGTCTCAGCGGCCATGGCTCACGGGCCCAACCGCTCCGCGGCATGTGGGATCCTCCCGGACCGGGGCACGAACCTGTGTCCCCTGCATCGGCAGCCGGACTCTCAACCACTGGGCCACTAGGGAAGCCCAGATCTGTGGTGTTAATGCTTTGCATTGGTAGTGTCTTAATCGTATATTAACCATTATTGAGCACTTGAGAAAACTATGCAATGAAAAGTGTTCATGTAAACACCAGTTGATCAGTTGATGGTGATCAGTTAGTATTTCTTGGGACACTTTCCATAGTCTAGATAGAAAACAGCTGTATGCATTATACAAAAGCTGATCTTTAAATCAGGCAAAGTTATAACTGTTCCCTAATTCAGGGGTTTTATGGTTTCTACCTAATATGTAGGCCAACCGGCAGCTTCCAAGCAAGTCTACTGGAAGGGACAAGTTCAGTATATAGTAGGAAATCAAAGAATTGTTAGTATTTCAATAATGATTGTTTAATATTTTAATCCTCTGCCTGACAGGAAAGAAACACGAGAGGAAAAACAATTGATATTAAATCTCAGATGGTGTCTGAGAAAATCCTCTTATAGAGGTTTGGATATCACTCATTCATGAACAAAATTCAATCTGGGTGTTAAGCATGTTTTTCAGTGACTGCAATGCAATTAAAGGACTGTGAGGTTAAGATTACTGTAATTGCTACAGCAGGCGAGTAGCTAGATATGAGCAGAGTAATGGAAGAGGGGCCAGGTGGCAGGAAATCAAGCACCTGGTAAAGAGCAGAGGTCCATGGGCCGACAAAGAAAAACAGGAACCTCCAGACTGACAGGAAACTGCACATTTTCGGTGGTAAGTGTCCTGAAGGCAGACAAAGAGAGATGAGGAAAGACAGGAATCTCCTACTTCCAAATGTAACCTGTTGCTCATTATGCTCTCCTTACAATAAAATTAGCCTTGCAGACAAGCAGCACACACCGTGCAGTGAGGCCATGACACTTCTGATTAAGCTAAATAAGGACAAAAATCCCTTCTGGAGCTGCAAAGAAACAGGGAATTTGACCCCCAAACTCCTGCTTCCCCAATGAGTATGCCACCCCTTCCTTTGTATGCCCCTCATAACTGGCTTGCCAATGGAACCCAGGGCAGCAGCTCCTCACCTAACTGCCTGCTCTCCCTGAGGGCATATTCTTGCTTAAATAAATCCTCACTTTACTTGCTTAACCGCCTGTCTCATGGCAACTCTTGGCATGAAGAGCAAGAAGCTTCAATTCACTGGGAACACAATGAGTATTTTTACACACGAGGAATAAACGAACAAACACATTTCTCTTAAAAACTAGTGGAGAAATACATGTTTTCTGTTAATAGCAAAGACTGGGTTACATAAGAAGCCGTGAAATTGAGAAAAACCATGACTTGCTTTACTGTTCTGGAACCAAACCCACAGTATCCCTGTATTTTGAAGATCACCCAACTGTTAAACACTTAAGAGTTTTATGGGTTTTTCATGAACAGGTACTCAGGAAAAAGTAAACGGTTCAGTTTTGGGTTCGAAACTTCGTTTGCTTTATCCTTCCTTTTAAGGATTTGACTCATCAATCTGATATGTTAGATACTAAAAGCAAACCTTTCATGCCCCGTAGGATTTTATGAAATACAGTACTTTAAGGCCAGCCAAGAAAATTAAACATAAAATTCTGTGGTCATTGAGACATCCTCCCTCCCTCCCTAATATCTGCATTACACATTAACCAGAGTTCCTCAAAGACAGATTGCCTTCCTGATCATACAGGTCAATTATTTTACCTTCCTCTGACACTTAGGCTGTAACTTCTTAAAAAGAATACTGTTCTTTCCCAGCTCTGTACTGGGATCATGTTGACTTGCTGCTCACTTTGTACCTGCTTACCCAGACTACGTATCCCTGCTGATCTTCATGTAAAATATCTGTATGTCACTTTGATGTGATATACTGTCCTTTCTCTTCAAAATGAATGTAACCATGCCTTTGACTTCTAACAGGTAGAACAGTCCTCAGAACTTTCTGAGTCTGTCTCCTGAGTTATAATCCTCAGTTTGGCTCATATAATACTCTCCTTCCCCTGAACTTCATTTTTGCTGTTCCTTTAAAAGGAAATTGCAGATTTCTGTACTAGTTTTGCAGATTCCAATTTGGCTTAAAGTTTTTACACTCCAGTTTCTTCCCAAATTGTAAGCATTACTCATTAAATGTCACCTGAAGTCACTGACAAAAAACCCTTAACCCTCCAGATAACTCTATACTTATGAGTATATTACGAAACCCTTTGTGTTACATCAAGCACACCAACATAAAGTTAAAATCAGTATTACTTAAAATGTTTCCCAATGTCTTAAAATCTAGGGGTACTAACTTTCACTAAGATATATATACTCAGAAAAGTTAACTGGTTCCATTTACATTGAGTGGAAAATTGGTTTTATAACCATTATTCCCACGTTGGTCATCTGCCACTTGAATATGGATCAGAAAATAGATACTTAACCTCAAGATTTCTTAAACTCTTTACAGTCACCTGTCTCAATTTTCCTTTCATCTATACTATGGCTTTAAAGGGATAAAGACACATCGACTTTCACTAATAATGCAAGCATTGTTTCTCAGCCTTTTTGGAGACTTCTCAAACCTTTTACATGTTTACAAGCTTTCAAAAAGGAACATGTAATTTCTTTAGCCTAACTGGAAAACAGTCACAGCTTGCGATGGAGAAATAACACATTGCTTAATTTTGAATACATTCACGTACAAAGGAAAAGTTTAGGCAAACAGCACAATTCACCCTCCAAACAAAAGTTTTATGCTTGTTTAACTCAGCAGTATCATCAACAAAACATATTTCACGAAATTTTTTTACTCTGAAAATTTTGAACATTTGAAACACGACTTCTACTTTTCAATTAACATTAACAACATGAAAGTCCTCTGGATAATTCCATGTTTCCCCTTTGTCTGAAACTTCCTAGAGGAAAAGTTAATATATGCCTCTTCCCCCCAAACCAACATTTTTCTTTTAGTAGTGTTCAAGCATCAATTAAGGAAAACAACTTAAACTTTTCCTTTGTAACGAACATTTGGTGCATGACTCAGTGTTAATTTTTAATATCTGCTTCGGCCCTCTCTTTCAGATTGGCTTCCCGCATAACCTCGTCTGGAAGCCCCACAAACTGAGCTACTGTATGAGTCACGGGGAGCAAGGTACTCCCTATTCACAGAGGGTGGAAACCCTCATTGTTCCTGTCTTCTACGCTTTCGACCCCTTGAATAAGCATTACTTTGCCTGCTGGAGTAACCTTCCGGACCTCCTCCATATCCATCTCTCATATTGCTATCACAGCGACTGCTTCCACCGTAAGTCACAGGGGCCCTTCGTGCTGCTGGTGCACCACGGGAGTCACATGGGAAGTTACTGATTGATAAACAAACGCTAAACATTACAAATTTTTCTGGGATCATATAACATGACTTACAGTGCTAAATATTTGAAAAGATAAGCTTCAGCTCTCTCTGCTATGAAAATATAAACTAGGTAGCTACGGTGAAGGGCTTCTACATTTCTTTAAAAGAGCGAGCAATATTTTTCAGCCTAAGTAAGTTTCTTTGAAAGTAAAAGCCCCTATTTTAGCATTTTTAAATAATCAGTCGAGTGGCAACTTTTAACAAGATTCAGTGGGGCTTCCCTGGTGGCGCAGTGGTTGACAGTCCGACTGCCGATGCAGGGGACACGGGTTCGTGCCCCGGTCCAGGAGGATCCCACATGCCGGGGAGCGGTTGGGACCGTGGGCCATGCATGGCCTCTGGGACTCCGCGTCAGGAGCCTGTGCTCCGCAACGGGAGGGGCCACGATGGTGAGAGGCCCGTGTCCCGCACACAAAATAAAAATAAAAAATCATAATAATGTTAAAATTGGTTTTCTGTAATGAGAAAAAAAGATGAGACTGCCCATTTACCCTTCATAGCCTTTTATTTTAAGTGAGCTATTAACAAAACCATTCAAAGGTCTTTAACTTATCTAAAAGGACATGCTAAACATACTTTTACCTTTGAGGAACTGAAGTAAAAGTAGAGTAAACAACGATCTGGTTAAGTCTAATTCTATGATTTACAAGTTGTAACTGGACTCTTACCGTAACTCCCATATGAATCCCTGTAAAAGCTTCCACTTCAATATTCAGAATAATCTCTATCACGATTTCCACCATAGCCATCACGGTCACTGAATTTAAAAGAATGTCATAAATTATGTCATCAATTTAAATTATGTGTCACAATAACATAATTGAAACGAAGGTTTTTATTTGATATAAACACAACATTTTATATTACCTATGTCCTCTAGAGGGATGATCATTCCGAGAATTTGAATGTCCGTAATAACTGTGTGCATAGCGTCTACGTGGTGGAGTATAATCCTTGCTGGCTCAGGAGTGTGGATAATCTCTCCTTGAATAACTGAAATAAAGCAGCTACAATTTTAAATGCAACTTATCATATCCAGAATATTTAAGAACTCAAGACAGCAAAAAGACAAAAACTTTTAAATGGGCAAAGGACTTGAATATACTTTTGTTTAAAGGAGATATACAATGAGCAACAAGGACATGAAAACCTGCTCAACATATTTATTAGGGAAATGAAATTCAAACCCAAAATGAAATATCTACTTTGCACGTATCACACTGGCTATAATGAAAAATAGACCCACAGAATATATCAAGTGTTGGTGCAGATGCAGAGAAACAAACCAAGTATATGTGCATGGCAGAAATGGAAAATAGTACAGGCTCTGTGGCAAAGATTAGCAGTTTCTTAAAAAATGTAAAGAATTCCTCTATGTCCCAGGAATTCCACTCCTTAAGTATACATACACTCAAAAAGAATTGAAAACACGTACCCAAATGCTTGTACAGGAGTATTCATGACAGCACCATGATGGGAATAACTCACACAGATGGATAAACAAACCATGTTAACCACACATATAATGGAATATTTAGTCAGCCAAAAAAAAGAAGGTCTGAAGTACTGATTCACGCTACAGCATGAATGATCCTTGAAAATATTTATGCTAAGGGAAAGCTGGATAATAAAGGTCACATATTGTTTGCTTCCATTAGTATGATATATTCAGGTGTAGATAAATTCATAGATAAGGACACAGGTGGGTACCTACCGGGGACAAGGGGGGACAAATTGGGTGTGACTGCTGATTAATGTTATTCTGGGGTAATGAAATGTTTTGGAACTGAACAGAGCTGGTGGTTGCATAACACTGTTAAGTGTGCTAAATGTTACTGAACTGTTCACTTTTAAATGTTCAATTTTGTGTTAGGTAAATTTCAACAAGAACAACAAAACTAACCATGACTTAATTCATATACTGTGCTTCCTATTACCTATCTTTAGTAGCATAACCACCATCTCTGTGACATATAGCCAACTCTCCGAAAAGAGACTGGCTCTCTTCGAGGAGGACCTCCACAATTTTCTCTTCCATGTGATCCTGAACCTTGAATTTAAAAATGCTTATGTAAGTATCTCAGAATTGACAGTAATGTTTCAAAGAAAAATCCCAAAGTCTGATAGCCTTCCACTCTCCAAAATCATTTAAAAAAACTACCCCTTCTAAAATTCCATTTACGCACATTTTCGTTTCCCTTTCAATGGTACCACTGAACATTGTATTTTCTGACATCTCCCGTTCCCCATACAGTTGGCATAACCTTTAGATTACCAGCAGTAGGGAACACTTCTCAGACTTTGAGCAAAACATTGATTTTTGGTAACTACTGTCACATATTCAACCACCAAGTGGTCGGCTCTCTCCTTTAAGTGTACAACCTTAATTATGGACCTTGTATGAGGATAGCAATAGTGACTTCTCTTGTTTATTAGCAATAAAGGGCTCATTTGAAAAACACTGTACCGCTCCCAAAATATGAAACTATCTCCCATAAATAACGTTCTCTTCCTGTGTTAATTCTTATTCCTCATTCCTGGAGGTCACTAGGACCTTGTTTGTTCTCTTCTCTTGTTTGTTCACTAGGCTAACCATCTACTAATGGAAAGGGTAGGCTTCTTAGCTTCTGTTGTGTTTTGAAGTCAATATCGTGCTACATTTGGCTTCATTCATATTCTACACGTAAAAGGGCAATTTGATAATGGCTGTTTCAAGTCTCTACCATATTACGGATCAGAAAACAGTGCTAGAAAAGTTAAGAGCACAAACTACAGTTCATATGGCAAGTTTCAATTATTGTTTATAATAATTAATAAAACCAGCTAGCCAATATACATAGCTTAACTAGTCTACAGACCAGAACGTTCTCTCACAGGACATAGTTTTCATGAAAATTCTGATATTGAAACTATGTGATAAAGAAGCCTACTAACCAAAAAGTGTTAGCAGCAACTTAAATTAAGAGGAATTCTATAGCCAACATGGACTTACAAGCAATGTTTTCCCCACTGCAGTGCTAATCACCTACTACATCTATAATCAAAAACTGACAAGTTATTTCCCAACCACAAATCAATCAATAAATTAGTGATTGGTTAACATGTCCATATACTTCTCACTTTCCATTTTGCTTAAACATTCTGTTTAAAATAGCTCCCTTTCATTAATTAGAAACAACTGTCTCTGCATTATATAGCATTTACCTTGTCTTCCCACCCCCCTACTGCTTCGCCCTTGGCAACATCTCTTAGGAGGAGGACCTCCACTTCTGGAACATGGTCCTCTTTTAACTGGAAAGGCTCCCCTGGAAGAACTCGCCTTGGGACTAGGAGTGTGTCCACCACGACCTGTGTTTAAATGAAATCTTTTTAGTTAAGCAGAATCAACATTTTTTCATTGGGCAAGTTTCACTTATTGTTATAAATTTTCACTAAACCATTACTCCAGTCTTCAGCTTTCCTATCTGTCTAAACCAATATGATTGTTTCCTCATATGACACAGAAGTCAGTAGAGTTCAAAGACTTACCGTAAAAGTCAGTTTGGAAAATCTAGAAAAAAAACTGAAGAACCACTGGTATGAAAGTGCTCTGGGGAGAAGAGAGAGAGTACAGAAAAACCTGGATAAATTAAATGTAAAACTGAATTTTTCATCATTTTAGGAGGAAGATGGTAAGTTATTAGTTATATAATTCTGGTGTCAAGGAAGCTTTTGAAAAACACAACATCCTAGGTATAAATCAAAGCATTAAAAATAAAAAGGATGAATAAAAAATGCATTACCTAAAAGTTAAGTACATACATACAAATAACTCCCTTTGCCGGAGAATATCTGCTTATAACTTTACACTTGGTCCAGTATCCCTAGTTCTGCATCCATGGATTCAACCAACCTTGGATCACGTAGTGATCTTATATGTATTTATTGAAAAACAAAATCTGCTTGTAAGTTGATCAACAGTTCAGGCCTGTGTTATTCACAGATCAACTCTTAATGTTCATTTCTCAGTCAAAAGGGCTATGTTCTGTTCAATCTTAATAGTATTTAAGAAATGCACACTAAATACTGAAAATTGATGTGTTACCTTTCGAACCAGAAAGGTGTTTAGATGTATTCCAATTCCCCGGTAGTGCCACAGGCAAGAAAAAATGAGTACTCTTACACATGGCAGAATATGAACTGGTCAACTTTTCTCAAGCTCAAGATAGTGGGAAAAGAACAAAACTGTGTTATCTTAAAATGGGCACACCCTCTAACTGAACTTTCAAAAAACATTTCCTAAAATTCACACATGGAATTAGCACAAAAAGAAACTAAACGTTTTATTTCTGAAGACTGGTTCTGGTTAATAGATGAAGCAGAGGTTGTTAAATATATGGAAGTTTTTGAAATGCAAAGTGCTTTTCCTCCTTTTCTTACTAAGTAGAAAACTTCTCTGAAAAAAATCCAAAAAAAGGCATTTTCAACGACTTCCTCCTCTAATACACACACAAAGAAAACATACGTATTTCTGAAGCAGAGCTTTTTACTCTTTTCCTGGGTCAAAGACACCTTTTAGAATCTAAAGCTCTATTTATTTCCCTAAGGTATTTTCACAAATGCAAACCACAGACCCAGGTAGAAAAGCCTCATATCAAAATGACAATGGAGATTTGCTTAGATGTCTGAACACATATACTTAAGACAAATACTGCAAGGTGAAACCTAAAATATGAAGTGTTTCGCCCTGAATTGTGGATATTCTGAGTGACTTTTATTTTCTGTTGTGGAGTTTTCAAGATTCTCTAGTATTTTTATGATGCAATAAGGCTACTCTCAGAATAAAATTAACCAATGTATTTTTAAGAGATTATGAATGAATCATTGATTTAAACTCATATCAAGTTATCGGTCCTAAAGTGAAAAATTCTAATGTATGATCAACAGTAGGAAACTCGGTAGAAAAATTCTCGAAGAAAAGAGGCAATTAGTAATAATGGTAAAAGAGACTGAATTTAGTTTAAAATTTATGCTATTCCCCTGTAAGGTGATTAACGTTTTGCACATTACCTAGTTAAGTCATTTTATAACTACAATAATTCTTCACCACTTAGAAATACTTCTGACTATCAATGTGATTCATCATCTGATAGTTCTTACACACTACTTTGCTCATAAAGGATGGAATAAAAACTGAGAGGTTTCTATACAGTTAAACCTACTATTTTTCGGTCCTCTGGTTGCAGCCTTGTATTTCAAAACATTACGCAGGTGTCCTCCAGGTGAGGGATGCTCTCTTGCGCTCCCACTGCCTCCTCTTCCATTTCCACCTCTTCTATTTCCTCCTCTTCGATTTCTTCCTCTTCCATGTCTCGGATTTCTCAGATGGCCCCTGTTTCTTGCAGGAGGTTGTGGTCTCTGTGTACCACCGCTTTCCAAAGATCGTTTGTTGGCTTGCTCTACCTTAATTGCCTTTCCATCCAAAGACTAAACAGATTAAGTATAACATTAATAACATCACATCAAATTTATTTACTACTGCACTAGTCCAAGATCAGTCTTTTTTCCCCAAAGCAAACATTTTCTTCTGAAATGATTGTGTCCTTCACCATGCCAGATAAATGAGACTTAATGAGTAACTGCCTTTCATTAAGTCATCCAACACAAAGTGTACGTATTGGCAATTAGAGCTCCCTGAAATGTCCTCTGGTATTAAAAGAAGATTAATACCTCTCACTTATCATGAGAGAATATACCCTTTTATTTTCTATAATGGAGAACTAAACTCACTTCCTTTCTCTACTTCTACCATTCAAAGTTTTCAGTGTCCCAAGGGTATATAAAAGTATACGTGTCATTTAAAAAATAAAATGATCCAGTTATTTATTCAAAATGGTTATTCCTACTTTAATTGTTTTTAGCATTTCTTAAATATTAAGGGAAAGAACATTTTCCAACATGATTGTTCTTCTGTATTTACTTCTAATAATTTCCTTGATTTTTTTTTTTTAAATAGAGCACTTATTTGGTCCTTAACATTTCTTGCCTTATTCAATTGTTTGTACATGTCCCCCAAGAGTAACTTCTTATAGTGGTACTTCATATTCTTATGTTTCAGAAATGCTTACACTTCTTAATCTTCCAACAACTTCCTACATTAACCTTCTATAGATGCCAATGTGATTTTTGAAAACATAATTCAAATCATCATATAATTGCTCTAAGTAAAACACTCTAGCTGTTTCATGTTATCCTTGGAAAACAATTTTAAATGCTGAATTCCTACTAAGACTTCTGGTGGATATGGATGGGCCCTGGCCCAATACAAACAGCCTCAAGAGCCATGTGCTCCCACATTAGGGCCTCCTTTTCTGTTTCTGGGTCCAAAATATTTCCCACAGACTGATGAATGGCTGCCTCCCTTCCAACATTCAGGATTTAACATTCTTAGATCTATATGTATAGAAAACCACTCCCCTTAAGCTCTAATGAAATTACCTACTTTATTTTCCTTAATATTTTTCATATGAAATTGTATTTATTTTTACTTGTACGTTTCTCATCTTTCACCCTAGAACACAAGTGTCCAAGAAAATAGGCATTTTGTATTACCCACAACCATTAATCTATTGCTAAAGCAATGCCTGGCAATAAAATATCTGTTGAATAAAGAATTGAAGAATAATGTCTACACGGACTACACGTTCTTGTGCTTGAAAACAAACAAATAATGGGGGTCTACTATCCTTCATGACACAAATTTACCTCTGCACCCAAAATAAAATCATGAGTCAAGATCAACTTTTAGGTACTACCATACCTTAAAATATGAAAGTAAAGTAAAAGGGTCAACATGTGCCAAGTGCCTGCAGCATACCAGAAACCAAGCTATAGGACAAAGGGAATTAATGTATGTGTTCCACACTATGAGAACTGAGATGCACTGGAAGTACTTTTAACAATGAACAATTCACAGGATGATGAATATAAAAAGATAGTACCTGCCATATAAAATGGGAAAAATATTACCTACAATATAAAAGAATTCTTTGAGCAAAGATGCAATTAAAAGTACAGTTGTAAGGGACACATGATTATTTGTAACAGTGACACAAGGAAGAGTGACTCTGAAGTACAAAAAAGTCGAGACTTAAAAATGACAGTACGGGATATTGGGGAGAGCTCTACAGGCTAAAACTCATTTACTTTTACATTTGAATGCTAAAACAGGTTTAAAATATATTGTTAACGCTCACGTTAATGTCAATCTCCTTCCAACCGGACAATCCAATACGTACGTGACAAAATGGAGAGAGAAGGCTTATATGGCATCATGTTACTTTAAAAAATTAGAAAAAAAAATCTTGAAATAGTAATAAATGGAGAACACAAAATATTATTAAAGTCTCTTACTTTTCCATTCATATCTTGGACAGCATCCTTTGCATCTGCAGGATTCTCAAAAGTAATAAAAGCAAAGCCTCTAGACTTGTTTTTTTTTCTGATCCTTCATCAACATAACTGTAATATACATAAATATTTTTAATTTAAATTTCACATAAAATTGAACGTTTCATATTTTCAAAATAATCCATCCTTTGACACTTTCTCATAAGGCCTCCTTAATTTCATGTTATGGACACAGTGCAGTAACAGCCTCCCGGAAGTTACTTAAAAACAAAACAAACACCAAAAACAAATAAAGCAAAAAAACCCTTTCCATTTTATATCATTTCTAGTAGTTTAAAAAGAGAGTCAATAATTTCAACCATTCTACATCTAGCATATCTCATCCCATTTCATGTCCTATGACCCCAGTATGTTTAAAAAGCCCTGGGACTTCCCTGGTGGTCCAGTGGATAAGACTCCACATTCCCAATGAAGGGGACACGGGTCTGATCCCTCGTCAGGCAACTAAGATCCACATGCCGCATGCCACTGTTCGTGGGCTTGATCCCTGGTCAGGTAAGTAAAACCCAGCATGCTGCAAAGCGTAGCTGGGGTGAAGAAAGAAACGCTGCTTTTTTCCCTTCTCAGTAGTAGGAGCCCCTAAGTTGTACAATTTCCCTCATTGCCCAGTGCTTTCCTAATAAAAAACAGAAACTTTAAAAAAAACTGCTCGTGTGTTACAAATAGAAAAAGCACTTTAACTTAGCTGTTCAATGGTGTGTGTTTAATACACATTTGCCTCGAACATATATATATATATATATATATATATATATATATATATATATATGTATATATATAGGTTCTAAAAATTACCTTCCATAATGTGACCATATTTCCCAAATACCACTTCAAGAGAATTTTCATTGGTGTCAGCATGGAGGCCTCCTATGAACAGTTTCCCAGCCTGATCTGCTTCCGCCATTTTTCTGTAAGTAATTAAAAATATATCTTTATACATATAGCAAAAAATAAATTATAAGCAAAAACTATTACACCTGTTTATAACTCAACTGAAGTACCCTATATCAGTGAAAATATTTGCCGTTTCTTACTTAAAAGAGAGGAAACTTGTAACACAAAGCAAAACAAGCACTGGCGTAACAAATGCTCCATTCTTTATAGATATCTTACAAAAACCTGTATGTAAAAACTAGATTAGAAGGCAACTGTAAATTAGTTTACCTGCAGGGTTCAAGGCTTCTTTTCCAAAACACAACAAAAAAAAATAAGCAATAATAAATGGTCCTGGATTCTACACATCTAACAGTTAATATGTTTTATGAACTGTGCAGAATATACCTTAAACATATTTTTAAATTTTTCACATCTACTCACATTTTTCTTGTCTATGCATCAAATAATGTTTAAAATAATGTTTTCCCACAAACTTTAAAAGTGGTAAGTCATAAAAGCAAAGGAGGGAGTTACTTCCTTTATTGAGGAAAATGCAAACTGTGTTTACTTAGATCGAGAGACTTTAAGAAACACTGGTCAAAAGAGAGTACCATTCTTTATATGCCAAATTAAATCAGACGCTTTTTGTCAAGTGAATCAACATTTTGACATTTGATAACTAAAATTACAAGTTTTAGATCATTTAAGTTAAAATAGCTATCTTGCTTGTATTGCTCAGTACCTCTGCTTTCACACAGAAAACCCGAGGAAACAAAAAAGAAAAAAGAAAAACTGCACGAGAGGGTCTCCCTGGTGGCGCAGTGGTTGACAGTCCGCCTGCCTACCCAGGGGACAGGGGTTCGGCACCGCTCCGGGAGGAGCCCACCAGCCGCGGAGCAGCTGGGCCCGTGAGCCATGGCCGCTGGGCCTGCGCGTCTGGAGCCTCTGGGTACCGAGCCCGTGCTCCGCGGTGGGAGGGGCCACAGCAGTGAGAGGCCCGCATACCGCAAAAAACAAAAGTGCAAGCGGAACAAACTGGCGCCCGGCATACGCTCCACTACCCGCATGTGAGAGTAAACAGCAAAGAGGGTACGCCGCTAATCACACTTAAGTTATCTACTCAATATTCCCTCCCGCAGCATTTCAAACCTAGCTCCACCCCCACCCCCAACTTCGCAATTCACGGACCAACTCCAGGAACTTCACTGGCTTTTCATCGCTGCCTTGGCAACTGATTCTCCAGGAGAACAAACAGTAAACGTACTGTTCAAGAACAACTGATAGACTTCTCGAGACACTGTCTATTCAGACATAGTTATACAAACACCACTTACTCGGCTCTTATCTCTTACAGAAAAAGCCTGAGAGAAAAATCAAAACCTGAATTACCATGCTTTCTCTGGTAACAGGAGAACATATAGGTCTCAACTCTTTCTCCTGAGGTATAAATTATTCTCTCCTCCCTAAAATGCCGAATTTCTTACCTTATTTTGTCCTCCTCTTCAGAAGTCCTCCTTCCGCGTCTCTTCAGACAACCGTTAACTAAACTAAGGCTCGAGAGCAAGCGCTCTACTTCTAGAAAGAGGCTAAGGAACCAGATGTATCGGTAGGTGGGGGTAGGGATGAGCCGCAGGGGAGGTAGGGAAGATGGAAGATGTGGAGGTAGGGGAGGGGTGAACAGAGAAACTCGCGGGGGAACTCGCGGGAGAAACTCTAAAGAAAACTGCAACAGCAGAATGTGTTCTCTACTTTTTACTGCATACTTTTCCCAGTTGCTTTAATTTAATCAATATAAAGGAGAAGGGCTTCCCAGGTGGCGCAGTGGTTGAGAGTCCGCCTGCCCAAGCAGGGGACGCGGGTTCGTGCCCCGGTCCGGGAGGATCCCACATGCCCCTGAGCTGCTGGGCCCCTGAGCCACGGCCGCTGAGCCTGCTCGTCTGAAGCTTGTGCTCCACAACGGGAGAGGCCACAACGGTGAGATGCCCGCGTACCGTAAAAAAAAAAAAAAAAGGAAAACGCATTTTGGGCTAATAATGGGAAGCTCCAGGTAATCAGTAGGGAGAGTTCAGGGATTTCTTGATAGATGTAAAATGGGGAGGACCAGATCATGAAGCATTTTGCTTGCTATGCAGATATGCTACTTACTTAATTTTTTTAGTGGAACTGTTAGAATAATCTGAAACAGAAATATGAATGTCTAGAAGATATAATGCGTATAGTGATTTAATATGATACGAAGTCAGGCAGACAGAAAATAATCTAAACTTCAAAATTTAGTAGTTATATGAAACTGGGTAAGCTACCTAAACTCTTAAATTTACCCAGTCTACGAAAACAAGATGATAAAGAATTATCAGATAGGGTTATTGTGAGGTTAAATGATGTACTGAGCACATTGAGCACAACGCCGAAAACATAATTCAGGGTTCAAAACAAAAGTGTGAAAATATTGTCATTACTTTTATATTAAGTGGGAGCCCGAGGTTAATTTGTAATCCTGCCTTTTTTAGAGACAGGTCCAAATCATGAAACTGTTTTGGTTTTTGGTTTTTTTTTTTTTTTGCGGTATGCCGGCCTCTCACCGTTGTGGCCCCTCCCATTGCAAAGCACAGGCTCCAGAAGCCAGTCTCAGCGGCCATGTCTCACGGGCCAAACCGCTCCGCGGCATGTGGGATCCTCCCGGACCGGGGCACGAACCCGTGTCCCCTGCATTGGCAGCCGGACTCTCAACCACTGGGCCACTAGGGAAGCCCAGATCTGTGGTGTTAATGCTTTGCATTGGTAGTGTCTTAATCGTATATTAACCATTATTGAGCACTTGAGAAAACTATGCAATGAAATGTGTTCATGTAAACACCAGTTGATCAGTTGATGGTGATCAGTTAGTATTTCTTGGGACACTTTCCATAGTCTAGATAGAAAACAGCTGTATGCATTATACAAAAGCTGATCTTTAAATCAGGCAAAGTTATAACTGTTCCCTAATTCAGGGGTTTTATGGTTTCTACCTAATATGTAGGCCAACCGGCAGCTTCCAAGCAAGTCTACTGGAAGGGACAAGTTCAGTATATAGTAGGAAATCAAAGAATTGTTAGTATTTCAATAATGATTGTTTAATATTTTAATCCTCTGCCTGACAGGAAAGAAACACGAGAGGAAAAACAATTGATATTAAATCTCAGATGGTGTCTGAGAAAATCCTCTTAGAGAGGTTTGGATATCACTCATTCATGAACAAAATTCAATCTGGATGTTAAGCATGTTTTTCAGTGACTGCAATGCAATTAAAGGACTGTGAGGTTAAGATTACTGTAATTGCTACAGCAGGCGAGTAGCTAGATATGAGCAGAGTAATGGAAGAGGGGCCAGGTGGCAGGAAATCAAGCACCTGGTAAAGAGCAGAGGTCCATGGGCCGACAAAGAAAAACAGGAACCTCCAGACTGACAGGAAACTGCACATTTTCGGTGGTAAGTGTCCTGAAGGCAGACAAAGAGAGATGAGGAAAGACAGGAATCTCCTACTTCCAAATGTAACCTGTTGCTCATTATGCTCTCCTTACAATAAAATTAGCCTTGCAGACAAGCAGCACACACCATGCAGTGAGGCCATGACACTTCTGACTAAGCTAAATAAGGACAAAAATCCCTTCTGGAGCTGCAAAGAAACAGGGAATTTGACCCCCAAACTCCTGCTTCCCCAATGAGTATGCCACCCCTTCCTTTGTATGCCCCTCATAACTGGCTTGCCAATGGAACCCAGGGCAGCAGCTCCTCACCTAACTGCCTGCTCTCCCTGAGGGCATATTCTTGCTTAAATAAATCCTCACTTTACTTGCTTAACGGCCTGTCTCATGCCAACTCTTGGCATGAAGAGCAAGAACCTTCAATTCACTGGGAACACAATGAGTATTTTTACACACGAGGAAGAAAGGAACAAACACATTTCTCTTAAAAACTAGTGGAGAAATACAGGTTTTCTGTTAATAGCAAAGACTGGGTTACATAAGAAGCCGTGAAATTGAGAAAAACCATGACTTGCTTTACTGTTCTGGAACCAAACCCACAGTATCCCTGTATTTTGAAGATCACCCAACTGTTAAACACTTAAGAGTTTCATGGGTTTTTCATGAACAGGTACTCAGGAAAAAGTAAACGGTTCAGTTTTGGGTTCGAAACTTCGTTTGCTTTATCCTTCCTTTTAAGGATTTGACTCATCAATCTGATATGTTAGATACTAAAAGCAAACCTTTCATGCCCCGTAGGATTTTATGAAATACAGTACTTTAAGGCCAGCCAAGAAAAATTAAACATAAAATTCTGTGGTCATTGAGACATCCTCCCTCCCTCCCTAATATCTGCATTACACATTAACCAGAGTTCCTCAAAGACAGATTGCCTTCCTGATCATAAAGGTCAATTATTTTACCTTCCTCTGACACTTAGGCTGTAACTTCTTAAAAAGAATACTGTTCTTTCCCAGCTCTGTACTGGGATCATGTTGACTTGCTGCTCACTTTGTACCTGCTTACCCAGACTACGTATCCCTGCTGATCTTCATGTAAAATATCTGTATGTCACTTTGATGTGATATACTGTCCTTTCTCTTCAAAATGAATGTAACCATGCCTTTGACTTCTAACAGGTAGAACAGTCCTCAGAACTTTCTGAGTCTGTCTCCTGAGTTATAATCCTCAGTTTGGCTCAAATAATACTCTCCTTCCCCTGAACTTCATGTTTGCTGTTCCTTTAAAAGGAAATTGCAGATTTCTGTACTAGTTTTGCAGATTCCAATTTGGCTTAAAGTTTTTACACTCCAGTTTCTTCCCAAATTGTAAGCATTACTCATTAAATGTCACCTGAAGTCACTGACAAAAAACCCTTAACCCTCCAGATAACTCTATACTTATGAGTATATTACGAAACCCTTTGTGTTACATCAAGCACACCAACATAAAGTTAAAATCAGTATTACTTAAAATGTTTCCCAATGTCTTAAAATCTAGGGGTACTAACTTTCACTAAGATATATATACTCAGAAAAGTTAACTGGTTCCATTTACATTGAGTGGAAAATTGGTTTTATAACCATTATTCCCACGTTGGTCATCTGCCACTTGAATATGGATCAGAAAATAGATACTTAACCTCAAGATTTCTTAAACTCTTTACAGTCACCTGTCTCAATTTTCCTTTCATCTATACTATGGCTTTAAAGGGATAAAGACACATCGACTTTCACTAATAATGCAAGCATTGTTTCTCAGCCTTTTTGGAGACTTCTCAAACCTTTTACATGTTTACAAGCTTTCAAAAAGGAACATGTAATTTCTTTAGCCTAACTGGAAAACAGTCACAGCTTGCGATGGAGAAATAACACATTGCTTAATTTTGAATACATTCACGTACAAAGGAAAAGTTTAGGCAAACAGCACAATTCACCCTCCAAACAAAAGTTTTATGCTTGTTTAACTCAGCAGTATCATCAACAAAACATATTTCACGAAATTTTTTTACTCTGAAAATTTTGAACATTTGAAACACGACTTCTACTTTTCAATTAACATTAACAACATGAAAGTCCTCTGAATAATTCCATGTTTCCCCTTTGTCTGAAACTTCCTAGAGGAAAAGTTAATATATGCCTCTTCCCCCCAAACCAACATTTTTCTTTTAGTAGTGTTCAAGCATCAATTAAGGAAAACAACTTAAACTTTTCCTTTGTAACGAACATTTGGTGCATGACTGAGTGTTAATTTTTAATATCAGATTGGCTTCCCGCATAACCTCGTCTGGAAGCCCCACAAACTGAGCTACTGTATGAGTCACGGGGAGCAAGGTACTCCCTATTCACAGAGGGTGGAAACCCTCATTGTTCCTGTCTTCTACGCTTTCGACCCCTTGAATAAGCATTACTTTGCCTGCTGGAGTAACCTTCCGGACCTCCTCCATATCCATCTCTCATATTGCTATCACAGCGACTGCTTCCACCGTAAGTCACAGGGGCCCTTCGTGCTGCTGGTGCACCACGGGAGTCACATGGGAAGTTACTGATTGATAAACAAACGCTAAACATTACAAATTTTTCTGGGATCATATAACATGACTTACAGTGCTAAATATTTGAAAAGATAAGCTTCAGCTCTCTCTGCTATGAAAATATAAACTAGGTAGCAACGGTGAAGGGCTTCTACATTTCTTTAAAAGAGCGAGCAATATTTTTCAGCCTAAGTAGTCTCTTTGAAAGTAAAAGCCCCTATTTTAGCATTTTTAAATAATCAGTCGAGTGGCAACTTTTAACAAGATTCAGTGGGGCTTCCCTGGTGGCGCAGTGGTTGACAGTCCGACTGCCGATGCAGGGGACACGGGTTCGTGCCCCGGTCCAGGAGGATCCCACGTGCCGGGGAGCGGTTGGGACCGTGGGCCATGCATGGCCTCTGGGACTCCGCGTCAGGAGCCTGTGCTCCGCAACGGGAGGGGCCACGATGGTGAGAGGCCCGTGTCCCGCACACAAAATAAAAATAAAAAATCATAATAATGTTAAAATTGGTTTTCTGTAATGAGAAAAAAAGATGAGACTGCCCATTTACCCTTCATAGCCTTTTATTTTAAGTGAGCTATTAACAAAACCATTCAAAGGTCTTTAACTTATCTAAAAGGACATGCTAAACATACTTTTACCTTTGAGGAACTGAAGTAAAAGTAGAGTAAACAACGATCTGGTTAAGTCTAATTCTATGATTTACAAGTTGTAACTGGACTCTTACCGTAACTCCCATATGAATCCCTGTAAAAGCTTCCACTTCAATATTCAGAATAATCTCTATCACAATTTCCACCATAGCCATCACGGTCACTGAATTTAAAAGAATGTCATAAATTATGTCATCAATTTAAATTATGTGTCACAATAACATAATTGAAACGAAGGTTTTTATTTGATATAAACACAACATTTTATATTACCTATGTCCTCTAGAGGGATGATCATTCCGAGAATTTGAATGTCCGTAATAACTGTGTGCATAGCGTCTACGTGGTGGAGTATAATCCTTGCTGGCTCAGGAGTGTGGATAATCTCTCCTTGAATAACTGAAATAAAGCAGCTACAATTTTAAATGCAACTTATCATATCCAGAATATTTAAGAACTCAAGACAGCAAAAAGACAAAAACTTTTAAATGGGCAAAGGACTTGAATATACTTTTGTTTAAAGGAGATATACAATGAGCAACAAGGACATGAAAACCTGCTCAACATATTTATTAGGGAAATGAAATTCAAACCCAAAATGAAATATCTACTTTGCACGTATCACACTGGCTATAATGAAAAATAGACCCACAGAATATATCAAGTGTTGGTGCAGATGCAGAGAAACAAACCAAGTATATGTGCATGGCAGAAATGGAAAATAGTACAGGCTCTGTGGCAAAGATTAGCAGTTTCTTAAAAAATGTAAAGAATTCCTCTATGTCCCAGGAATTCCACTCCTTAAGTATACATACACTCAAAAAGAATTGAAAACACGTACCCAAATGCTTGTACAGGAGTATTCATGACAGCACCATGATGGGAATAACTCACACAGATGGATAAACAAACCATGTTAACCACACATATAATGGAATATTTAGTCAGCCAAAAAAAAGAAGGTCTGAAGTACTGATTCACGCTACAGCATGAATGATCCTTGAAAATATTTATGCTAAGGGAAAGCTGGATAATAAAGGTCACATATTGTTTGCTTCCATTAGTATGATATATTCAGGTGTAGATAAATTCATAGATAAGGACACAGGTGGGTACCTACCGGGGACAAGGGGGGACAAATTGGGTGTGACTGCTGATTAATGTTATTCTGGGGTAATGAAATGTTTTGGAACTGAACAGAGCTGGTGGTTGCATAACACTGTTAAGTGTGCTAAATGTTACTGAACTGTTCACTTTTAAATGTTCAATTTTGTGTTAGGTAAATTTCAACAAGAACAACAAAACTAACCATGACTTAATTCATATACTGTGCTTCCTATTACCTATCTTTAGTAGCATAACCACCATCTCTGTGACATATAGCCAACTCTCCGAAAAGAGACTGGCTCTCTTCGAGGAGGACCTCCACAATTTTCTCTTCCATGTGATCCTGAACCTTTAATTTAAAAATGCTTATGTAAGTATCTCAGAATTGACAGTAATGTTTCAAAGAAAAATCCCAAAGTCTGATAGCCTTCCACTCTCCAAAATCATTTAAAAAAACTACCCCTTCTAAAATTCCATTTACGCACATTTTCGTTTCCCTTTCAATGGTACCACTGAACATTGTATTTTCTGACATCTCCCGTTCCCCATACAGTTGGCATAACCTTTAGATTACCAGCAGTAGGGAACACTTCTCAGACTTTGAGCAAAACATTGATTTTTGGTAACTACTGTCACATATTCAACCACCAAGTGGTCGGCTCTCTCCTTTAAGTGTACAACCTTAATTATGGACCTTGTATGAGGATAGCAATAGTGACTTCTCTTGTTTATTAGCAATAAAGGGCTCATTTGAAAAACACTGTACCGCTCCCAAAATATGAAACTATCTCCCATAAATAACGTTCTCTTCCTGTGTTAATTCTTATTCCTCATTCCTGGAGGTCACTAGGACCTTGTTTGTTCTCTTCTCTTGTTTGTTCACTAGGCTAACCATCTACTAATGGAAAGGGTAGGCTTCTTAGCTTCTGTTGTGTTTTGAAGTCAATATCGTGCTACATTTGGCTTCATTCATATTCTACACGTTAAAGGGCAATTTGATAATGGCTGTTTCAAGTCTCTACCATATTACGGATCAGAAAACAGTGCTAGAAAAGTTAAGAGCACAAACTACAGTTCATATGGCAAGTTTCAATTATTGTTTATAATAATTAATAAAACCAGCTAGCCAATATACATAGCTTAACTAGTCTACAGACCAGAACGTTCTCTCACAGGACATAGTTTTCATGAAAATTCTGATATTGAAACTATGTGATAAAGAAGCCTACTAACCAAAAAGTGTTAGCAGCAACTTAAATTAAGAGGAATTCTATAGCCAACATGGACTTACAAGCAATGTTTTCCCCACTGCAGTGCTAATCACCTACTACATCTATAATCAAAAACTGACAAGTTATTTCCCAACCACAAATCAATCAATAAATTAGTGATTGGTTAACATGTCCATATACTTCTCACTTTCCATTTTGCTTAAACATTCTGTTTAAAATAGCTCCCTTTCATTAATTAGAAACAACTGTCTCTGCATTATATAGCATTTACCTTGTCTTCCCACCCCCCTACTGCTTCGCCCTTGGCAACATCTCTTAGGAGGAGGACCTCCACTTCTGGAACATGGTCCTCTTTTAACTGGAAAGGCTCCCCTGGAAGAACTCGCCTTGGGACTAGGAGTGTGTCCACCACGACCTGTGTTTAAATGAAATCTTTTTAGTTAAGCAGAATCAACATTTTTTCATTGGGCAAGTTTCACTTATTGTTATAAATTTTCACTAAACCATTACTCCAGTCTTCAGCTTTCCTATCTGTCTAAACCAATATGATTGTTTCCTCATATGACACAGAAGTCAGTAGAGTTCAAAGACTTACCGTAAAAGTCAGTTTGGGAAACGTAGGAACAAAACTGAAGAACCACTGGTATGAAAGTGCTCTGGGGAGAAGAGAGAGAGTACAGAAAAACCTGGATAAATTAAATGTAAAACTGAATTTTTCATCATTTTAGGAGGAAGATGGTAAGTTATTAGTTATATAATTCTGGTGTCAAGGAAGCTTTTGAAAAACACAACATCCTAGGTATAAATCAAAGCATTAAAAATAAAAAGGATGAATAAAAAATGCATTACCTAAAAGTTAAGTACATACATACAAATAACTCCCTTTGCTGGAGAATATCTGCTTATAACTTTACACTTGGTCCAGTATCCCTAGTTCTGCATCCATGGATTCAACCAACCTTGGATCACGTAGTGATCTTATATGTATTTATTGAAAAACAAAATCTGCTTGTAAGTTGATCAACAGTTCAGGCCTGTGTTATTCACAGATCAACTCTTAATGTTCATTTCTCAGTCAAAAGGGCTATGTTCTGTTCAATTTTAATAGTATTTAAGAAATGCACACTAAATACTGAAAATTGATGTGTTACCTTTCGAACCAGAAAGGTGTTTAGATGTATTCCAATTCCCCAGTAGTGCCACAGGCAAGAAAAAATGAGTACTCTTACACATGGCAGAATATGAACTGGTCAACTTTTCTCAAGCTCAAGATAGTGGGAAAAGAACAAAACTGTGTTATCTTAAAATGGGCACACCCTCTAACTGAACTTTCAAAAAACATTTCCTAAAATTCACACATGGAATTAGCACAAAAAGAAACTAAACGTTTTATTTCTGAAGACTGGTTCTGGTTAATAGATGAAGCAGAGGTTGTTAAATATATGGAAGTTTTTGAAATGCAAAGTGCTTTTCCTCCTTTTCTTACTAAGTAGAAAACTTCTCTGAAAAAAATCCAAAAAAAGGCATTTTCAACGACTTCCTCCTCTAATACACACACAAAGAAAACATACATATTTCTGAAGCAGAGCTTTTTACTCTTTTCCTGGGTCAAAGACACCTTTTAGAATCTAAAGCTCTATTTATTTCCCTAAGGTATTTTCACAAATGCAAACCACAGACCCAGGTAGAAAAGCCTCATATCAAAATGACAATGGAGATTTGCTTAGATGTCTGAACACATATACTTAAGACAAATACTGCAAGGTGAAACCTAAAATATGAAGTGTTTCGCCCTGAATTGTGGATATTCTGAGTGACTTTTATTTTCTGTTGTGGAGTTTTCAAGATTCTCTAGTATTTTTATGATGCAATAAGGCTACTCTCAGAATAAAATTAACCAATGTATTTTTAAGAGATTATGAATGAATCATTGATTTAAACTCATATCAAGTTATCGGTCCTAAAGTGAAAAATTCTAATGTATGATCAACAGTAGGAAACTCGGTAGAAAAATTCTCGAAGAAAAGAGGCAAATAGTAATAATGGTAAAAGAGACTGAATTTAGTTTAAAATTTATGCTATTCCCCTGTAAGGTGATTAACGTTTTGCACATTACCTAGTTAAGTCATTTTATAACTACAATAATTCTTCACCACTTAGAAATACTTCTGACTATCAATGTGAGTCATCATCTGATAGTTCTTACACACTACTTTGCTCATAAAGGATGGAATAAAAACTGAGAGGTTTCTATACAGTTAAACCTACTATTTTTCGGTCCTCTGGTTGCAGCCTTGTATTTCAAAACATTACCCAGGTGTCCTCCAGGTGAGGGATGCTCTCTTGCGCTCCCACTGCCTCCTCTTCCATTTCCACCTCTTCTATTTCCTCCTCTTCGATTTCTTCCTCTTCCATGTCTCGGATTTCTCAGATGGCCCCTGTTTCTTGCAGGAGGTTGTGGTCTCTGTGTACCACCGCTTTCCAAAGATCGTTTGTTGGCTTGCTCTACCTTAATTGCCTTTCCATCCAAAGACTAAACAGATTAAGTATAACATTAATAACATCACATCAAATTTATTTACTACTGCACTAGTCCAAGATCAGTCTTTTTTCCCCAAAGCAAACATTTTCTTCTGAAATGATTGTGTCCTTCACCATGCCAGATAAATGAGACTTAATGAGTAACTGCCTTTCATTAAGTCATCCAACACAAAGTGTACGTATTGGCAATTAGAGCTCCCTGAAATGTCCTCTGGTATTAAAAGAAGATTAATACCTCTCACTTATCATGAGAGAATATACCCTTTTATTTTCTATAATGGAGAACTAAACTCACTTCCTTTCTCTACTTCTACCATTCAAAGTTTTCAGTGTCCCAAGGGTATATAAAAGTATACGTGTCATTTAAAAAATAAAATGATCCAGTTATTTATTCAAAATGGTTATTCCTACTTTAATTGTTTTTAGCATTTCTTAAATATTAAGGGAAAGAAAATTTTCCAACATGATTGTTCTTCTGTATTTACTTCTAATAATTTCCTTGATTTTTTTTTTTTAAATAGAGCACTTATTTGGTCCTTAACATTTCTTGCCTTATTCAATTGTTTGTACATGTCCCCCAAGAGTAACTTCTTATAGTGGTACTTCATATTCTTATGTTTCAGAAATGCTTACACTTCTTAATCTCCAACAACTTCCTACATTAACCTTCTATAGATGCCAATGTGATTTTTGAAAACATAATTCAAATCATCATATAATTGCTCTAAGTAAAACACTCTAGCTGTTTCATGTTATCCTTGGAAAACAATTTTAAATGCTGAATTCCTACTAAGACTTCTGGTGGATATGGATGGGCCCTGGCCCAATACAAACAGCCTCAAGAGCCATGTGCTCCCACATTAGGGCCTCCTTTTCTGTTTCTGGGTCCAAAATATTTCCCACAGACTGATGAATGGCTGCCTCCCTTCCAACATTCAGGATTTAACATTCTTAGATCTATATGTATAGAAAACCACTCCCCTTAAGCTCTAATGAAATTACCTACTTTATTTTCCTTAATATTTTTCATATGAAATTGTATTTATTTTTACTTGTACGTTTCTCATCTTTCACCCTAGAACACAAGTGTCCAAGAAAATAGGCATTTTGTATTACCCACAACCATTAATCTATTGCTAAAGCAATGCCTGGCAATAAAATATCTGTTGAATAAAGAATTGAAGAATAATGTCTACACGGACTACACGTTCTTGTGCTTGAAAACAAACAAATAATGGGGGTCTACTATCCTTCATGACACAAATTTACCTCTGCACCCAAAATAAAATCATGAGTCAAGATCAACTTTTAGGTACTACCATACCTTAAAATATGAAAGTAAAGTAAAAGGGTCAACATGTGCCAAGTGCCTGCAGCATACCAGAAACCAAGCTATAGGACAAAGGGAATTAATGTATGTGTTCCACACTATGAGAACTGAGATGCACTGGAAGTACTTTTAACAATGAACAATTCACAGGATGATGAATATAAAAAGATAGTACCTGCCATATAAAATGGGAAAAATATTACCTACAATATAAAAGAATTCTTTGAGCAAAGATGCAATTAAAAGTACAGTTGTAAGGGACAAATGATTATTTGTAACAGTGACACAAGGAAGAGTGACTCTGAAGTACAAAAAAGTCGAGACTTCAAAATGACAGTACGGGATATTGGGGAGAGCTCTACAGGCTAAAACTCATTTACTTTTACATTTGAATGCTAAAACAGGTTTAAAATATATTGTTAACGCTCACGTTAATGTCAATCTCCTTCCAACCGGACAATCCAATACGTACGTGACAAAATGGAGAGTGAAGGCTTATATGGCATCATGTTACTTTAAAAAATTAGAAAAAATAATCTTGAAATAGTAATAAATGGAGAACACAAAATATTATTAAAGTCTCTTACTTTTCCATTCATATCTTGGACAGCATCCTTTGCATCTGCAGGATTCTCAAAAGTAATAAAAGCAAAGCCTCTAGACTTGTTTTTTTTTCTGATCCTTCATCAACATAACTGTAATATACATAAATATTTTTAATTTAAATTGCACATAAAATTGAACGTTTCATATTTTCAAAATAATCCATCCTTTGACACTTTCTCATAAGGCCTCCTTAATTTCATGTTATGGACACAGTGCAGTAACAGCCTCCCGGAAGTTACTTAAAAACAAAACAAACACCAAAAACAAATAAAGCAAAAAAACCCTTTCCATTTTATATCATTTCTAGTAGTTTAAAAAGAGAGTCAATAATTTCAACCATTCTACAGCTAGCATATCTCATCCCATTTCATGTCCTATGACCCCAGTATGTTTAAAAAGCCCTGGGACTTCCCTGGTGGTCCAGTGGATAAGACTCCACGTTCCCAATGAAGGGGACACGGGTCTGATCCCTCGTCAGGCAACTAAGATCCACATGCCGCATGCCACTGTGCGTGGGCTTGATCCCTGGTCAGGTAAGTAAAACCCAGCATGCTGCAAAGCGTGGCTGGGGTGAAGAAAGAAACGCTGCTTTTTTCCCTTCTCAGTAGTAGGAGCCCCTAAGTTGTACAATTTCCCTCATTGCCCAGTGCTTTCCTAATAAAAAACAGAAACTTTAAAAAAAAGTGCTCATGTGTTACAAATAGAAAAAGCACTTTAACTTAGCTGTTCAATGGTGTGTGTTTAATACACATTTGCCTCGAACATATATATATATATATATATATATATATATATATATATGTATATATATAGGTTCTAAAAATTACCTTCCATAATGTGACCATATTTCCCAAATACCACTTCAAGAGAATTTTCATTGGTGTCAGCATGGAGGCCTCCTATGAACAGTTTCCCAGCCTGATCTGCTTCCGCCATTTTTCTGTAAGTAATTAAAAATATATCTTTATACATATAGCAAAAAATAAATTATAAGCAAAAACTATTACACCTGTTTATAACTCAACTGAAGTACCCTATATCAGTGAAAATATTTGCCGTTTCTTACTTAAAAGAGAGGAAACTTGTAACACAAAGCAAAACAAGCACTGGCGTAACAAATGCTCCATTCTTTATAGATATCTTACAAAAACCTGTATGTAAAAACTAGATTAGAAGGCAACTGTAAATTAGTTTACCTGCAGGGTTCAAGGCTTCTTTTCCAAAACACAACAAAAAAAATAAGCAATAATAAATGGTCCTGGATTCTACACATCTAACAGTTAATATGTTTTATGAACTGTGCAGAATATACCTTAAACATATTTTTAAATTTTTCACATCTACTCACATTTTTCTTGTCTATGCATCAAATAATGTTTAAAATAATGTTTTCCCACAAACTTTAAAAGTGGTAAGTCATAAAAGCAAAGGAGGGAGTTACTTCCTTTATTGAGGAAAATGTAAACTGTGTTTACTTAGATCGAGAGACTTTAAGAAACACTGGTCAAAAGAGAGTACCATTCTTTATATGCCAAATTAAATCAGACGCTTTTTGTCAAGTGAATCAACATTTTGACATTTGATAACTAAAATTACAAGTTTTAAATCATTTAAGTTAAAATAGCTATCTTGCTTGTATTGCTCAGTACCTCTGCTTTCAAAAAGAAACCCGAGGAAACAAAAAAGAAAAAAGATAAAACTGCATGAGAGGGTCTCCCTGGTGGCGCAGTGGTTGACAGTCCGCCTGCCTACCCAGGGGACACGGGTTCGGCACCGCTCCGGGAGGAGCCCACCAGCCGCGGAGCGGCTGGGCCCGTGAGCCATGGCCGCTGGGCCTGCGCGTCTGGAGCCTCTGGGTACCGAGCCCGTGCTCCGCGGTGGGAGGGGCCACAGCAGTGAGAGGCCCGCATACCGCAAAAAACAAAAGTGCAAGCGGAACAAACTGGCGCCCGGCATACGCTCCACTACCCGCATGTGAGAGTAAACAGCAAAGAGGGTACGCCGCTAATCACACTTAAGTTATCTACTCAATATTCCCTCCCGCAGCATTTCAAACCTAGCTCCACCCCCACCCCCAACTTCGCAATTCACGGACCAACTCCAGGAACTTCACTGGCTTTTCATCGCTGCCTTGGCAACTGATTCTCCAGGAGAACAAACAGTAAACGTACTGTTCAAGAACAACTGATAGACTTCTCGAGACACTGTCTATTCAGACATAGTTATACAAACACCACTTACTCGGCTCTTATCTCTTACAGGAAAAAGCCTGAGAGAAAAATCAACATCTGAATTACCATGCTTTCTCTGGTAACAGGAGAACATATAGGTCTCAACTCTTTCTCCTGAGGTATAAATTATTCTCTCCTCCCTAAAATGCCGAATTTCTTACCTTATTTTGTCCTCCTCTTCAGAAGTCCTCCTTCCGCGTCTCTTCAGACGACCGTTAACTAAACTAAGGCTCGAGAGCAAGCGCTCTACTTCTAGAAAGAGGCTAAGGAACCAGATGTAGCGGTAGGTGGGGGAAGGGATGAGCCGCAGGGGAGGTAGGGAAGATGGAAGATGTGGAGGTAGGGGAGGGGTGAACAGAGAAACTCGCGGGAGAACTCGCGGGAGAAACTCTAAAGAAAACTGCAACAGCAGAATGTGTTCTCTACTTTTTACTGCATACTTTTCCCAGTTGCTTTAATTTAATCAATATAAAGGAGAAGGGCTTCCCAGGTGGCGCAGTGGTTGAGAGTCCGCCTGCCCATGCAGGGGATGCGGGTTCGTGCCCCGGTCCGGGAGGATCCCACATGCCCCTGAGCTGCTGGGCCCCTGAGCCATGGCCGCTGAGCCTGCTCGTCTGAAGCTTGTGCTCCACAACGGGAGAGGCCACAACGGTGAGATGCCCGCGTACCGTAAAAAAAAAAAAAAAGGAAAACGCATTTTGGGCTAATAACGGGAAGCTCCAGGTAATCAGTAGGGAGAGTTCAGGGATTTCTTGATAGATGTAAAATGGGGAGGACCAGATCATGAAGCATTTTGCTTGCTATGCAGATATGCTACTTACTTAATTTTTTTAGTGGAACTGTTAGAATAATCTGAAACAGAAATATGAATGTCTAGAAGATATAATGCGTATAGTGATTTAATATGATACGAAGTCAGGCAGACAGAAAATAATCTAAACTTCAAAATTTAGTAGTTATATGAAACTGGGTAAGCTACCTAAACTCTTAAATTTACCCAGTCTACGAAAACAAGATGATAAAGAATTATCAGATAGGGTTATTGTGAGGTTAAATGATGTACTGAGCACATTGAGCACAACGCCGAAAACATAATTCAGGGTTCAAAACAAAAGTGTGAAAATATTGTCATTACTTTTATATTAAGTGGGAGCCTGAGGTTAATTTGTAATCCTGCCTTTTTTAGAGACTGGTCCAAATCATGAAACTGTTTTGGTTTTTGGTTTTTTCTTTTTGCGGTATGCCGGCCTCTCACCGTTGTGGCCCCTCCCATTGCAAAGCACAGGCTCCAGAAGCCAGTCTCAGCGGCCATGGCTCACGGGCCCAACCGCTCCGCGGCATGTGGGATCCTCCCGGACCGGGGCACGAACCTGTGTCCCCTGCATCGGCAGCCGGACTCTCAACCACTGGGCCACTAGGGAAGCCCAGATCTGTGGTGTTAATGCTTTGCATTGGTAGTGTCTTAATCGTATATTAACCATTATTGAGCACTTGAGAAAACTATGCAATGAAAAGTGTTCATGTAAACACCAGTTGATCAGTTGATGGTGATCAGTTAGTATTTCTTGGGACACTTTCCATAGTCTAGATAGAAAACAGCTGTATGCATTATACAAAAGCTGATCTTTAAATCAGGCAAAGTTATAACTGTTCCCTAATTCAGGGGTTTTATGGTTTCTACCTAATATGTAGGCCAACCGGCAGCTTCCAAGCAAGTCTACTGGAAGGGACAAGTTCAGTATATAGTAGGAAATCAAAGAATTGTTAGTATTTCAATAATGATTGTTTAATATTTTAATCCTCTGCCTGACAGGAAAGAAACACGAGAGGAAAAACAATTGATATTAAATCTCAGATGGTGTCTGAGAAAATCCTCTTAGAGAGGTTTGGATATCACTCATTCATGAACAAAATTCAATCTGGATGTTAAGCATGTTTTTCAGTGACTGCAATGCAATTAAAGGACTGTGAGGTTAAGATGACTGTAATTGCTACAGCAGGCGAGTAGCTAGATATGAGCAGAGTAATGGAAGAGGGGCCAGGTGGCAGGAAATCAAGCACCTGGTAAAGAGCAGAGGTCCATGGGCCGACAAAGAAAAACAGGAACCTCCAGACTGACAGGAAACTGCACATTTTCGGTGGTAAGTGTCCTGAAGGCAGACAAAGAGAGATGAGGAAAGACAGGAATCTCCTACTTCCAAATGTAACCTGTTGCTCATTATGCTCTCCTTACAATAAAATTAGCCTTGCAGACAAGCAGCACACACCGTGCAGTGAGGCCATGACACTTCTGATTAAGCTAAATAAGGACAAAAATCCCTTCTGGAGCTGCAAAGAAACAGGGAATTTGACCCCCAAACTCCTGCTTCCCCAATGAGTATGCCACCCCTTCCTTTGTATGCCCCTCATAACTGGCTTGCCAATGGAACCCAGGGCAGCAGCTCCTCACCTAACTGCCTGCTCTCCCTGAGGGCATATTCTTGCTTAAATAAATCCTCACTTTACTTGCTTAACCGCCTGTCTCATGCCCAACTCTTGGCATGAAGAGCAAGAAGCTTCAATTCACTGGGAACACAATGAGTATTTTTACACACGAGGAACAAAGGAACAAACACATTTCTCTTAAAAACTAGTGGAGAAATACATGTTTTCTGTTAATAGCAAAGACTGGGTTACATAAGAAGCCGTGAAATTGAGAAAAACCATGACTTGCTTTACTGTTCTGGAACCAAACCCACAGTATCCCTGTATTTTGAAGATCACCCAACTGTTAAACACTTAAGAGTTTTATGGGTTTTTCATGAACAGGTACTCAGGAAAAAGTAAACGGTTCAGTTTTGGGTTCGAAACTTCGTTTGCTTTATCCTTCCTTTTAAGGATTTGACTCATCAATCTGATATGTTAGATACTAAAAGCAAACCTTTCATGCCCCGTAGGATTTTATGAAATACAGTACTTTAAGGCCAGCCAAGAAAATTAAACATAAAATTCTGTGGTCATTGAGACATCCTCCCTCCCTCCCTAATATCTGCCTAATATCTCCCTAATATCCCAAATATTAACCAGAGTTCCTCAAAGACAGATTGCCTTCCTGATCATAAAGGTCAATTATTTTACCTTCCTCTGACACTTAGGCTGTAACTTCTTAAAAAGAATACTGTTCTTTCCCAGCTCTGTACTGGGATCATGTTGACTTGCTGCTCACTTTGTACCTGCTTACCCAGACTACGTATCCCTGCTGATCTTCATGTAAAATATCTGTATGTCACTTTGATGTGATATACTGTCCTTTCTCTTCAAAATGAATGTAACCATGCCTTTGACTTCTAACAGGTAGAACAGTCCTCAGAACTTTCTGAGTCTGTCTCCTGAGTTATAATCCTCAGTTTGGCTCATATAATACTCTCCTTCCCCTGAACTTCATTTTTGCTGTTCCTTTAAAAGGAAATTGCAGATTTCTGTACTAGTTTTGCAGATTCCAATTTGGCTTAAAGTTTTTACACTCCAGTTTCTTCCCAAATTGTAAGCATTACTCATTAAATGTCACCTGAAGTCACTGACAAAAAACCCTTAACCCTCCAGATAACTCTATACTTATGAGTATATTACGAAACCCTTTGTGTTACATCAAGCACACCAACATAAAGTTAAAATCAGTATTACTTAAAATGTTTCCCAATGTCTTAAAATCTAGGGGTACTAACTTTCACTAAGATATATATACTCAGAAAAGTTAACTGGTTCCATTTACATTGAGTGGAAAATTGGTTTTATAACCATTATTCCCACGTTGGTCATCTGCCACTTGAATATGGATCAGAAAATAGATACTTAACCTCAAGATTTCTTAAACTCTTTACAGTCACCTGTCTCAATTTTCCTTTCATCTATACTATGGCTTTAAAGGGATAAAGACACATCGACTTTCACTAATAATGCAAGCATTGTTTCTCAGCCTTTTTGGAGACTTCTCAAACCTTTTACATGTTTACAAGCTTTCAAAAAGGAACATGTAATTTCTTTAGCCTAACTGGAAAACAGTCACAGCTTGCGATGGAGAAATAACACATTGCTTAATTTTGAATACATTCACGTACAAAGGAAAAGTTTAGGCAAACAGCACAATTCACCCTCCAAACAAAAGTTTTATGCTTGTTTAACTCAGCAGTATCATCAACAAAACATATTTCACGAAATTTTTTTACTCTGAAAATTTTGAACATTTGAAACACGACTTCTACTTTTCAATTAACATTAACAACATGAAAGTCCTCTGAATAATTCCATGTTTCCCCTTTGTCTGAAACTTCCTAGAGGAAAAGTTAATATATGCCTCTTCCCCCCAAACCAACATTTTTCTTTTAGTAGTGTTCAAGCATCAATTAAGGAAAACAACTTAAACTTTTCCTTTGTAACGAACATTTGGTGCATGACTGAGTGTTAATTTTTAATATCTGCTTCGGCCCTCTCTTTCAGATTGGCTTCCCGCATAACCTCGTCTGGAAGCCCCACAAACTGAGCTACTGTATGAGTCACGGGGAGCAAGGTACTCCCTATTCACAGAGGGTGGAAACCCTCATTGTTCCTGTCTTCTACGCTTTCGACCCCTTGAATAAGTATTACTTTGCCTGCTGGAGTAACCTTCCGGACCTCCTCCATATCCATCTCTCATATTGCTATCACAGCGACTGCTTCCACCGTAAGTCACAGGGGCCCTTCGTGCTGCTGGTGCACCACGGGAGTCACATGGGAAGTTACTGATTGATAAACAAACGCTAAACATTACAAATTTTTCTGGGATCATATAACATGACTTACAGTGCTAAATATTTGAAAAGATAAGCTTCAGCTCTCTCTGCTATGAAAATATAAACTAGGTAGCAACGGTGAAGGGCTTCTACATTTCTTTAAAAGAGCGAGCAATATTTTTCAGCCTAAGTAGTCTCTTTGAAAGTAAAAGCCCCTATTTTAGCATTTTTAAATAATCAGTCGAGTGGCAACTTTTAACAAGATTCAGTGGGGCTTCCCTGGTGGCGCAGTGGTTGACAGTCCGACTGCCGATGCAGGGGACACGGGTTCGTGCCCCGGTCCAGGAGGATCCCACGTGCCGGGGAGCGGTTGGGACCGTGGGCCATGCATGGCCTCTGGGACTCCGCGTCAGGAGCCTGTGCTCCGCAACGGGAGGGGCCACGATGGTGAGAGGCCCGTGTCCCGCACACAAAATAAAAATAAAAAATCATAATAATGTTAAAATTGGTTTTCTGTAATGAGAAAAAAAGATGAGACTGCCCATTTACCCTTCATAGCCTTTTATTTTAAGTGAGCTATTAACAAAACCATTCAAAGGTCTTTAACTTATCTAAAAGGACATGCTAAACATACTTTTACCTTTGAGGAACTGAAGTAAAAGTAGAGTAAACAACGATCTGGTTAAGTCTAATTCTATGATTTACAAGTTGTAACTGGACTCTTACCGTAACTCCCATATGAATCCCTGTAAAAGCTTCCACTTCAATATTCAGAATAATCTCTATCACGATTTCCACCATAGCCATCACGGTCACTGAATTTA
Source organism: Mesoplodon bidens (assembly GCF_964165515.1). Classification (NCBI taxonomy): domain Eukaryota; kingdom Metazoa; phylum Chordata; class Mammalia; order Artiodactyla; family Ziphiidae; genus Mesoplodon; species Mesoplodon bidens. The sequence continues at coordinate 252,577 of NW_027672653.1, read as the reverse complement.
AAAGAATGTCATAAATTATGTCATCAATTTAAATTATGTGTCACAATAACATAATTGAAACGAAGGTTTTTATTTGATATAAACACAACATTTTATATTACCTATGTCCTCTAGAGGGATGATCATTCCGAGAATTTGAATGTCCGTAATAACTGTGTGCATAGCGTCTACGTGGTGGAGTATAATCCTTGCTGGCTCAGGAGTGTGGATAATCTCTCCTTGAATAACTGAAATAAAGCAGCTACAATTTTAAATGCAACTTATCATATCCAGAATATTTAAGAACTCAAGACAGCAAAAAGACAAAAACTTTTAAATGGGCAAAGGACTTGAATATACTTTTGTTTAAAGGAGATATACAATGAGCAACAAGGACATGAAAACCTGCTCAACATATTTATTAGGGAAATGAAATTCAAACCCAAAATGAAATATCTACTTTGCACGTATCACACTGGCTATAATGAAAAATAGACCCATAGAATATATCAAGTGTTGGTGCAGATGCAGAGAAACAAACCAAGTATATGTGCATGGCAGAAATGGAAAATAGTACAGGCTCTGTGGCAAAGATTAGCAGTTTCTTAAAAAATGTAAAGAATTCCTCTATGTCCCAGGAATTCCACTCCTTAAGTATACATACACTCAAAAAGAATTGAAAACACGTACCCAAATGCTTGTACAGGAGTATTCATGACAGCACCATGATGGGAATAACTCACACAGATGGATAAACAAACCATGTTAACCACACATATAATGGAATATTTAGTCAGCCAAAAAAAAGAAGGTCTGAAGTACTGATTCACGCTACAGCATGAATGATCCTTGAAAATATTTATGCTAAGGGAAAGCTGGATAATAAAGGTCACATATTGTTTGCTTCCATTAGTATGATATATTCAGGAGTAGATACATTCATAGATAAGGACACAGGTGGGTACCTACCGGGGACAAGGGGGGAGAAATTGGGTGTGACTGCTGATTAATTTTATTCTGGGGTAATGAAATGTTTTGGAACTGAACAGAGCTGGTGGTTGCATAACACTGTTAAGTGTGCTAAATGTTACTGAACTGTTCACTTTTAAATGTTCAATTTTGTGTTAGGTAAATTTCAACAAGAACAACAAAACTAACCATGACTTAATTCATATACTGTGCTTCCTATTACCTATCTTTAGTAGCATAACCACCATCTCTGTGACATATAGCCAACTCTCCGAAAAGAGACTGGCTCTCTACGAGGAGGACCTCCACAATTTTCTCTTCCATGTGATCCTGAACCTTTAATTTAAAAATGCTTATGTAAGTATCTCAGAATTGACAGTAATGTTTCAAAGAAAAATCCCAAAGTCTGATAGCCTTCCACTCTCCAAAATCATTTAAAAAAACTACCCCTTCTAAAATTCCATTTACGCACATTTTCGTTTCCCTTTCAATGGTACCACTGAACATTGTATTTTCTGACATCTCCCGTTCCCCATACAGTTGGCATAACCTTTAGATTACCAGCAGTAGGGAACACTTCTCAGACTTTGAGCAAAACATTGATTTTTGGTAACTACTGTCACATATTCAACCACCAAGTGGTCGGCTCTCTCCTTTAAGTGTACAACCTTAATTATGGACCTTGTATGAGGATAGCAATAGTGACTTCTCTTGTTTATTAGCAATAAAGGGCTCATTTGAAAAACACTGTACCGCTCCCAAAATATGAAACTATCTCCCATAAATAACGTTCTCTTCCTGTGTTAATTCTTATTCCTCATTCCTGGAGGTCACTAGGACCTTGTTTGTTCTCTTCTCTTGTTTGTTCACTAGGCTAACCATCTACTAATGGAAAGGGTAGGCTTCTTAGCTTCTGTTGTGTTTTGAAGTCAATATCGTGCTACATTTGGCTTCATTCATATTCTACACGTAAAAGGGCAATTTGATAATGGCTGTTTCAAGTCTCTACCATATTACGGATCAGAAAACAGTGCTAGAAAAGTTAAGAGCACAAACTACAGTTCATATGGCAAGTTTCAATTATTGTTTATAATAATTAATAAAACCAGGTAGCCAATATACATAGCTAAACTAGTCTACAGACCAGAACATTCTCTCACAGGACATAGTTTTCATGAAAATTCTGATATTGAAACTATGTGATAAAGAAGCCTACTAACCAAAAAGTGTTAGCAGCAACTTAAATTAAGAGGAATTCTATAGCCAACATGGACTTACAAGCAATGTTTTCCCCACTGCAGTGCTAATCACCTACTACATCTATAATCAAAAACTGACAAATTATTTCCCAACCACAAATCAATCAATAAATTAGTGATTGGTTAACATGTCCATATACTTCTCACTTTCCATTTAGCTTAAACACTCTGTTTAAAATAGCTCCCTTTCATTAATTAGAAACAACTGTCTCTGCATTATATAGCATTTACCTTGTCTTCCCACCCCCCTACTGCTTCGTCCTTGGCAACATCTCTTAGGAGGAGGACCTCCACTTCTTTTAACTGGAAAGGCTCCCCTGGAAGAACTCGCGTTGGGACTAGGAGTGTGTCCACCACGACCTGTGTTTAAATGAAATCTTTTTAGTTAAGCAGAATCAACATTTTTTCATTGGGCAAGTTTCACTTATTGTTATAAATTTTCACTAAACAATTACTCCAGTCTTCAGCTTTCCTATCTGTCTAAACCAATATGATGGTTTCCTCATATGACACATAAGTCAGTAGAGTTCAAAGACGTACCGTAAAAGTCAGTTTGGAAAATCTAGGAAAAAACTAAAGAACCACTGGTATGAAAGTGCTTTGGGGAGAAGAGAGAGAGTACAGAAAAACCTGGATAAATTAAATGTAAAACTCAATTTTTCATCATTTTAGGAGGAAGATGATAAGTTACTAGTTATATAATTCTGGTGTCAAGGAAGCTTTTGAAAAACACAACACCCTAGGTATAAATCAAAACATTAAAAATAAAAAAGATGAATAAAAAATGCATTACCTAAAAGTTAAGTATATACATACAAATAACTCCCTTTGCCGGAGAATATCTGCTTATAACTTTACACTTGGTCCAGTATCCCTAGTTCTGCATCCATGGATTCAACCAACCTTGGATCACGTAGTGATCATATATGTATTTATTGAAAAACAAAATCTGCTTGTAAGTTGATCAACAGTTCAGGCCTGTGTTATTCACAGATCAACTCTTAATGTTAATTTCTCAGTGAAAAGGGCTATGTTCTGTTCAATTTTAATAGTATTTAAGAAATGCACACTAAATACTGAAAATTTATGTTTTACCTTTCAAACCAGAAAGATGTTTAGATGTATTCCAATTCCCCGGTATTGCCACAGGCAAGAAAAAATGAGTACTCTTACACATGGCAGAATATAAACTGGTCAACTTTTCTCAAGCTCAAGAAAGTGAAAGAACAAAACTGTGTTATCTTAAAATGGGCACACCCTCTAACTGAACTTTCAAAAAACATTTCCTAAAATTCACACATGTAATTAGCACAAAAAGAAACTAAATGTTTTAATTCTGAAGACTGGTTATGGTTAATAGATGAAGCAGACGTTGATAATATATGGAAGTTTTTGAAATGCAAAGTGCTTTTCCTCCTTTTCTTACTAAGTAGAAAACTTCTCTGAAAAAATCCAAAAAAAGGCATTTTCAACGACTTCCTCCTCTAATACACACACAAAGAAAACATACATATTTCTGAAGCAGAGCTTTTTACTCTTTTCCTGGATCAAAGACACCTTTTAGAATCTAAAGCTCTATTTATTTCCCTAAGGTATTTTCCAAAATGCAAACCACAGACCCAGGTAGAAAAGCCTCATACCAAAATGACAATGGAGATTTGCTTAGATGTCTGAACACATATACTTAAGACAAATACTGCAAGGTGAAACCTAAAATATGAAGTGTTTCGCCCTGAATTGTGGATATTCTGAGTGACTTTTATTTTCTGTTGTGGAGTTTTCAAGATTCTCTAGTATTTTTATGATGCAATAAGGATACTCTCAGAATAAAATTAACCAATGTATTTTTAATAGATTATGTATGGATCATTGATTTAAACTCATATCAAGTTATTGGTCCTAAAGTGAAAACATCTAATGTATGATCGACAATAGGAAACTCTGTAGAAAAATTCTCGAAGAAAAGAGGCAATTAGTAATAATGGTAAAAGAGACTGAATTTAGTTTAAAATTTATGCTATTCCCCTGTAAGGTGATTAACGTTTTGCACATTATCTAGTTAAGTCATTTTATAACCAGAATAATTCTTCACCACTTAGAAATACTTCTGACTATCAATGTGATTCATCATCTGATAGTTCTTACACACTACTTTGCTCATAAAGGATGGAATAAAAACTGAGAGGTTTCTATACCGTTAAACCTACTATTTTTTGGTCCTCTGGTTGCAGCCTTGTATCTGAAAACATTACCCAGGTGTCCTCCAGGTGAGGGATGCTCTCTTGTGCTCCCACTTCCTCCTCTTCCATTTCCACCTCTTCGATTTCTTCCTCTTCCATGTCTCGGATTTCTCAGATGGCCCCTGTTTCTTGCAGGAGGTTGTGGTCTCTGTGTACCACCGCTTTCCAAAGATGGTTTGTTGGCTTGCTCTACCTTAATTGCCTTTCCATCCAAAGACTAAACAGATTAAGTATAACATTAATAACATCACATCGAATTTATTTACTACTGCTCTAGTTCAAGATCAGTCTTTTTTCCCCAAGGCAAACATTTTCTTCTGAAATGATTGTGTCCTTCACCATGCCAGATAAATGAGACTTAATGACTAACTGCCTTTCATTAAGTCATCCAACACAAAGTGTACGTATTGGCAATTAGAGCTCCCTGAAATGTCCTCTGGTATTAAAAGAAGATTAATACCTCTCACTTATCATGAGAGAATATACCCTTTTATTTTCTATAATGGAGAACTAAACTCACTTCCTTTCTCTACTTCTACCATTCAAAGTTTTCAGTGTCCCAAGGGTATATAAAAGTATACGTGTCATTTAAAAAATAAAATGATTCAGTTGTTTATTCAAAATGGTTATTCCTACTCTAATCTTTTTTAGCATTTATTAAATATTAAGAGAAAGAACATTTTCCAACATGATTGTCCTTCTGTATTTACTTCTAATAATTTCCTTGATTTTTTTTTAAATAGAGCACTTATTTGGTCCTTAACATTTCTTGCCTTATTCAATTGTTTAAACATGTCCCCCAAGAGTACCTTCTTATAATAGTACTTCATATTCTTATGTTTAAGACATGCTTACACTTCTTAATCTTCCAACAGCTTCCTACATTAACCTTCTATAGATGCCAATGTGATTTTTGAAAACATAATTCAAATCATCATATAATTGCTCTAAGTAAAACACTCTAGCTGTTTCATGTTATTCTTGGAAAACAATTTTAAATGCTGAATTCCTACTAAGACTTCTGGTGGATATGGATGGGCCCTGGCCCAATACAAACAGCCTCAACAGCCATGTGCTCCCACGTTAGGGCCTCCTTTTCTGTTTCTGGGTCCAAAATATTTCCCATACACTTATGAATGGCTGCCTCCCTCCCAACATTCAGGATTTAACATTCTTAGATGTATATGTATAGAAATCCACTCCCCTTAAGCTCTAATGAAATTACCTACTTTATTTTCCTTAATATTTTTGCATATGAAATTGTATTTAGTTTTACTTGTACGTTTCTCATCTTTCACCCTAGAACACAAGTGTCCAAGAAAATAGGTATTTTGTAGTACCCACAACCATTAATCAATTGCTAAAGCAATGCCTGGCAATAAAATATCTGTTGAATAAAGAATTGAAGAATAATGTCTACACAGACTACACCTTCTTGTGCCTGAAAACAAACCAAAAATGGGGGTCAACTATCCTTCATGACACAAATTTACCTCTGCACCCAAAATATAATCATGAGTCAAGATCAACTTTTAGGTACTACCATACCTTAAAATATGAAAGTAAAGTAAAAGGGTCAACATGTGCCAAGTGCCTGCAGCATACCAGAAACCAAGCTATAGGACAAAGGGAATTAATGTATGTGTTCCCCACTATGAGAACTGAGATACACTGGAGGTACTTTTAACAATGAACAATTCACAGGATGATGCATGTAAAAAGATATTACCTGCAATATAAAATGGGAAAAATATTACCTACAATATAAAAAAATTCTTTGAGCAAAGATGCAATTAAAAGTACAGTTTTAAGGGTGAAATGATTATTTGTAACATTGACACAAGAAAGAGTGACTCTGAAGTACAAAAAAGTCGAGACTTAAAAATAACAGTATGGGATATTGGGGAGAGCTCTACAGGCTAAAACTTATTTACTTTTACATTTGAATGCTAAAACAGGTTTAAAATATATTGTTAAAGCTAATGTTAATGTCAATCTCTTTCCAACCAGACAATCCAGTACTTATGTGACAAAAAGGAGAGTGAAGGCTTATATGGCATCATGTTACTTTAAAAAACTAGAAAAAAAATCTAGAAATAGTAATAAATGGAGAACACAAAATATTATTAAAAGGCTCTTACTTTTCCATTCATATCTTGGATAGCATCCTTTGCATCTGCAGGATTCTCAAAAGTAATAAAAGCAAAGCCTCTAGACTTGTTTGTTTTCTGATCCTTTATCAACATAACTGTAATATACATAAATATTTTTAATTTAAATTTCACATAAAATTGAACGTTTCATATTTTCAAAATAATCCATCCTTTGACACTTTCTCATAAGGCCTCCTTAATTTCATGTTATGGACACAGTGCAGTAACAGCCTCCCGGAAGTTACTTAAAAACAAAACAAACACCAAAAACAAATAAAGCAAAAAAACCCTTTCCATTTTATATCATTTCTAGTAGTTTAAAAATAGAGTCAATAATTTCAACCATTCTACAACTAGCATATCTCATCCCATTTCATGTCCTATGACCCCAGTATGTTTAAAAAGCCCTGGGACTTCCCTGGTGGTCCAGTGGATAAGACTCCACGTTTCCAATGAAGGGGACACGGGCCTGATCCCTCGTCAGGCAACTAAGATCCACATGCCGCATGCCACTGTGCGTGGGCTTGATCCCTGGTCAGGTAAGTAAAACCCAGCATGCTGCAAAGCGTGGCTGGGGTGAAGAAAGAAACGCTGCTTTTTTCCCTTCTCAGTAGTAGGAGCCCCTAAGTTGTACAATTTCCCTCATTGCCCAGTGCTTTCCTTATAAAAAACAGAAACTTAAAAAAAAAGTGCTCATGTGTTACAAATAGAGAAAGCACTTTAACTTAGCTGTTCAATTGTGTGTGTTTAGTACACATTTGCCTCGAACATATATATATATATATATAAATATATATGTGTGTGTGTGTGTGTGTGTATGTATATATATAGGTTCTAAAAATTACCTTCCATAATGTGACCATGTTTCCCAAATACCACTTCAAGAGAATTTTCATTGGTGTCAGCATGGAGGCCTCCTATGAACAGTTTCCCAGCCTGGTCTGCTTCCGCCATTTTTCTGTAAGTAATTAAAAATATATCTTTATACATATAGCAAAAAGTAAATTATAAGCAAAAACTATTACACCTGTTTATAACTCAACTGAAGTACCCTATATCAGTGAAAATATTTGCCGTTTCTTACTTAAAAGAGAGGAAACTTGTAACACAAAGCAAAACAAGCACTGGCGTAACAAATGCTCCATTCTTTATAGATATCTTACAAAAACCTGTATGTAAAAACTAGATTAGAAGGCAACTGTAAATTAGTTTACCTGCAGGGTTCAAGGCTTCTTTTCCAAAACACAACAAAAAAATAAGCAATAATAAATGGTCCTGGATTCTACACATCTAACAGTTAATATGTTTTATGAACTGTGCAGAATATACCTTAAACATATTTTTAAATTTTTCACATCTACTCACATTTTTCTTGTCTATGCATCAAATAATGCTTAAAATATTTTTTTTCCACAAACTTTAAAAGTGGTAAGTCATAAAAGCAAAGGAGGGAGTTACTTCCTTTATTGAGGAAAATGTAAACTGTGTTTACTTAGATTGATAGACTTTAAGAAACACTGGTCAAAAGAGAGTACCATTCTTTATATGCCAAATTAAATCAGACGCTTTTTGTCAAGTGAATCAACATTTTGACATTTGATAACTAAAATTACAAGTTTTAAATCATTTAAGTTAAAATAGCTATCTTGCTTGTATTGCTCAGTACCTCTGCTTTCACACAGAAAACCCGAGGAAACAAAAAAGAAAAAAGAAAAACTGCACGAGAGGGCTTCCCTGGTGGCGCAGTGGTTGACAGTCCGCCTGCCTACCCAGGGGACACGGGTTCGGCACCGCTCCGGGAGGAGCCCACCAGCCGCGGAGCGGCTGGGCCCGTGAGCCATGGCCGCTGGGCCTGCGCGTCTGGAGCCTCTGGGTACCGAGCCCGTGCTCCGCGGTGGGGGGGGGCCACAGCAGTGAGAGGCCCGCATACCGCAAAAAACAAAAGCGCAAGCGGAACAAAACTGGCGCCCGGCATACGCTGCACTACCCGCAAGTGAGAGTAAACAGCAAAGAGGGTACGCCGCTAATCACACTTAAGTTATCTACTCAATATTCCCTCCCGCAGCATTTCAAACCTAGCTCCACCCCCACCCCCAACTTCGCAATTCACGGACCAACTCCAGGAACTTCACTGGCTTTTCATCGCTGCCTTGGCAACTGATTCTCCAGGAGAACAAACAGTAAACGTACTGTTCAAGAACAACTGATAGACTTCTCGAGACACTGTCTATTCAGACATATTTATACAAACACCACTTACTCGGCTCTTATCTCTTACAGAAAAAGCCTGAGAGAAAAATCAAAATCTGAATTACCATGCTTTCTCTGGTAACAGGAGAACATATAGGTCTCAACTCTTTCTCCTGAGGTATAAGTTATTCTCTCCTCCCTAAAATGCCGAATTTCTTACCTTATTTTGTCCTCCTCTTCAGAAGTCCTCCTTCCGCGTCTCTTCAGACGACCGTTAACTAAACTAAGGCTCGAGAGCAAGCGCTCTACTTCTAGAAAGAGGCTAAGGAACCAGATGTAGCGGTGGGTGGGGGAAGGGATGAGCCGCAGGGGAGGTAGGGAAGATGGAAGATGTGGAGGTGGGGGAGGGGTGAACAGAGAAACTCGCGAGAGAAACTCGCGAGAGAATCTCGCGGGAGAACTCGCGGGAGAAACTCTAAAGAAAACTGCAACAGCAGAATGTGTTCTCTACCTTTCACTGCATACTTTTCCCAGTTGCTTTAATTTAATCAATATAAAGGAGAAGGGCTTCCCAGGTGGCGCAGTGGTTGAGAGTCCGCCTGCCGATACAGGGGACACGGGTTCGTGCCCCGGTCCGGGAGGATCCCACATGCCCCTGAGCCATGGCCGCTGAGCCTGCCCGTCCGGAGCTTGTGCTCCACAACGGGAGAGGCCACAACGGTGAGATGCCCGCGTACCGTTAAAAAAAAAAAAAAAAAAAAAAGGAAAAGGCATTTTGGGGTAATAACGTGAAGCTCCAGGTAATCAGTAGGGAGAGTTCAGGGATTTCTTGATAGATGAAAAATGGGGAGGACCAGATCATGAAGCATTTTGCTTGCTATTCAGATATGCTACTTAATTTTTTTAGTGGAACTGTTAGAATAATCTGAAACAGAAATATGAATGTCTAGAAGATATAATGCGTATAGTGATTTAATATGATACGAAGTCAGGCAGACAGAAAATAATCTAAACTTCAAAATTTAGTAGTTATATGAAACTGGGTAAGCTACCTAAACTCTTAAATTTACCCAGTCTACGAAAACAAGATGATAAAGAATTATCAGATAGGGTTATTGTGAGGTTAAATGACGTACTGAGCACATTGAGCCGAAAACATAATTCAGGGTTCAAAACAAAAGTGTGAAAATATTGTAATTACTTTTATATTAAGTGGGAGCCCGAGGTTAACTTGTAACCCTGCCATTTTCAGAGACTGGTCAAAATCATGAAACTGTTCTGTTTTTGATTTTGTTTTTGCGGTATGCCGGCCTCTCACCGTTGTGGCCCCTCCCGTCGCGAAGCACAGGCTCCGGACGCGCAGGCTCAGCGGCTATGGCTCCCGGGGCCAACCGCTCCACGGCATGTGGGATCCTCCCGGACCGGGGCACGAACCCGTGTCCCCTGCATCGGCAGCCGGACTCTCAACCACTGGGCCACTAGGGAAGCCCAGATCTGTGGTGTTAATGCTTTCTTTGTGTTGGTAGTGTCTTAATCGTATATTAACCATTATTGAGCACTTGAGAAAACGATGCAATGAAATGTGTTCATGTAAACACCAGTTGATCAGTTGATGGTGATCAGTTAGTATTTCTTGGGACACTTTCCATAGTCTAGATAGATAACAGCTGTATGCATTATACAAAAGCTGATCTTTAAGTCAGGCAAAGTTATAATTGTTCCCTAATTTAGGGGTTTTATGGTTTCTACCTAATATGTAGACCAGCCGGCAGCTTCCAAGCAAGTCTACTGGAAGGGACAAGTTCAGTATATAGCAGGAAATCAAAGAACTGTTAGTATTTCAACAATGATTGTTTAATATTTTAATCCTCTGCTTGACAGGAAAGAAACACGAGAGGAAAAACAATTGATATTAATCTCAGATGGTGTCTGAGAAAATCATCTTATAGAGGTTTGGATATCACTCATTCATGAACAAAATTAAATCTGGATGTTAAGCATGTTTTTCAGTGACTGCAATGCAATTGAAGGACTGTGAGGTCAAGATTACTGTAATTGCTACAGCAGGCGAGTAGCTAGATATGAGCAGAATAATGGAAGAGCGGCCAGGGGGCAGGAAATCAAGCACCTGGTAAAGAGCAGAGGTCCATGGGCAGACAAAGAAAAACAGGAGCCTCCAGACTGACAGGAAACTACACATTTTCGGTGGTAAGTGTCCTGAAGGCAGACAAAGAGAGATGAGGAAAGACAGGAATCTCCTACTTCCAAATGTAACCTGTTGCTCATTATGCTCTCCTTACAATAAAATTAGCCTTGCAGACAAGCAGCACACACCATGCAGTGAGGCCATGACACTTCTGATTAAGCTAAATAAGGACAAAAATCCCTTCTGGAGCTGCAAAGAAACAGGGAATTTGACCCCCAAACTCCTGCTTCCCCAATGAGTATGCCACCCCTTCCTTTGTATGCCCCTCATAACTGGCTTGCCAATGGAACCCAGGGCAGCAGCTCCTCACCTAACTGCCTGCTCTCCCTGAGGGCATATTCTTGCTTAAATAAATCCTCACTTTACTTGCTTAACCGCCTGTCTCATGCCCAACTCTTGGCATGAAGAGCAAGAACCTTCAATTCACTGGGAACACAATGAGTATTTTTACACATGAGGAAGAAAGGAACAAACACATTTCTCTTAAAACCTAGTGGAGAAATACATGTTTTCTGTTAATAGGAGAGACTGGGTTACATAAGAAGCCATGAAATTGAGAAAAACCATGACTTGCTTTACTGTTCTGGAACCAAACCCACAGTATCCCTGTAATTTGAAGATCACCCAACTGTTAAACACTTAAGAGTTTTACGGGTTTTTCATGAACATGTACTCAGGAAAAAGTAATCGGTTCAGTTTTGGGTTCGAAACTTCGTTTGCTTTACCCTTCCTTTTAAGGATTTGACTCATCAATCTGATTTTTAGAAACTAAAAGCAAACCTTTCATGTCCAGTAGGATTTTATGAAATGCAGTACTTTAAGGCCAGCCAAGAAAAATTAAACATAAAATTCTGTGGTCATTGAGACACCCTCGCTCCCTCCCTAATATCTGCATTACACATTAACCAGAGTTCCTCAAAGACAAGATTGCCTTCCTGATCATAAAGGTCAATTATTTTACCTTCCTCTGACACTTAGGCTGTAACTTCTTAAAAAGAATACTGTTCTTTCCCAGCTCTGTACTGGGATCATGCTGACTTGCTGCTCACTTTGTACCTGCTTACCCAGACTACGTATCCCTGCTGATCTTCATGTAAAATCTCTGTATGTCACTTTGATGTGATATACTGTCCTTTCTCTTCAAAATGGATGTAACCATGCCTTTGACTTCTAACAGGTAGAACAGTCCTCAGAACTTTCTGAGTCTGTCTCCTGAGTTATAATCCTCAGTTTGGCTCAAATAATACTCTCCTTCCCCTGAACTTCATGTTTGCTGTTCCCTTAAAAGGATATTGCAGATTTCTGTACTAGTTTTGCAGATTCCAATTTGGCTTAAAGTTTTTACACTCAAGTTTCTTCCCAAATTGTAAGCATTACTCATTAAATGTCACCTGAAGTCACTGACAAAAAACCCTTAACCCTCCAGATAACTCTATACTAATGAGTATATTACGAAACCCTTTGTGTTACATCAAGCACACCAACATAAAGTTAAAATCAGTATTACTTAAAACGTTTCCCAATGTCTTAAAATCTAGGGGTACTAACTTTCACTAAGATATATATACTCAGAAAAGTTAACTGGTTCCATTTACATTGAGTGGAAAATTGGTTTTATAACCATTATTCCCACGTTGGTCATCGGCCACTTGAATATGGATCAGAAAATAGATACTTAACCTCAAGATTTCTTAAACTCTTTACAGCCACATGTCTAGATTTTCCTTTCATCCATACTATTGCTTTAAAGGGGTAAAGACACATTGAATTGCACTAATAATGCAAGCATTGTTTCTCAGCCTTTTTGGAGGCTTCTCAAACCTTTTATATGTTTCAGCTTTCAAAGAGGAACATATAATTTCTTTAGCTTAACTGGAAAACAGTCACAGCTTGCGATGGAGAAATAACAGATAGCTTAATTTTGAATACATACATGTACAAAGGAAAAGTTTAGGCAAACAGCACAATTCAGCCTCCAAACAAAAGTTTTATGCTTGTTTAACTCAGCAGTATAATTAACAAGAAATAGTTCATGAAACTTTTTTACTCTGAAAATTTTGAACATTTTAAACACAAAGTCTACATTTCAATTAATACGAACAAATATGCAAGTACCTTGAATAATTCCATGTTTTCATTTTGCCTGAAAATTCATAGAGGAATACTTAATATATGCCTCTTCCCCCCAAACCAACATTTTTCTTTTAGTAGTATTCAAGCATCAATTAAAGAAAACAACTTAAACTTTTCCTTTGTAAAGAATATCTGGTACATAACTAAGTGTTATTTTTAATATCTGCTTCGGCCCTCTCTTTCAGATTGGCTTCCCGCATAACCTCGTCTGGAAGCCCCACAGCCTGAGCCACTGTATGAGAGTCACAGGGAGCAAGGTACTCCCTATTCACAGAGGGTGGAAACCCTCGTTGTTCCTGTCTTCCACGCTCACGACCACTTGAATAAGTATTACTTTGGCTGCTTGAGTAACCTTCCGGACCTCCTCCACATCCATCTCTCGTATTGCTCTCACAGCAACTGCTTCCACCGTATGTCAGCGGGACCCTTCGTCCTGCTGGTGTAACACGGGAGTCAACTGGGAAGTTAATGATTGATAAACAAACTTTAAACATTACAATTTTTCTGGTATCATATAACATGACTTAAAGTGCTAAATATTTGAAAAGATAAGCTTTATCTGTCTCTGCTATGAAAATATAAAGTATGTAGCAACGGTGCGGGGCTTTCACATTTATTTAAAAGAGCGAGCCATATTTCTCAGCCTAAGTAGTTTCTTTGAAAGTAAAAGCCCCTATTTTAGCATTTTTAAGTAATCAGTAGAGTGGCAACTTTTAACAAGATTTAGTGGGGCTTCCCTGGTGGCGCAGTGGTTGACAGTCCGCCTGCCGATGCAGGGGACACGGGTTCGTGACCCGTCCAGGAGGATCCCACATGCCAGAGAGCGGTTGGGACCATAGGCCACGGCCTCTGGGCCTGCGCGTCAGGAGCTTGTGCTCCACAATGGGAGAGGGCACAACGGTGAGAGGCCCGTGTGCTGCAAATAAATAAATAAATAAAATAATACTACTAATGTTAAAATAGTTTTTCGGTAGTGAGAAAAAAAGATGAGACTGCCCATTTACCCTTCATAGCATTTTATTAACAAAACAATTCAAAGGTCTTTAACTTATAAAAAAGGCTATGCTAATCATAGTTTTACCTTTAAGGAACTGAAGTAAAAGTAGAGTAAACAACGATCTGGTTAAGTCTAATTCTATGATTTACATGTTGTAACTGGACTCTTACCATAACTCCCATATGAATCCCTGTTAGAGCTTCCATTTCGATATTCAGAATAATCTGTATCAGGATTTCCACCATAGCCATCACGATCACTAAATTTAAAAGAATGATATAAATTATGTCATCAATTTAAATTATGTGTCACGATCACATAATTTAAAAGAATGTTTTTATTTGATATAAACACAAACTTTTATATTACCTATATCCTCTAGAGGGATGATCAATCCGAGAACTTGAATGTCCATAATAACCGTGTGCATAGACTCTAGGTGGCGGAGTGTAATCCTTGCTGGCTCGTAAGCTTGGATAATTTCTCCGTGAATAACTTAAATAAAGCAGATAAAGTTTGAAACGCAACTTATCATATCCAGAATATATAAAGGATTCAGACAGCTAAAAGACAAAAAATTTTAAACAGGAAAAGAACTTGAATATACTTTTGTTCAAAGAAGATATACAATGACCAACAAGGACATGAAAAGATGCTCAACATATTTATTAGGGAAATGAAATTCAAAACCAAAATGGAATATCTACTTTGCACCTCTCACACTGGCTATAATTAAAAATAAACAAACTGAATATATCAAGTGTTGGTGCAGATGCAGAGAAACAAATCAAGTATATGTGCGTGGCAGAAATGTAAAAGAGTACCGGCTCTGTGGAATAGATCAGCAGTTCCTTAAAAAATTAAAGAATTACTATATGTCCCAGGAATTCCACTCCTTAAGTATATATACACTCAAAAAGAATTGAAAACAGGTACCCAAATGCTTGTACAGCAGTATTCATGACAGCACAATGATGGGAATAACTCACACAGATGGATAAACAAACCATGTTAATCGCACATAAAATGGAATATTCAGTCAGCCAAAAAAAAAAAAAAAAAAAAGTCTGAAGTACTGATTCATGCTAGAGCATGAATGACCTTTGAAAACATTTATGCTAAGGGAAAGCTGGATAATAAAGGTCACATATTGTTTGCTTCCATTAGTATGATATATTCAGGATTACATAAATTCATAGATAAGGACACAGGTGGGTACCTACCAGGGACAAGGGGGGAGAAAATGGGAGTGACTGCTTATTAATTTTATTCTGGGGTGATGAAATGTTTTGGAACTGAACAGAGCTGGTGGTTGCATAACACTGTTAAGGGTACTAAATGTTACTGAATTGTTCACTTTTAAATGTTCTATTTTGTGTTAGGTAAATTTCAACAAGAACAACAAAACTAACCATGACTTAATTCATATACTGTGTTTTCTCTTACCTGTCTCTAGTAGCATAACCACCATCTCTTTGTGACATATAGCCAACTCTCTGAAAAGAGACTGGCTCTCTACGAGGAGGACCTCCATAATTTTGTCTTCCATGTGCTACTGAGCCTTTAATTTAAAAATGCTTATGTAAGTATCTCAAAATTGACAGTAATGTTTCAAAGAAAAATCCCAAAGTCTGATAGCCTTCCACTCTCCAAAATCATTTAAAAAAACTACCCCTTCTAAAATTCCATTTACGCACATTTTCGTTTCCCTTTCAATGGTACCACTGAACATTGTATTTTCTGACATCTCCCGTTCCCCATACAGTTGGCATAACCTTTAGATTACCAGCAGTAGGGAACACTTCTCAAACTTTGAGCAAAACATTGATTTTTGGTAACTACTGTCACATATTCCACCACCAAGTGGTCGGCTCTCTCCTTTAAGTGTACAACCTTAATTATTGACCTTGTACGAGGATAGCAATAGTGACTTCTCTTGTTTATTAGCAATAAAGGGCTCTTTTGAAAAACACTGTACCGCTCCCAAAATATGAAACTATCTCCCATAAATAACGTTCTCTTCCTGTGTTAATTCTTATTCCTCATTCCTGGAGGTCACTAGGACCTTGTTTGTTCTCTTCTCTTGTTTGTTCACTAGGCTAACCATCTACTAATGGAAAGGGTAGGCTTCTTAGCTTCTGTTGTGTTTTGAAGTCAATATCGTGCTACATTTGGCTTCATTCATATTCTACACGTAAAAGGGCAATTTGATAATGGCTGTTTCAAGTCTGTACCATATTACGGATCAGACAACAGTGCTACAAAAGTTAAGAGCACAAACTACAGTTCATATGGCAAGTTTCAATTATTGTTTATAATAATTAAATAAAAAACCAGGTAGCCAATACACATAGCTAAACTAGTCTACAGACCAGAACATTCTCTCACAGGACATAGTTTTCAAGAAAATTCTGATTCATTTGTTCTGAAAATTTTGAACATTTTACACACAAATTCTATATTTCAATTAATATTAACAGCTATGCAAGTACTTTGAATAATTTCATGTTTTCACTTTGTCTGAAAATTCATAGAGGAAATGGTAATATATGCCTCGTCCCCGCAAACCAATATTTTTCCTTTAGTAGTATTCAAGGATCAATTAAAGAAAACAACTTAAACTTTTCCTTTGTAAAGAACATTTGGTACATAACTGAGTGTTATTTTTAATATCTGCTTCGGCCCTCTCTTTCAGATTGGCTTCCTGCATAACCTCGTCTGGAAGCCCCACGACCTGAGCTACTGTATGAGTCACGGGGAGCAAGGTACTCCCTATTCACAGCGGGTGGAAACCCTCATTGTTCCTGTCTTCCACGCTCACAACCCCTTGAATAAGTATTACTTTGGCTGCTTGAGTAACCTTCCGGACCTCCTCCATATACGTCTCTCATATTGCTATCACAGCAACTGATTCCACCATATGTCAGCGGGACCCTTCGTGCTGCTGGTGCAACACGGTAGTCAACTGGAAAGTTAATGATTGATAAACAAACTTTAAACATTACAAATTTTTCTGGTATCATATAACATGACTTAAAGTGCTAACTATTTGAAAAGATAAGCTTTATCTGTCTCTGCTATGAAAATATAAACTATGTAGCAAGGGTGAAGGGCTTTCATATTTATTTAAAAGAGAGAGCCATATTTTTCAGCCTAAGTAGTTTCTTTGACAGTAAAAGCCCCTATTTTAGCATTTTTAAATAATCAGTAGAGTGGCAACTTTTAATAAGATTTAGTAGGGCTTCCCTGGTGGCGCAGTGGTTGACAGTTCACCTGCCGATGCATGGGACACGGGTTCGTGCCCGGGTCTGGGAAGATCCCACATGCCGCGGAGCGGTTGGGACCGTGGGCCACGACCGCTGGGCCTGAGCGACAGGAGCCTGTGCTCCGCAACTGGAGAGGCCACTATGGTGAGAGGCACAAGTTCTGCAAAAAAAAAAAAAAAATAATAATAATAATAATAATAATAATGATGTTAAAATAATTTTTCTGTAATGAGAAAAAAAGATGAGACTGCCCATTTACCCTTCACAGCATTTTATTTTAAGTGAGCTATTAAGAAAACAATTCAAAGGTCTTTAACTTATAAGAAAGTCTATGCTAAACATAGTTTTACCTTTAAGGAACTGAAATAAAATTAGAGTAAACAATGATCTGGTTAAGTCTAATTCTTTGATTTACAAGGTGTAACTGGGCTCTTACCGTTACTCCCATATGAATCCCTGTTAGAGCTTCCATTTCGATATGCAGAATAATCTCTATCACGACTTCCACCATGGCCATCACGATCACTAAATTTAAAAGAACGTCATAAATTATGTGATAAATTTAAATTATGTGTCACGATCACATAATTTAAAAGAATATTTTTATTTGATATCAACACAAAATTTTATATTACCTATGTCCTCTAGAGGGATGATCATTCCAAGAACTTAAATGTCCATAATAACCGTGTGCATAGATTCTATGTGGCGGAGTATACTCCATGCTGGCTCGGGAGCTTGGATAATTTCTCCATGAATAAATTAAATAAAGCAGATGAAAGTTTAAATGCAACTTATCATATCCAGAATATATAAAGAATTCAGACAGCAAAAAGACAAAAACTTTTAAACGGGCAAAGGACTTGAATATACTTTTGTTCAAAGAAGATATACAATGAGCAACAAGGACATGAAAAGCTGCTCAACATATTTATTAGGAAAATGAAATTCAAAACCAAAATGAAATATCCACTTTCCACTTATCAGACTGGCTATAATTAAAAATAAACAAACAGAATATATCAAGTGTTGGTGCAGATGCAGAGAAACAAATCAAGTATATGTGCGTGGCAGAAATGTAAGATAGTACCGGCTCTGTGGAAAAGATCAGCAGTTCCTTAAAAAATTAAAGAATTACTATATGTCCCAGGAATCCCACTCCTTAAGTATATATACACTCAAAAAGAATTGAAAACAGGTACCCAAGTGCTTGTACAGGAGTATTCATGACAGCACCATGATGGGAATAACTCACACAGATGGATAAACAAACCATGTTAATCGCACATAAAATGGAATATTTAGTCAGCGAAAAAAAAAAAAGTCTGAAGTACTGATTCATGCTACAGCATGAATGACCTTTGAAAACATTTAAGCTAAGGGAAAGCTGGATAATAAAGGTCACATACTGTTTGCTTCCATTAGTGTGATATATTCAGGATTACATAAATTCATAGATAAGGACACAGGTGGGTACCTACCAGGGACAAGGGGGGAGAAAATGGGTGTGACTGCTTATTAATTTTATTTTGGGGTGATGAAATGTTTTGGAACTGAACAGAGCTGGTGGTTGCATAACACTGTTAAGGGTACTAAATGTTACTGAATTGTTCACTTTTAAATGTTCAATTTTGTGTTAGGTAAATTTCAACAAGAACAACAAAACTAACCATGACTTAATTCATATATTGTGTTTTCTCTTACCTGTCTCTAGTAGCATAACCACCATCTCTTTGTGACATATAGCCAACTCTCCGAAAAGACACTGGCTCTCTACGAGGAGGACCTCCATAATTTTGTCTTCCATGTGATACTGAACCTTTAATTTAAAAATGCTTATGTAAGTATCTCAAAATTGACAGTAATGTTTCAAAGAAAAATCCCAAAGTCTGATAGCCTTCCACTCTCCAAAATCATTTAAAAAAACTACCCCTTCTAAAATTCCATTTACGCACATTTTCGTTTCCCTTTCAATGGTACCACTGAACATTGTATTTTCTGACATCTCCCGTTCCCCATACAGTTGGCATAACCTTTAGATTACCAGCAGTAGGGAACACTTCTCAAACTTTGAGCAAAACATTGATTTTTGGTAACTACTGTCACATATTCCACCACCAAGTGGTCGGCTCTCTCCTTTAAGTGTACAACCTTAATTATTGACCTTGTACGAGGATAGCAATAGTGACTTCTCTTGTTTATTAGCAATAAAGGGCTCATTTGAAAAACACTGTACCGCTCCCAAAATATGAAACTATCTCCCATAAATAACGTTCTCTTCCTGTGTTAATTCTTATTCCTCATTCCTGGAGGTCACTAGGACCTTGTTTGTTCTCTTCTCTTGTTTGTTCACTAGGCTAACCATCTACTAATGGAAAGGGTAGGCTTCTTAGCTTCTGTTGTGTTTTGAAGTCAATATCGTGCTACATTTGGCTTCATTCATATTCTACACGTAAAAGGGCAATTTGATAATGGCTGTTTCAAGTCTGTACCATATTAAGGATCAGACAACAGTGCTACAAAAGTTAAGAGCACAAACTACAGTTCATATGGCAAGTTTCAATTATTGTTTATAATAATTAAATAAAAAACCAGGTAGCCAATACACATAGCTAAACTAGTCTACAGACCAGAACATTCTCTCACAGGACATAGTTTTCAAGAAAATTCTGATTCATTTGTTCTGAAAATTTTGAACATTTTACACACAAATTCTATATTTCAATTAATATTAACAGCTATGCAAGTACTTTGAATAATTCCATGTTTTCACTTTGTCTGAAAATTCATAGAGGAAAAGGTAATATATGCCTCGTCCCCGCAAACCAATATTTTTCCTTTAGTAGTATTCAAGGATCAATTAAAGAAAACAACTTAAACTTTTCCTTTGTAAAGAACATTTGGTACATAACTGAGTGTTATTTTTAATATCTGCTTCGGCCCTCTCTTTCAGATTGGCTTCCTGCATAACCTCGTCTGGAAGCCCCACGACCTGAG
Source organism: Mesoplodon bidens (assembly GCF_964165515.1). Lineage (NCBI taxonomy): Eukaryota > Metazoa > Chordata > Mammalia > Artiodactyla > Ziphiidae > Mesoplodon > Mesoplodon bidens. The sequence goes on along the minus strand of NW_027672653.1, from coordinate 232,188 downwards.
CTACTGTATGAGTCACGGGGAGCAAGGTACTCCCTATTCACAGCGGGTGGAAACCCTCATTGTTCCTGTCTTCCACGCTCACAACCCCTTGAATAAGTATTACTTTGGCTGCTTGAGTAACCTTCCGGACCTCCTCCATATACGTCTCTCATATTGCTATCACAGCAACTGATTCCACCATATGTCAGCGGGACCCTTCGTGCTGCTGGTGCAACACGGTAGTCAACTGGAAAGTTAATGATTGATAAACAAACTTTAAACATTACAAATTTTTCTGGTATCATATAACATGACTTAAAGTGCTAACTATTTGAAAAGATAAGCTTTATCTGTCTCTGCTATGAAAATATAAACTATGTAGCAAGGGTGAAGGGCTTTCATATTTATTTAAAAGAGAGAGCCATATTTTTCAGCCTAAGTAGTTTCTTTGACAGTAAAAGCCCCTATTTTAGCATTTTTAAATAATCAGTAGAGTGGCAACTTTTAATAAGATTTAGTAGGGCTTCCCTGGTGGCGCAGTGGTTGACAGTTCACCTGCCGATGCATGGGACACGGGTTCGTGCCCGGGTCTGGGAAGATCCCACATGCCGCGGAGCGGTTGGGACCGTGGGCCACGACCGCTGGGCCTGAGCGACAGGAGCCTGTGCTCCGCAACTGGAGAGGCCACTATGGTGAGAGGCACAAGTTCTGCAAAAAAAAAAAAAAAATAATAATAATAATAATAATAATAATGATGTTAAAATAATTTTTCTGTAATGAGAAAAAAAGATGAGACTGCCCATTTACCCTTCACAGCATTTTATTTTAAGTGAGCTATTAAGAAAACAATTCAAAGGTCTTTAACTTATAAGAAAGTCTATGCTAAACATAGTTTTACCTTTAAGGAACTGAAATAAAATTAGAGTAAACAATGATCTGGTTAAGTCTAATTCTTTGATTTACAAGGTGTAACTGGGCTCTTACCGTTACTCCCATATGAATCCCTGTTAGAGCTTCCATTTCGATATGCAGAATAATCTCTATCACGACTTCCACCATGGCCATCACGATCACTAAATTTAAAAGAACGTCATAAATTATGTGATAAATTTAAATTATGTGTCACGATCACATAATTTAAAAGAATATTTTTATTTGATATCAACACAAAATTTTATATTACCTATGTCCTCTAGAGGGATGATCATTCCAAGAACTTAAATGTCCATAATAACCGTGTGCATAGATTCTATGTGGCGGAGTATACTCCATGCTGGCTCGGGAGCTTGGATAATTTCTCCATGAATAAATTAAATAAAGCAGATGAAAGTTTAAATGCAACTTATCATATCCAGAATATATAAAGAATTCAGACAGCAAAAAGACAAAAACTTTTAAACGGGCAAAGGACTTGAATATACTTTTGTTCAAAGAAGATATACAATGAGCAACAAGGACATGAAAAGCTGCTCAACATATTTATTAGGAAAATGAAATTCAAAACCAAAATGAAATATCCACTTTCCACTTATCAGACTGGCTATAATTAAAAATAAACAAACAGAATATATCAAGTGTTGGTGCAGATGCAGAGAAACAAATCAAGTATATGTGCGTGGCAGAAATGTAAGATAGTACCGGCTCTGTGGAAAAGATCAGCAGTTCCTTAAAAAATTAAAGAATTACTATATGTCCCAGGAATCCCACTCCTTAAGTATATATACACTCAAAAAGAATTGAAAACAGGTACCCAAGTGCTTGTACAGGAGTATTCATGACAGCACCATGATGGGAATAACTCACACAGATGGATAAACAAACCATGTTAATCGCACATAAAATGGAATATTTAGTCAGCGAAAAAAAAAAAAGTCTGAAGTACTGATTCATGCTACAGCATGAATGACCTTTGAAAACATTTAAGCTAAGGGAAAGCTGGATAATAAAGGTCACATACTGTTTGCTTCCATTAGTGTGATATATTCAGGATTACATAAATTCATAGATAAGGACACAGGTGGGTACCTACCAGGGACAAGGGGGGAGAAAATGGGTGTGACTGCTTATTAATTTTATTTTGGGGTGATGAAATGTTTTGGAACTGAACAGAGCTGGTGGTTGCATAACACTGTTAAGGGTACTAAATGTTACTGAATTGTTCACTTTTAAATGTTCAATTTTGTGTTAGGTAAATTTCAACAAGAACAACAAAACTAACCATGACTTAATTCATATATTGTGTTTTCTCTTACCTGTCTCTAGTAGCATAACCACCATCTCTTTGTGACATATAGCCAACTCTCCGAAAAGACACTGGCTCTCTACGAGGAGGACCTCCATAATTTTGTCTTCCATGTGATACTGAACCTTTAATTTAAAAATGCTTATGTAAGTATCTCAATATTGACAGTAATGTTTCAAAGAAAAATCCCAAAGTCTGATAGCCTTCCACTCTCCAAAATCATTTAAAAAAACTACCCCTTCTAAAATTCCATTTACGCACATTTTCGTTTCCCTTTCAATGGTACCACTGAACATTGTATTTTCTGACATCTCCCGTTCCCCATACAGTTGGCATAACCTTTAGATTACCAGCAGTAGGGAACACTTCTCAAACTTTGAGCAAAACATTGATTTTTGGTAACTACTGTCACATATTCCACCACCAAGTGGTCGGCTCTCTCCTTTAAGTGTACAACCTTAATTATGGACCTTGTATGAGGATAGCAATAGTGACTTCTCTTGTTTATTAGCAATAAAGGGCTCATTTGAAAAACACTGTACCGCTCCCAAAATATGAAACTATCTCCCATAAATAACGTTCTCTTCCTGTGTTAATTCTTATTCCTCATTCCTGGAGGTCACTAGGACCTTGTTGGTTCTCTTCTCTTGTTTGTTCACTAGGCTAACCATCTACTAATGGAAAGGGTAGGCTTCTTAGCTTCTGTTGTGTTTTGAAGTCAATATCGTGCTACATTTGGCTTCATTCATATTCTACATGTAAAAGGGCAATTTGATAATGGCTGTTTCAAGTCTCTACCATATTACGGATCAGAAAACAGTGCTAGAAAAGTTAAGAGCACAAACTACAGTTCATATGGCAAGTTTCAATTATTGTTTATAATAATTAATAAAACCAGGTAGCCAATATACATAGCTAAACTAGTCTACAGACCAGAACATTCTCTCACAGGACATAGTTTTCATGAAAATTCTGATATTGAAACTATGTGATAAAGAAGCCTACTAACCAAAAAGTGTTAGCAGCAACTTAAATTAAGAGGAATTCTATAGCCAACATGGACTTACAAGCAATGTTTTCCCCACTGCAGTGCTAATCACCTACTACATCTATAATCAAAAACTGACAAATTATTTCCCAACCACAAATCAATCAATAAATTAGTGATTGGTTAACATGTCCATATACTTCTCACTTTCCATTTAGCTTAAACACTCTGTTTAAAATAGCTCCCTTTCATTAATTAGAAACAACTGTCTCTGCATTATATAGCATTTACCTTGTCTTCCCACCCCCCTACTGCTTCGTCCTTGGCAACATCTCTTAGGAGGAGGACCTCCACTTCTTTTAACTGGAAAGGCTCCCCTGGAAGAACTCACGTTGGGACTAGGAGTGTGTCCACCACGACCTGTGTTTAAATGAAATCTTTTTAGTTAAGCAGAATCAACATTTTTTCATTGGGCAAGTTTCACTTATTGTTATAAATTTTCACTAAACAATTACTCCAGTCTTCAGCTTTCCTATCTGTCTAAACCAATATGATGGTTTCCTCATATGACACATAAGTCAGTAGAGTTCAAAGACGTACCGTAAAAGTCAGTTTGGAAAATCTAGGAAAAAACTAAAGAACCACTGGTATGAAAGTGCTTTGGGGAGAAGAGAGAGAGTACAGAAAAACCTGGATAAATTAAATGTAAAACTCAATTTTTCATCATTTTAGGAGGAAGATGATAAGTTACTAGTTATATAATTCTGGTGTCAAGGAAGCTTTTGAAAAACACAACACCCTAGGTATAAATCAAAACATTAAAAATAAAAAAGATGAATAAAAAATGCATTACCTAAAAGTTAAGTATATACATACAAATAACTCCCTTTGCCGGAGAATATCTGCTTATAACTTTACACTTGGTCCAGTATCCCTAGTTCTGCATCCATGGATTCAACCAACCTTGGATCACGTAGTGATCATATATGTATTTATTGAAAAACAAAATCTGCTTGTAAGTTGATCAACAGTTCAGGCCTGTGTTATTCACAGATCAACTCTTAATGTTAATTTCTCAGTGAAAAGGGCTATGTTCTGTTCAATTTTAATAGTATTTAAGAAATGCACACTAAATACTGAAAATTTATGTTTTACCTTTCAAACCAGAAAGATGTTTAGATGTATTCCAATTCCCCGGTATTGCCACAGGCAAGAAAAAATGAGTACTCTTACACATGGCAGAATATAAACTGGTCAACTTTTCTCAAGCTCAAGAAAGTGAAAGAACAAAACTGTGTTATCTTAAAATGGGCACACCCTCTAACTGAACTTTCAAAAAACATTTCCTAAAATTCACACATGTAATTAGCACAAAAAGAAACTAAATGTTTTAATTCTGAAGACTGGTTATGGTTAATAGATGAAGCAGACGTTGATAATATATGGAAGTTTTTGAAATGCAAAGTGCTTTTCCTCCTTTTCTTACTAAGTAGAAAACTTCTCTGAAAAAATCCAAAAAAAGGCATTTTCAACGACTTCCTCCTCTAATACACACACAAAGAAAACATACATATTTCTGAAGCAGAGCTTTTTACTCTTTTCCTGGATCAAAGACACCTTTTAGAATCTAAAGCTCTATTTATTTCCCTAAGGTATTTTCCAAAATGCAAACCACAGACCCAGGTAGAAAAGCCTCATACCAAAATGACAATGGAGATTTGCTTAGATGTCTGAACACATATACTTAAGACAAATACTGCAAGGTGAAACCTAAAATATGAAGTGTTTCGCCCTGAATTGTGGATATTCTGAGTGACTTTTATTTTCTGTTGTGGAGTTTTCAAGATTCTCTAGTATTTTTATGATGCAATAAGGATACTCTCAGAATAAAATTAACCAATGTATTTTTAATAGATTATGTATGGATCATTGATTTAAACTCATATCAAGTTATTGGTCCTAAAGTGAAAACATCTAATGTATGATCAACAGTAGGAAACTCGGTAGAAAAATTCTCGAAGAAAAGAGGCAATTAGTAATAATGGTAAAAGAGACTGAATTTAGTTTAAAATTTATGCTATTCCCCTGTAAGGTGATTAACGTTTTGCACATTATCTAGTTAAGTCATTTTATAACCAGAATAATTCTTCACCACTTAGAAATACTTCTGACTATCAATGTGATTCATCATCTGATAGTTCGTACACACTACTTTGCTCATAAAGGATGGAATAAAAACTGAGAGGTTTCTATACCGTTAAACCTACTATTTTTTGGTCCTCTGGTTGCAGCCTTGTATCTGAAAACATTACCCAGGTGTCCTCCAGGTGAGGGATGCTCTCTTGTGCTCCCACTTCCTCCTCTTCCATTTCCACCTCTTCGATTTCTTCCTCTTCCATGTCTCGGATTTCTCAGATGGCCCCTGTTTCTTGCAGGAGGTTGTGGTCTCTGTGTACCACCGCTTTCCAAAGATGGTTTGTTGGCTTGCTCTACCTTAATTGCCTTTCCATCCAAAGACTAAACAGATTAAGTATAACATTAATAACATCACATCGAATTTATTTACTACTGCTCTAGTTCAAGATCAGTCTTTTTTCCCCAAGGCAAACATTTTCTTCTGAAATGATTGTGTCCTTCACCATGCCAGATAAATGAGACTTAATGACTAACTGCCTTTCATTAAGTCATCCAACACAAAGTGTACGTATTGGCAATTAGAGCTCCCTGAAATGTCCTCTGGTATTAAAAGAAGATTAATACCTCTCACTTATCATGAGAGAATATACCCTTTTATTTTCTATAATGGAGAACTAAACTCACTTCCTTTCTCTACTTCTACCATTCAAAGTTTTCAGTGTCCCAAGGGTATATAAAAGTATACGTGTCATTTAAAAAATAAAATGATTCAGTTGTTTATTCAAAATGGTTATTCCTACTCTAATCTTTTTTAGCATTTATTAAATATTAAGAGAAAGAACATTTTCCAACATGATTGTCCTTCTGTATTTACTTCTAATAATTTCCTTGATTTTTTTTTAAATAGAGCACTTATTTGGTCCTTAACATTTCTTGCCTTATTCAATTGTTTAAACATGTCCCCCAAGAGTACCTTCTTATAATAGTACTTCATATTCTTATGTTTAAGACATGCTTACACTTCTTAATCTTCCAACAGCTTCCTACATTAACCTTCTATAGATGCCAATGTGATTTTTGAAAACATAATTCAAATCATCATATAATTGCTCTAAGTAAAACACTCTAGCTGTTTCATGTTATCCTTGGAAAACAATTTTAAATGCTGAATTCCTACTAAGACTTCTGGTGGATATGGATGGGCCCTGGCCCAATACAAACAGCCTCAACAGCCATGTGCTCCCACGTTAGGGCCTCCTTTTCTGTTTCTGGGTCCAAAATATTTCCCATACACTTATGAATGGCTGCCTCCCTCCCAACATTCAGGATTTAACATTCTTAGATGTATATGTATAGAAATCCACTCCCCTTAAGCTCTAATGAAATTACCTACTTTATTTTCCTTAATATTTTTGCATATGAAATTGTATTTAGTTTTACTTGTACGTTTCTCATCTTTCACCCTAGAACACAAGTGTCCAAGAAAATAGGTATTTTGTAGTACCCACAACCATTAATCAATTGCTAAAGCAATGCCTGGCAATAAAATATCTGTTGAATAAAGAATTGAAGAATAATGTCTACACAGACTACACCTTCTTGTGCCTGAAAACAAACCAAAAATGGGGGTCAACTATCCTTCATGACACAAATTTACCTCTGCACCCAAAATATAATCATGAGTCAAGATCAACTTTTAGGTACTACCATACCTTAAAATATGAAAGTAAAGTAAAAGGGTCAACATGTGCCAACTGCCTGCAGCATACCAGAAACCAAGCTATAGGACAAAGGGAATTAATGTATGTGTTCCCCACTATGAGAACTGAGATGCACTGGAGGTACTTTTAACAATGAACAATTCACAGGATGATGAATATAAAAAGATATTACCTGCAATATAAAATGGGAAAAATATTACCTACAATATAAAAAAATTCTTTGAGCAAAGATGCAATTAAAAGTACAGTTGTAAGGGACAAATGATTATTTGTAACATTGACACAAGAAAGAGTGACTCTTAAGTACAAAAAAGTCGAGACTTAAAAATAACAGTATGGGATATTGGGGAGAGCTCTACAGGCTAAAACTTATTTACTTTTACATTTGAATGCTAAAACAGGTTTAAAATATATTGTTAAAGCTAATGTTAATGTCAATCTCTTTCCAACCAGACAATCCAGTACTTATGTGACAAAAAGGAGAGTGAAGGCTTATATGGCATCATGTTACTTTAAAAAACTAGAAAAAAAAATCTAGAAATAGTAACAAATGGAGGACACAAAATATTATTAAAAGGCTCTTACTTTTCCATTCATATCTTGGATAGCATCCTTTGCATCTGCAGGATTCTCAAAAGTAATAAAAGCAAAGCCTCTAGACTTGTTTTTTTTCTGATCCTTTATCAACATAACTGTAATATACATAAATATTTTTAATTTAAATTTCACATAAAATTGAACGTTTCATATTTTCAAAATAATCCATCCTTTGACACTTTCTCATAAGCCCTCCTTAATTTCATGTTATGGACACAGTGCAGTAACAGCCTCCCGGAAGTTACTTAAAAACAAAACAAACACCAAAAACAAATAAAGCAAAAAAACCCTTTCCATTTTATATCATTTCTAGTAGTTTAAAAATAGAGTCAATAATTTCAACCATTCTACAACTAGCATATCTCATCCCATTTCATGTCCTATGACCCCAGTATGTTTAAAAAGCCCTGGGACTTCCCTGGTGGTCCAGTGGATAAGACTCCACGTTCCCAATGAAAGGGAAACGGGCCTGATCCCTCGTCAGGCAACTAAGATCCACATGCCGCATGCCACTGTGCGTGGGCTTGATCCCTGGTCAGGTAAGTAAAACCCAGCATGCTGCAAAGCGTGGCTGGGGTGAAGAAAGAAACGCTGCTTTTTTCCCTTCTCAGTAGTAGGAGCCCCTAAGTTGTACAATTTCCCTCATTGCCCAGTGCTTTCCTAATAAAAAACAGAAACTTAAAAAAAAAGTGCTTGTGTGTTACAAATAGAAAAAGCACTTTAACTTAGCTGTTCAATGGTGTATGTTTAATACACATTTGCTTCGAACATATATGTGTGTGTGTGTGTGTGTGTGTGTGTGTGTGTGTCTATATGTATATATATAGGTTCTAAAAATTACCTTCCATAATGTGACCATATTTCCCAAATACCACTTCAAGAGAATTTTCATTGGTGTCAGCATGGAGGCCTCCTATGAACAGTTTCCCAGCCTGGTCTGCTTCCGCCATTTTTCTGTAAGTAATTAAAAATATATCTTTATACATATAGCAAAAAGTAAATTATAAGCAAAAACTATTACACCTGTTTATAACTCAACTGAAGTACCCTATATCAGTGAAAATATTTGCCGTTTCTTACTTAAAAGAGAGGAAACTTGTAACACAAAGCAAAACAAGCACTGGCGTAACAAATGCTCCATTCTTTATAGATATCTTACAAAAACCTGTATGTAAAAACTAGATTAGAAGGCAACTGTAAATTAGTTTACCTGCAGGGTTCAAGGCTTCTTTTCCAAAACACAACAAAAAAATAAGCAATAATAAATGGTCCTGGATTCTACACATCTAACAGTTAATATGTTTTATGAACTGTGCAGAATATACCTTAAACATATTTTTAACTTTTTCACATCTACTCACATTTTTCTTGTCTATGCATCAAATAATGCTTAAAATATTTTTTTTCCACAAACTTTAAAAGTGGTAAGTCATAAAAGCAAAGGAGGGAGTTACTTCCTTTATTGAGGAAAATGTAAACTGTGTTTACTTAGATTGATAGACTTTAAGAAACACTGGTCAAAAGAGAGTACCATTCTTTATATGCCAAATTAAATCAGACGCTTTTTGTCAAGTGAATCAACATTTTGACATTTGATAACTAAAATTACAAGTTTTAAATCATTTAAGTTAAAATAGCTATCTTGCTTGTATTGCTCAGTACCTCTGCTTTCACACAGAAAACCCGAGGAAACAAAAAAGAAAAAAGAAAAACTGCACGAGAGGGCTTCCCTGGTGGCGCAGTGGTTGACAGTCCGCCTGCCTACCCAGGGGACACGGGTTCGGCACCGCTCCGGGAGGAGCCCACCAGCCGCGGAGCGGCTGGGCCCGTGAGCCATGGCCGCTGGGCCTGCGCGTCTGGAGCCTCTGGGTACCGAGCCCGTGCTCCGCGGTGGGGGGGGGCCACAGCAGTGAGAGGCCCGCATACCGCAAAAAACAAAAGCGCAAGCGGAACAAAACTGGCGCCCGGCATACGCTGCACTACCCGCAAGTGAGAGTAAACAGCAAAGAGGGTACGCCGCTAATCACACTTAAGTTATCTACTCAATATTCCCTCCCGCAGCATTTCAAACCTAGCTCCACCCCCACCCCCAACTTCGCAATTCACGGACCAACTCCAGGAACTTCACTGGCTTTTCATCGCTGCCTTGGCAACTGATTCTCCAGGAGAACAAACAGTAAACGTACTGTTCAAGAACAACTGATAGACTTCTCGAGACACTGTCTATTCAGACATATTTATACAAACACCACTTACTCGGCTCTTATCTCTTACAGAAAAAGCCTGAGAGAAAAATCAAAATCTGAATTACCATGCTTTCTCTGGTAACAGGAGAACATATAGGTCTCAACTCTTTCTCCTGAGGTATAAGTTATTCTCTCCTCCCTAAAATGCCGAATTTCTTACCTTATTTTGTCCTCCTCTTCAGAAGTCCTCCTTCCGCGTCTCTTCAGACGACCGTTAACTAAACTAAGGCTCGAGAGCAAGCGCTCTACTTCTAGAAAGAGGCTAAGGAACCAGATGTAGCGGTGGGTGGGGGAAGGGATGAGCCGCAGGGGAGGTAGGGAAGATGGAAGATGTGGAGGTGGGGGAGGGGTGAACAGAGAAACTCGCGAGAGAAACTCGCGAGAGAATCTCGCGGGAGAACTCGCGGGAGAAACTCTAAAGAAAACTGCAACAGCAGAATGTGTTCTCTACCTTTCACTGCATACTTTTCCCAGTTGCTTTAATTTAATCAATATAAAGGAGAAGGGCTTCCCAGGTGGCGCAGTGGTTGAGAGTCCGCCTGCCGATACAGGGGACACGGGTTCGTGCCCCGGTCCGGGAGGATCCCACATGCCCCTGAGCCATGGCCGCTGAGCCTGCCCGTCCGGAGCTTGTGCTCCACAACGGGAGAGGCCACAACGGTGAGATGCCCGCGTACCGTTAAAAAAAAAAAAAAAAAAAAAGGAAAAGGCATTTTGGGGTAATAACGTGAAGCTCCAGGTAATCAGTAGGGAGAGTTCAGGGATTTCTTGATAGATGAAAAATGGGGAGGACCAGATCATGAAGCATTTTGCTTGCTATTCAGATATGCTACTTAATTTTTTTAGTGGAACTGTTAGAATAATCTGAAACAGAAATATGAATGTCTAGAAGATATAATGCGTATAGTGATTTAATATGATACGAAGTCAGGCAGACAGAAAATAATCTAAACTTCAAAATTTAGTAGTTATATGAAACTGGGTAAGCTACCTAAACTCTTAAATTTACCCAGTCTACGAAAACAAGATGATAAAGAATTATCAGATAGGGTTATTGTGAGGTTAAATGACGTACTGAGCACATTGAGCCGAAAACATAATTCAGGGTTCAAAACAAAAGTGTGAAAATATTGTAATTACTTTTATATTAAGTGGGAGCCCGAGGTTAACTTGTAACCCTGCCATTTTCAGAGACTGGTCAAAATCATGAAACTGTTCTGTTTTTGATTTTGTTTTTGCGGTATGCCGGCCTCTCACCGTTGTGGCCCCTCCCGTCGCGAAGCACAGGCTCCGGACGCGCAGGCTCAGCGGCTATGGCTCACGGGGCCAACCGCTCCAGGGCATGTGGGATCCTCCCGGACCGGGGCACGAACCCGTGTCCCCTGCATCGGCAGGCGGACTGTCAACCACTGCGCCACCAGGGAAGCCCCACTAAATCTTGTTAAAAGTTGCCACTCTACTGATTACTTAAAAATGCTAAAATAGGGGCTTTTACTTTCAAAGAAACTACTTAGGCTGAGAAATATGGCTCGCTCTTTTAAATAAATGTGAAAGCCCTGCACCGTTGCTACATACTTTATATTTTCATAGCAGAGACAGATAAAGCTTATCTTTTCAAATATTTAGCACTTTAAGTCATGTTATATGATACCAGAAAAATTGTAATGTTTAAAGTTTGTTTATCAATCATTAACTTCCCAGTTGACTCCCGTGTTACACCATCAGGACGAAGGGTCCCGCTGACATACGGTGGAAGCAGTTGCTGTGAGAGCAATACGAGAGATGGATGTGGAGGAGGTCCGGAAGGTTACTCAAGCAGCCAAAGTAATACTTATTCAAGTGGTCGTGAGCGTGGAAGACAGGAACAACGAGGGTTTCCACCCTCTGTGAATAGGGAGTACCTTGCTCCCTGTGACTCTCATACAGTGGCTCAGGCTGTGGGGCTTCCAGACGAGGTTATGCGGGAAGCCAATCTGAAAGAGAGGGCCGAAGCAGATATTAAAAATAACACTTAGTTATGTACCAGATATTCTTTACAAAGGAAAAGTTTAAGTTGTTTTCTTTAATTGATGCTTGAATACTACTAAAAGAAAAATGTTGGTTTGGGGGGAAGAGGCATATATTAAGTATTCCTCTATGAATTTTCAGGCAAAATGAAAACATGGAATTATTCAAGGTACTTGCATATTTGTTCGTATTAATTGAAATGTAGACTTTGTGTTTAAAATGTTCAAAATTTTCAGAGTAAAAAAGTTTCATGAACTATTTCTTGTTAATTATACTGCTGAGTTAAACAAGCATAAAACTTTTGTTTGGAGGCTGAATTGTGCTGTTTGCCTAAACTTTTCCTTTGTACATGTATGTATTCAAAATTAAGCTATCTGTTATTTCTCCATCGCAAGCTGTGACTGTTTTCCAGTTAAGCTAAAGAAATTATATGTTCCTCTTTGAAAGCTGAAACATATAAAAGGTTTGAGAAGCCTCCAAAAAGGCTGAGAAACAATGCTTGCATTATTAGTGCAATTCAATGTGTCTTTACCCCTTTAAAGCAATAGTATGGATGAAAGGAAAATCTAGACATGTGGCTGTAAAGAGTTTAAGAAATCTTGAGGTTAAGTATCTATTTTCTGATCCATATTCAAGTGGCCGATGACCAACGTGGGAATAATGGTTATAAAACCAATTTTCCACTCAATGTAAATGGAACCAGTTAACTTTTCTGAGTATATATATCTTAGTGAAAGTTAGTACCCCTAGATTTTAAGACATTGGGAAACGTTTTAAGTAATACTGATTTTAACTTTATGTTGGTGTGCTTGATGTAACACAAAGGGTTTCGTAATATACTCATTAGTATAGAGTTATCTGGAGGGTTAAGGGTTTTTTGTCAGTGACTTCAGGTGACATTTAATGAGTAATGCTTACAATTTGGGAAGAAACTTGAGTGTAAAAACTTTAAGCCAAATTGGAATCTGCAAAACTAGTACAGAAATCTGCAATATCCTTTTAAGGGAACAGCAAACATGAAGTTCAGGGGAAGGAGAGTATTATTTGAGCCAAACTGAGGATTATAACTCAGGAGACAGACTCAGAAAGTTCTGAGGACTGTTCTACCTGTTAGAAGTCAAAGGCATGGTTACATCCATTTTGAAGAGAAAGGACAGTATATCACATCAAAGTGACATACAGAGATTTTACATGAAGATCAGCAGGGATACGTAGTCTGGGTAAGCAGGTACAAAGTGAGCAGCAAGTCAGCATGATCCCAGTACAGAGCTGGGAAAGAACAGTATTCTTTTTAAGAAGTTACAGCCTAAGTGTCAGAGGAAGGTAAAATAATTGACCTGTATGATCAGGAAGGCAATCTTGTCTTTGAGGAACTCTGGTTAATGTGTAATGCAGATATTAGGGAGGGAGCGAGGGTGTCTCAATGACCACAGAATTTTATGTTTAATTTTTCTTGGCTGGCCTTAAAGTACTGCATTTCATAAAATCCTACTGGACATGAAAGGTTTGCTTTTAGTTTCTAAAAATCAGATTGATGAGTCAAATCCTTAAAAGGAAGGGTAAAGCAAACGAAGTTTCGAACCCAAAACTGAACCGATTACTTTTTCCTGAGTACATGTTCATGAAAAACCCGTAAAACTCTTAAGTGTTTAACAGTTGGGTGATCTTCAAATTACAGGGATACTGTGGGTTTGGTTCCAGAACAGTAAAGCAAGTCATGGTTTTTCTCAATTTCATGGCTTCTTATGTAACCCAGTCTCTCCTATTAACAGAAAACATGTATTTCTCCACTAGGTTTTAAGAGAAATGTGTTTGTTCCTTTCTTCCTCATGTGTAAAAATACTCATTGTGTTCCCAGTGAATTGAAGGTTCTTGCTCTTCATGCCAAGAGTTGGGCATGAGACAGGCGGTTAAGCAAGTAAAGTGAGGATTTATTTAAGCAAGAATATGCCCTCAGGGAGAGCAGGCAGTTAGGTGAGGAGCTGCTGCCCTGGGTTCCATTGGCAAGCCAGTTATGAGGGGCATACAAAGGAAGGGGTGGCATACTCATTGGGGAAGCAGGAGTTTGGGGGTCAAATTCCCTGTTTCTTTGCAGCTCCAGAAGGGATTTTTGTCCTTATTTAGCTTAATCAGAAGTGTCATGGCCTCACTGCATGGTGTGTGCTGCTTGTCTGCAAGGCTAATTTTATTGTAAGGAGAGCATAATGAGCAACAGGTTACATTTGGAAGTAGGAGATTCCTGTCTTTCCTCATCTCTCTTTGTCTGCCTTCAGGACACTTACCACCGAAAATGTGTAGTTTCCTGTCAGTCTGGAGGCTCCTGTTTTTCTTTGTCTGCCCATGGACCTCTGCTCTTTACCAGGTGCTTGATTTCCTGCCACCTGGCCGCTCTTCCATTATTCTGCTCATATCTAGCTACTCGCCTGCTGTAGCAATTACAGTAATCTTGACCTCACAGTCCTTCAATTGCATTGCAGTCACTGAAAAACATGCTTAACATCCAGATTTAATTTTGTTCATGAATGAGTGATATCCAAACCTCTATAAGATGATTTTCTCAGACACCATCTGAGATTAATATCAATTGTTTTTCCTCTCGTGTTTCTTTCCTGTCAAGCAGAGGATTAAAATATTAAACAATCATTGTTGAAATACTAACAGTTCTTTGATTTCCTGCTATATACTGAACTTGTCCCTTCCAGTAGACTTGCTTGGAAGCTGCCGGCTGGTCTACATATTAGGTAGAAACCATAAAACCCCTAAATTAGGGAACAATTATAACTTTGCCTGACTTAAAGATCAGCTTTTGTATAATGCATACAGCTGTTATCTATCTAGACTATGGAAAGTGTCCCAAGAAATACTAACTGATCACCATCAACTGATCAACTGGTGTTTACATGAACACATTTCATTGCATCGTTTTCTCAAGTGCTCAATAATGGTTAATATACGATTAAGACACTACCAACACAAAGAAAGCATTAACACCACAGATCTGGGCTTCCCTAGTGGCCCAGTGGTTGAGAGTCCGGCTGCCGATGCAGGGGACACGGGTTCGTGCCCCGGTCCGGGAGGATCCCACATGCCGTGGAGCGGTTGGCCCCGTGAGCCATAGCCGCTGAGCCTGCGCGTCCGGAGCCTGTGCTTCGCGACGGGAGGGGCCACAACGGTGAGAGGCCGGCATACCGCAAAAACAAAATCAAAAACAGAACAGTTTCATGATTTTGACCAGTCTCTGAAAATGGCAGGGTTACAAGTTAACCTCGGGCTCCCACTTAATATAAAAGTAATTACAATATTTTCACACTTTTGTTTTGAACCCTGAATTATGTTTTCGGCTCAATGTGCTCAGTACGTCATTTAACCTCACAATAACCCTATCTGATAATTCTTTATCATCTTGTTTTCGTAGACTGGGTAAATTTAAGAGTTTAGGTAGCTTACCCAGTTTCATATAACTACTAAATTTTGAAGTTTAGATTATTTTCTGTCTGCCTGACTTCGTATCATATTAAATCACTATACGCATTATATCTTCTAGACATTCATATTTCTGTTTCAGATTATTCTAACAGTTCCACTAAAAAAATTAAGTAAGTAGCATATCTGCATAGCAAGCAAAATGCTTCATGATCTGGTCCTCCCCATTTTACATCTATCAAGAAATCCCTGAACTCTCCCTACTGATTACCTGGAGCTTCCCGTTATTAGCCCAAAATGCGTTTTCCTTTTTTTTTTTTTTTACGGTACGCGGGCATCTCACCGTTGTGGCCTCTCCCGTTGTGGAGCACAAGCTTCAGACGAGCAGGCTCAGCGGCCGTGGCTCAGTGGCCCAGCAGCTCAGGGGCATGTGGGATCCTCCCGGACCGGGGCACGAACCCGCGTCCCCTGTTTGGGCAGGCGGACTCTCAACCACTGCGCCACCTGGGAAGCCCTTCTCCTTTATATTGATTAAATTAAAGCAACTGGGAAAAGTATGCAGTAAAAAGTAGAGAACACATTCTGCTGTTGCAGTTTTCTTTAGAGTTTCTCCCGCGAGTTCCCCCGCGAGTTTCTCTGTTCACCCCTCCCCTACCTCCACATCTTCCATCTTCCCTACCTCCCCTGCGGCTCATCCCTTCCCCCACCTACCGCTACATCTGGTTCCTTAGCCTCTTTCTAGAAGTAGAGCGCTTGCTCTCGAGCCTTAGTTTAGTTAACGGTCGTCTGAAGAGACGCGGAAGGAGGACTTCTGAAGAGGAGGACAAAATAAGGTAAGAAATTCGGCATTTTAGGGAGGAGAGAATAATTTATACCTCAGGAGAAAGAGTTGAGACCTATATGTTCTCCTGTTACCAGAGAAAGCATGGTAATTCAGGTTTTGATTTTTCTCTCAGGCTTTTTCTGTAAGAGATAAGAGCCGAGTAAGTGGTGTTTCTATAACTATGTCTGAATAGACAGTGTCTCGAGAAGTCTATCAGTTGTTCTTGAACAGTACGTTTACTGTTTGTTCTCCTGGAGAATCAGTTGCCAAGGCAGCGATGAAAAGCCAGTGAAGTTCCTGGAGTTGGTCCGTGAATTGCGAAGTTGGGGGTGGGGGTGGAGCTAGGTTTGAAATGCTGCGGGAGGGAATATTGAGTAGATAACTTAAGTGTGATTAGCGGCGTACCCTCTTTGCTGTTTACTCTCACATGCGGGTAGTGGAGCGTATGCCGGGCGCCAGTTTGTTCCGCTTGCACTTTTGTTTTTTGCGGTATGCGGGCCTCTCACTGCTGTGGCCCCTCCCACCGCGGAGCACGGGCTCGGTACCCAGAGGCTCCAGACGCGCAGGCCCAGCGGCCATGGCTCACGGGCCCAGCTGCTCCGCGGCTGGTGGGCTCCTCCCGGAGCGGTGCCGAACCCCTGTCCCCTGGGTAGGCAGGCGGACTGTCAACCACTGCGCCACCAGGGAGACCCTCTCGTGCAGTTTTTCTTTTTTCTTTTTTGTTTCCTCGGGTTTTCTGTGTGAAAGCAGAGGTACTGAGCAATACAAGCAAGATAGCTATTTTAACTTAAATGATCTAAAACTTGTAATTTTAGTTATCAAATGTCAAAATGTTGATTCACTTGACAAAAAGCGTCTGATTTAATTTGGCATATAAAGAATGGTACTCTCTTTTGACCAGTGTTTCTTAAAGTCTCTCGATCTAAGTAAACACAGTTTGCATTTTCCTCAATAAAGGAAGTAACTCCCTCCTTTGCTTTTATGACTTACCACTTTTAAAGTTTGTGGGAAAACATTATTTTAAACATTATTTGATGCATAGACAAGAAAAATGTGAGTAGATGTGAAAAATTTAAAAATATGTTTAAGGTATATTCTGCACAGTTCATAAAACATATTAACTGTTAGATGTGTAGAATCCAGGACCATTTATTATTGCTTATTTTTTTTTGTTGTGTTTTGGAAAAGAAGCCTTGAACCCTGCAGGTAAACTAATTTACAGTTGCCTTCTAATCTAGTTTTTACATACAGGTTTTTGTAAGATATCTATAAAGAATGGAGCATTTGTTACGCCAGTGCTTGTTTTGCTTTGTGTTACAAGTTTCCTCTCTTTTAAGTAAGAAACGGCAAATATTTTCACTGATATAGGGTACTTCAGTTGAGTTATAAACAGGTGTAATAGTTTTTGCTTATAATTTATTTTTTGCTATATGTATAAAGATATATTTTTAATTACTTACAGAAAAATGGCGGAAGCAGATCAGGCTGGGAAACTGTTCATAGGAGGCCTCCATGCTGACACCAATGAAAATTCTCTTGAAGTGGTATTTGGGAAATATGGTCACATTATGGAAGGTAATTTTTAGAACCTATATATATACATATATATATATATATATATGTATATATATATGTTCGAGGCAAATGTGTATTAAACACACACCATTGAACAGCTAAGTTAAAGTGCTTTTTCTATTTGTAACACACGAGCAGTTTTTTTTAAAGTTTCTGTTTTTTATTAGGAAAGCACTGGGCAATGAGGGAAATTGTACAACTTAGGGGCTCCTACTACTGAGAAGGGAAAAAAGCAGCGTTTCTTTCTTCACCCCAGCTACGCTTTGCAGCATGCTGGGTTTTACTTACCTGACCAGTGATCCAGCCCACGCACAGTGGCATGCGGCATGTGGATCTTAGTTGCCTGACGAGGGATCAGACCCGTGTCCCCTTCATTGGGAATGTGGAGTCTTATCCACTGGACCACCAGGGAAGTCCCAGGGCTTTTTAAACATACTGGGGTCATAGGACATGAAATGGGATGAGATATGCTAGCTGTAGAATGGTTGAAATTATTGACTCTCTTTTTAAACTACTAGAAATGATATAAAATGGAAAGGGTTTTTTTGCTTTATTTGTTTTTGGTGTTTGTTTTGTTTTTAAGTAACTTCCGGGAGGCTGTTACTGCACTGTGTCCATAACATGAAATTAAGGAGGCCTTATGAGAAAGTGTCAAAGGATGGATTATTTTGAAAATATGAAACGTTCAATTTTATGTGCAATTTAAATTAAAAATATTTATGTATATTACAGTTATGTTGATGAAGGATCAGAAAAAAAAACAAGTCTAGAGGCTTTGCTTTTATTACTTTTGAGAATCCTGCAGATGCAAAGGATGCTGTCCAAGATATGAATGGAAAAGTAAGAGACTTTAATAATATTTTGTGTTCTCCATTTATTACTATTTCAAGATTTTTTTTTCTAATTTTTTAAAGTAACATGATGCCATATAAGCCTTCACTCTCCATTTTGTCACGTACGTATTGGATTGTCCGGTTGGAAGGAGATTGACATTAACATGAGCTTTAACAATATATTTTAAACCTGTTTTAGCATTCAAATGTAAAAGTAAATGAGTTTTAGCCTGTAGAGCTCTCCCCAATATCCCGTACTGTCATTTTGAAGTCTCGACTTTTTTGTACTTCAGAGTCACTCTTCCTTGTGTCACTGTTACAAATAATCATGTGTCCCTTACAACTGTACTTTTAATTGCATCTTTGCTCAAAGAATTCTTTTATATTGTAGGTAATATTTTTCCCATTTTATATGGCAGGTACTATCTTTTTATATTCATCATCCTGTGAATTGTTGATTGTTAAAAGTACTTCCAGTGCATCTCAGTTCTCATAGTGTGGAACACATACATTAATTCCCTCTGTCCTATAGCTTGGTTTCTGGTATGCTGCAGGCACTTGGCACATGTTGACCCTTTTACTTTACTTTCATATTTTAAGGTATTGTAGTACCTAAAAGTTGATCTTGACTCATGATTTTATTTTGGGTGCAGAGGTAAATTTGTGTCATGAAGGATAGTAGACCCCCATTATTTGTTTGTTTTCAAGCACAAGAACGTGTAGTCCGTGTAGACATTATTCTTCAATTCTTTATTCAACAGATATTTTATTGCCAGGCATTGCTTTAGCAATTGATTAATGGTTGTGGGTAATACAAAATGCCTATTTTCTTGGACACTTGGGATGAGAAACGTACAAGTAAAAATAAATACAATTTCATATGAAAAATATTAAGGAACATAAAGTAGGTAATTTCATTAGAGCTTAAGGGGAGTGGTTTTCTATACATATAGGTCTAAGAATGTTAAATCCTGAATGTTGGAAGGGAGGCAGCCATTCATAAGTCTGTGGGAAATATTTTGGACCCAGAAACAGAAAAGGAGGCCCTAACGTGGGAGCACATGGCTGTTGAGGCTGTTTGTATTGGGCCAGGGCCCATCCATATCCACCAGAAGTCTTAGTAGGAATTCAGCATTTAAAATTGTTTTCCAAGGATAACATGAAACAGCTAGAGTGTTTTACTTAGAGCAATTATATGATGATTTGAATTATGTGTTCAAAAATCACACTGGCATCTATAGAAGGTTAATGTAGGAAGTTGTTGGAAGATTGAGAAGTGTAAGCATTTCTGAAACATAAGAATATGAAGTACCACTATAAGAAGTTACTCTTGGGGGACATGTTCAAACAATTGAATAAGGCAAGAAATGTTAAGGACCAAATAAGTGCTCTATTTAAAAAAAAAATCAAGGAAATTATTAGAAGTAAATACAGAAGAACAATCATGTTGGAAAATTTTCTTTCCCTTAATATTTAAGAAATGCTAAAAACAATTAAAGTAGGAATAACCATTTTGAATAAATAACTGGATCATTTTATTTTTTAAATGACACGTATACTTTTATATACCCTTGGGACACTGAAAACTTTGAATGGTAGAAGTAGAGAAAGGAAGTGAGTTTAGTTCTCCATTATAGAAAATAAAAGGGTATATTCTCTCATGATAAGTGAGAGGTATTAATCTTCTTTTAATACCAGAGGACATTTCAGGGAGCTCTAATTGCCAATACGTACACTTTGTGTTGGATGACTTAATGAAAGGCAGTTACTCATTAAGTCTCATTTATCTGGCATGGTGAAGGACACAATCATTTCAGAAGAAAATGTTTGCTTTGGGGAAAAAAGACTGATCTTGGACTAATGCAGTAGTAAATAAATTTGATGTGATGTTATTAATGTTGTACTTAATCTGTTTAGTCTTTGGATGGAAAGGCAATTAAAGTAGAGCAAGCCAACAAATGATCTTTGGAAAGCGGTGGTACACAGAGACCACAACCTCCTGCAAGAAACAGGGGCCATCTGAGAAATCCGAGACATGGAAGAGGAAGAAATCGAAGAGGAGGAAATCGAAGAGGAGGAAATGGAAGAGGAGGAAGTGGAAGCGCAAGAGAGCATCCCTCACCTGGAGGACACCTGGGTAATGTTTTGAAATACAAGGCTGCAACCAGAGGACCGAAAAATAGTAGGTTTAACGGTATAGAAACCTCTCAGTTTTTATTCCATCCTTTATGAGCAAAGTAGTGTGTAAGAACTATAAGATGATGACTCACATTGATAGTCAGAAGTATTTCTAAGTGGTGAAGAATTATTGTAGTTATAAAATGACTTAACTAGGTAATGTGCAAAACGTTAATCACCTTACAGGGGAATAGCATAAATTTTAAACTAAATTCAGTCTCTTTTACCATTATTACTAATTGCCTCTTTTCTTCGAGAATTTTTCTACCGAGTTTCCTACTGTTGATCATACATTAGAATTTTTCACTTTAGGACCGATAACTTGATATGAGTTTAAATCAATGATTCATTCATAATCTCTTAAAAATACATTGGTTAATTTTATTCTGAGAGTAGCCTTATTGCATCATAAAAATACTAGAGAATCTTGAAAACTCCACAACAGAAAATAAAAGTCACTCAGAATATCCACAATTCAGGGCGAAACACTTCATATTTTAGGTTTCACCTTGCAGTATTTGTCTTAAGTATATGGTGTTCAGACATCTAAGCAAATCTCCATTGTCATTTTGATATGAGGCTTTTCTACCTGGGTCTGTGGTTTGCATTTGGGAAAATACCTTAGGGAAATAAATAGAGCTTTAGATTCTAAAAGGTGTCTTTGACCCAGGAAAAGAGTAAAAAGCTCTGCTTCAGAAATATGTATGTTTTCTTTGTGTGTGTATTAGAGGAGGAAGTCGTTGAAAATGCCTTTTTTTGGATTTTTTTCAGAGAAGTTTTCTACTTAGTAAGAAAAGGAGGAAAAACACTTTGCATTTCAAAAACTTCCATATATTTAACAACCTCTGCTTCATCTATTAACCAGAACCAGTCTTCAGAAATAAAACGTTTAGTTTCTTTTTGTGCTAATTCCATGTGTGAATTTTAGGAAATGTTTTTTGAAAGTTCAGTTAGAGGGTGTGCCCATTTTAAGATAACACAGTTTTGTTCTTTTCCCACTATCTTGAGCTTGAGAAAAGTTGACCAGTTCATATTCTGCCATGTGTAAGAGTACTCATTTTTTCTTGCCTGTGGCACTACCGGGGAATTGGAATACCTCTAAACACCTTTCTGGTTCGAAAGGTAACACATCAATTTTCAGTATTTAGTGTGCATTTCTTAAATACTATTAAAATTGAACAGAACATAGCCCTTTTGACTGAGAAATGAACATTAAGAGTTGATCTGTGAATAACACAGGCCTGAACTGTTGATCAACTTACAAGCAGATTTTGTTTTTCAATAAATACATATAAGATCACTACGTGATCCAAGGTTGGTTGAATCCATGGATGCAGAACTAGGGATACTGGACCAAGTGTAAAGTTATAAGCAGATATTCTCCAGCAAAGGGAGTTATTTGTATGTATGTACTTAACTTTTAGGTAATGCATTTTTTATTCATCCTTTTTATTTTTAATGCTTTGATTTATACCTAGGATGTTGTGTTTTTCAAAAGCTTCCTTGACACCAGAATTATATAACTAATAACTTACCATCTTCCTCCTAAAATGATGAAAAATTCAGTTTTACATTTAATTTATCCAGGTTTTTCTGTACTCTCTCTCTTCTCCCCAGAGCACTTTCATACCAGTGGTTCTTCAGTTTTGTTCCTACGTTTCCCAAACTGACTTTTACGGTAAGTCTTTGAACTCTACTGACTTCTGTGTCATATGAGGAAACAATCATATTGGTTTAGACAGATAGGAAAGCTGAAGACTGGAGTAATGGTTTAGTGAAAATTTATAACAATAAGTGAAACTTGCCCAATGAAAAAATGTTGATTCTGCTTAACTAAAAAGATTTCATTTAAACACAGGTCGTGGTGGACACACTCCTAGTCCCAAGGCGAGTTCTTCCAGGGGAGCCTTTCCAGTTAAAAGAGGACCATGTTCCAGAAGTGGAGGTCCTCCTCCTAAGAGATGTTGCCAAGGGCGAAGCAGTAGGGGGGTGGGAAGACAAGGTAAATGCTATATAATGCAGAGACAGTTGTTTCTAATTAATGAAAGGGAGCTATTTTAAACAGAATGTTTAAGCAAAATGGAAAGTGAGAAGTATATGGACATGTTAACCA
The DNA here is from genome assembly GCF_964165515.1 of Mesoplodon bidens. Taxonomy (NCBI): domain Eukaryota; kingdom Metazoa; phylum Chordata; class Mammalia; order Artiodactyla; family Ziphiidae; genus Mesoplodon; species Mesoplodon bidens. The sequence continues at coordinate 209,327 of NW_027672653.1, read as the reverse complement.
ATCACTAATTTATTGATTGATTTGTGGTTGGGAAATAACTTGTCAGTTTTTGATTATAGATGTAGTAGGTGATTAGCACTGCAGTGGGGAAAACATTGCTTGTAAGTCCATGTTGGCTATAGAATTCCTCTTAATTTAAGTTGCTGCTAACACTTTTTGGTTAGTAGGCTTCTTTATCACATAGTTTCAATATCAGAATTTTCATGAAAACTATGTCCTGTGAGAGAACGTTCTGGTCTGTAGACTAGTTAAGCTATGTATATTGGCTACCTGGTTTTATTAATTATTATAAACAATAATTGAAACTTGCCATATGAACTGTAGTTTGTGCTCTTAACTTTTCTAGCACTGTTTTCTGATCCGTAATATGGTAGAGACTTGAAACAGCCATTATCAAATTGCCCTTTTACGTGTAGAATATGAATGAAGCCAAATGTAGCACGATATTGACTTCAAAACACAACAGAAGCTAAGAAGCCTACCCTTTCCATTAGTAGATGGTTAGCCTAGTGAACAAACAAGAGAAGAGAACAAACAAGGTCCTAGTGACCTCCAGGAATGAGGAATAAGAATTAACACAGGAAGAGAACGTTATTTATGGGAGATAGTTTCATATTTTGGGAGCGGTACAGTGTTTTTCAAATGAACCCTTTATTGCTAATAAACAAGAGAAGTCACTATTGCTATCCTCATACAAGGTCCATAATTAAGGTTGTACACTTAAAGGAGAGAGCCGACCACTTGGTGGTTGAATATGTGACAGTAGTTACCAAAAATCAATGTTTTGCTCAAAGTCTGAGAAGTGTTCCCTACTGCTGGTAATCTAAAGGTTATGCCAACTGTATGGGGAACGGGAGATGTCAGAAAATACAATGTTCAGTGGTACCATTGAAAGGGAAACGAAAATGTGCGTAAATGGAATTTTAGAAGGGGTAGTTTTTTTAAATGATTTTGGAGAGTGGAAGGCTATCAGACTTTGGGATTTTTCTTTGAAACATTACTGTCAATTCTGAGATACTTACATAAGCATTTTTAAATTCAAGGTTCAGGATCACATGGAAGAGAAAATTGTGGAGGTCCTCCTCGTAGAGAGCCAGTCTCTTTTCGGAGAGTTGGCTATATGTCACAGAGATGGTGGTTATGCTACTAAAGATAGGTAATAGGAAGCACAGTATATGAATTAAGTCATGGTTAGTTTTGTTGTTCTTGTTGAAATTTACCTAACACAAAATTGAACATTTAAAAGTGAACAGTTCAGTAACATTTAGCACACTTAACAGTGTTATGCAACCACCAGCTCTGTTCAGTTCCAAAACATTTCATTACCCCAGAATAAAATTAATCAGCAGTCACACCCAATTTCTCCCCCCTTGTCCCCGGTAGGTACCCACCTGTGTCCTTATCTATGAATGTATCTACTCCTGAATATATCATACTAATGGAAGCAAACAATATGTGACCTTTATTATCCAGCTTTCCCTTAGCATAAATATTTTCAAGGATCATTCATGCTGTAGCGTGAATCAGTACTTCAGACCTTCTTTTTTTTGGCTGACTAAATATTCCATTATATGTGTGGTTAACATGGTTTGTTTATCCATCTGTGTGAGTTATTCCCATCATGGTGCTGTCATGAATACTCCTGTACAAGCATTTGGGTACGTGTTTTCAATTCTTTTTGAGTGTATGTATACTTAAGGAGTGGAATTCCTGGGACATAGAGGAATTCTTTACATTTTTTAAGAAACTGCTAATCTTTGCCACAGAGCCTGTACTATTTTCCATTTCTGCCATGCACATATACTTGGTTTGTTTCTCTGCATCTGCACCAACACTTGATATATTCTATGGGTCTATTTTTCATTATAGCCAGTGTGATACGTGCAAAGTAGATATTTCATTTTGGGTTTGAATTTCATTTCCCTAATAAATATGTTGAGCAGGTTTTCATGTCCTTGTTGCTCATTGTATATCTCCTTTAAACAAAAGTATATTCAAGTCCTTTGCCCATTTAAAAGTTTTTGTCTTTTTGCTGTCTTGAGTTCTTAAATATTCTGGATATGATAAGTTGCATTTAAAATTGTAGCTGCTTTATTTCAGTTATTCAAGGAGAGATTATCCACACTCCTGAGCCAGCAAGGATTATACTCCACCACGTAGACGCTATGCACACAGTTATTACGGACATTCAAATTCTCGGAATGATCATCCCTCTAGAGGACATAGGTAATATAAAATGTTGTGTTTATATCAAATAAAAACCTTCGTTTCAATTATGTTATTGTGACACATAATTTAAATTGATGACATAATTTATGACATTCTTTTCAATTCAGTGACCGTGATGGCTATGGTGGAAATCGTGATAGAGATTATTCTGAATATTGAAGTGGAAGCTTTTACAGGGATTCATATGGGAGTTACGGTAAGAGTCCAGTTACAACTTGTAAATCATAGAATTAGACTTAACCAGATCGTTGTTTACTCTACTTTTACTTCAGTTCCTCAAAGGTAAAAGTATGTTTAGCATGTCCTTTTAGATAAGTTAAAGACCTTTGAATGGTTTTGTTAATAGCTCACTTAAAATAAAAGGCTATGAAGGGTAAATGGGCAGTCTCATCTTTTTTTCTCATTACAGAAAACCAATTTTAACATTATTATGATTTTTTATTTTTATTTTGTGTGCGGGACACGGGCCTCTCACCATCGTGGCCCCTCCCGTTGCGGAGCACAGGCTCCTGACGCGGAGTCCCAGAGGCCATGCATGGCCCACGGTCCAACCGCTCCCCGGCACGTGGGATCCTCCTGGACCGGGGCACGAACCCGTGTCCCCTGCATCGGCAGTCGGACTGTCAACCACTGCGCCACCAGGGAAGCCCCACTGAATCTTGTTAAAAGTTGCCACTCGACTGATTATTTAAAAATGCTAAAATAGGGGCTTTTACTTTCAAAGAAACTACTTAGGCTGAAAAATATTGCTCGCTCTTTTAAAGAAATGTAGAAGCCCTTCACCGTTGCTACCTAGTTTATATTTTCATAGCAGAGAGAGCTGAAGCTTATCTTTTCAAATATTTAGCACTGTAAGTCATGTTATATGATCCCAGAAAAATTTGTAATGTTTAGCGTTTGTTTATCAATCAGTAACTTCCCATGTGACTCCCGTGGTGCACCAGCAGCACGAAGGGCCCCTGTGACTTACGGTGGAAGCAGTCGCTGTGATAGCAATATGAGAGATGGATATGGAGGAGGTCCGGAAGGTTACTCCAGCAGGCAAAGTAATACTTATTCAAGGGGTCGAAAGCGTAGAAGACAGGAACAATGAGGGTTTCCACCCTCTGTGAATAGGGAGTACCTTGCTCCCCGTGACTCATACAGTAGCTCAGTTTGTGGGGCTTCCAGACGAGGTTATGCGGGAAGCCAATCTGATATTAAAAATTAACACTCAGTCATGCACCAAATGTTCGTTACAAAGGAAAAGTTTAAGTTGTTTTCCTTAATTGATGCTTGAACACTACTAAAAGAAAAATGTTGGTTTGGGGGGAAGAGGCATATATTAACTTTTCCTCTAGGAAGTTTCAGACAAAGGGGAAACATGGAATTATTCAGAGGACTTTCATGTTGTTAATGTTAATTGAAAAGTAGAAGTCGTGTTTCAAATGTTCAAAATTTTCAGAGTAAAAAAATTTCGTGAAATATGTTTTGTTGATGATACTGCTGAGTTAAACAAGCATAAAACTTTTGTTTGGAGGGTGAATTGTGCTGTTTGCCTAAACTTTTCCTTTGTACGTGAATGTATTCAAAATTAAGCAATGTGTTATTTCTCCATCGCAAGCTGTGACTGTTTTCCAGTTAGGCTAAAGAAATTACATGTTCCTTTTTGAAAGCTTGTAAACATGTAAAAGGTTTGAGAAGTCTCCAAAAAGGCTGAGAAACAATGCTTGCATTATTAGTGAAAGTCGATGTGTCTTTATCCCTTTAAAGCCATAGTATAGATGAAAGGAAAATTGAGACAGGTGACTGTAAAGAGTTTAAGAAATCTTGAGGTTAAGTATCTATTTTCTGATCCATATTCAAGTGGCAGATGACCAACGTGGGAATAATGGTTATAAAACCAATTTTCCACTGAATGTAAATGGAACCAGTTAACTTTTCTGAGTATATATATCTTAGTGAAAGTTAGCACCCCTAGATTTTAAGACATTGGGAAACATTTTAAGTAATACTGATTTTAACTTTATGTTGGTGTGCTTGATGTAACACAAAGGGTTTCGTAATATACTCATAAGTATAGAGTTATCTGGAGGGTTAAGGGTTTTTTGTCAGTGACTTCAGGTGACATTTAATGAGTAATGCTAACAATTTGGGAAGAAACTGGAGTGTAAAAACTTTAAGCCAAATTGGAATCTGCAAAACTAGTACAGAAATCTGCAATTTCCTTTTAAAGGAACAGCAAACATGAAGTTCAGGGGAAGGAGAGTATTATTTGAGCCAAACTGAGGATTATAACTCAGGAGACAGACTCAGAAAGTTCTGAGGACTGTTCTACCTGTTAGAAGTCAAAGGCATGGTTACATTCATTTTGAAGAGAAAGGACAGTATATCACATCAAAGTGACATACAGATATTTTACATGAAGATCAGCAGGGATACGTAGTCTGGGTAAGCAGGTACAAAGTGAGCAGCAAGTCAACATGATCCCAGTACAGAGCTGGGAAAGAACAGTATTCTTTTTAAGAAGTTACAGCCTAAGTGTCAGAGGAAGGTAAAATAATTGACCTGTATGATCAGGAAGGCAATCTGTCTTTGAGGAACTCTGGTTAATGTGTAATGCAGATATTAGGGAGGGAGGGAGGATGTCTCAATGACCACAGAATTTTATGTTTAATTTTTCTTGGCGGGCCTTAAAGTACTGTATTTCATAAAATCCTACGGGGCATGAAAGGTTTGCTTTTAGTATCTAACATATCAGATTGATGAGTCAAATCCTTAAAAGGAAGGATAAAGCAAACGAAGTTTCGAACCCAAAACTGAACCGTTTACTTTTTCCTGAGTACCTGTTCATGAAAAACCCATGAAACTCTTAAGTGTTTAACAGTTGGGTGATCTTCAAAATACAGGGATACTGTGGGTTTGGTTCCAGAACAGTAAAGCAAGTCATGGTTTTTCTCAATTTCACGGCTTCTGATGTAACCCAGTCTTTGCTATTAACAGAAAACCTGTATTTCTCCACTAGTTTTTAAGAGAAATGTGTTTGTTCCTTTCTTCCTCGTGTGTAAAAATACTCATTGTGTTCCCAGTGAATTGAAGGTTCTTGCTCTTCATGCCAAGAGTTGGCATGAGACAGGCCGTTAAGCAAGTAAAGTGAGGATTTATTTAAGCAAGAATATGCCCTCAGGGAGAGCAGGCAGTTAGGTGAGGAGCTGCTGCCCTGGGTTCCATTGGCAAGCCAGTTATGAGGGGCATACAAAGGAAGGGGTGGCATACTCATTGGGGAAGCAGGAGTTTGGGGGTCAAATTCCCTGTTTCTTTGCAGCTCCAGAAGGGATTTTTGTCCTTATTTAGCTTAATCAGAAGTGTCATGGCCTCACTGCATGGTGTGTGCTGCTTGTCTGCAAGGCTAATTTTATTGTAAGGAGAGCATAATGAGCAACAGGTTACATTTGGAAGTAGGAGATTCCTGTCTTTCCTCATCTCTCTTTGTCTGCCTTCAAGACACTTACCACCGAAAATGTGCAGTTTCCTGTCAGTCTGGAGGTTCCTGTTTTTCTTTGTCGGCCCATGGACCTCTGCTCTTTACCAGGTGCTTGATTTCCTGCCACCTGGCCCCTCTTCCATTACTCTGCTCATATCTAGCTACTCGCCTGCTGTAGCAATTACAGTAATCTTAACCTCACAGTCCTTTAATTGCATTGCAGTCACTGAAAAACATGCTTAACATCCAGATTGAATTTTGTTCATGAATGAGTGATATCCAAACCTCTATAAGAGGATTTCCTCAGACACCATCTGAGATTTAATATCAATTGTTTTTCCTCTCGTGTTTCTTTCCTGTCAGGCAGAGGATTAAAATATTAAACAATCATTATTGAAATACTAACAATTCTTTGATTTCCTACTATATACTGAACTTGTCCCTTCCAGTAGACTTGCTTGGAAGCTGCCGGTTGGCCTACATATTAGGTAGAAACCATAAAACCCCTGAATTAGGGAACAGTTATAACTTTGCCTGATTTAAAGATCAGCTTTTGTATAATGCATACAGCTGTTTTCTATCTAGACTATGGAAAGTGTCCCAAGAAATACTAACTGGTCACCATCAACTGATCAACTGGTGTTTACATGAACACTTTTCATTGCATAGTTTTCTCAAGTGCTCAATAATGGTTAATATACGATTAAGACACTACCAATGCAAAGCATTAACACCACAGATCTGGGCTTCCCTAGTGGCCCAGTGGTTGAGAGTCCGGCTGCCGATGCAGGGGACACAGGTTCGTGCCCCGGTCCGGGAGGATCCCACATGCCACGGAGCGGTTGGGCCCGTGAGCCATGGCCGCTGAGACTGGCTTCTGGAGCCTGTGCTTTGCAATGGGAGGGGCCACAACGGTGAGAGGCCGGCATACCGCAAAAAGAAAAAACCAAAAACCAAAACAGTTTCATGATTTGGACCAGTCTCTAAAAAAGGCAGGATTGCAAATTAATCTCAGGCTCCCACTTAATATAAAAGTAATGACAATATTTTCACACTTTTGTTTTGAACCCTGAATTATGTTTTCGGCGTTGTGCTCAATGTGCTCAGTACATCATTTAACCTCACAATAACCCTATCTGATAATTCTTTATCATCTTGTTTTCGTAGACTGGGTAAATTTAAGAGTTTAGGTAGCTTACCCAGTTTCATATAACTACTAAATTTTGAAGTTTAGATTATTTTCTGTCTGCCTGACTTCGTATCATATTAAATCACTATACGCATTATATCTTCTAGACATTCATATTTCTGTTTCAGATTATTCTAACAGTTCCACTAAAAAAATTAAGTAAGTAGCATATCTGCATAGCAAGCAAAATGCTTCATGATCTGGTCCTCCCCATTTTACATCTATCAAGAAATCCCTGAACTCTCCCTACTGATTACCTGGAGCTTCCCGTTATTAGCCCAAAATGCGTTTTCCTTTTTTTTTTTTTTTACGGTACGCGGGCATCTCACCGTTGTGGCCTCTCCCGTTGTGGAGCACAAGCTTCAGACGAGCAGGCTCAGCGGCCATGGCTCAGGGGCCCAGCAGCTCAGGGGCATGTGGGATCCTCCCGGACCGGGGCACGAACCCGCATCCCCTGCATGGGCAGGCGGACTCTCAACCACTGCGCCACCTGGGAAGCCCTTCTCCTTTATATTGATTAAATTAAAGCAACTGGGAAAAGTATGCAGTAAAAAGTAGAGAACACATTCTGCTGTTGCAGTTTTCTTTAGAGTTTCTCCCGCGAGTTCTCCCGCGAGTTTCTCTGTTCACCCCTCCCCTACCTCCACATCTTCCATCTTCCCTACCTCCCCTGCGGCTCATCCCTTCCCCCACCTACCGCTACATCTGGTTCCTTAGCCTCTTTCTAGAAGTAGAGCGCTTGCTCTCGAGCCTTAGTTTAGTTAACGGTCGTCTGAAGAGACGCGGAAGGAGGACTTCTGAAGAGGAGGACAAAATAAGGTAAGAAATTCGGCATTTTAGGGAGGAGAGAATAATTTATACCTCAGGAGAAAGAGTTGAGACCTATATGTTCTCCTGTTACCAGAGAAAGCATGGTAATTCAGATTTTGATTTTTCTCTCAGGCTTTTTCTGTAAGAGATAAGAGCCGAGTAAGTGGTGTTTGTATAACTATGTCTGAATAGACAGTGTCTCGAGAAGTCTATCAGTTGTTCTTGAACAGTAAGTACGTTTACTGTTTGTTCTCCTGGAGAATCAGTTGCCAAGGCAGCGATGAAAAGCCAGTGAAGTTCCTGGAGTTGGTCCGTGAATTGCGAAGTTGGGGGTGGGGGTGGAGCTAGGTTTGAAATGCTGCGGGAGGGAATATTGAGTAGATAACTTAAGTGTGATTAGCGGCGTACCCTCTTTGCTGTTTACTCTCACATGCGGGTAGTGGAGCGTATGCCGGGCGCCAGTTTGTTCCGCTTGCACTTTTGTTTTTTGCGGTATGCGGGCCTCTCACTGCTGTGGCCCCTCCCACCGCGGAGCACGGGCTCGGTACTCAGAGGCTCCAGACGCGCAGGCCCAGCGGCCATGGCTCACGGGCCCAGCCGCTCCGCGGCTGGTGGGCTCCTCCCGGAGCGGTGCCGAACCCGTGTCCCCTGGGTAGGCAGGCGGACTGTCAACCACTGCGCCACCAGGGAAGCCCTCTCGTGCAGTTTTTCTTTTTTCTTTTTTGTTTCCTCGGGTTTTCTGTGTGAAAGCAGAGGTACTGAGCAATACAAGCAAGATAGCTATTTTAACTTAAATGATTTAAAACTTGTAATTTTAGTTATCAAATGTCAAAATGTTGATTCACTTGACAAAAAGCGTCTGATTTAATTTGGCATATAAAGAATGGTACTCTCTTTTGACCAGTGTTTCTTAAAGTCTCTCGATCTAAGTAAACACAGTTTACATTTTCCTCAGTAAAGGAAGTAACTCCCTCCTTTGCTTTTATGACTTACCACTTTTAAAGTTTGTGGGAAAACATTATTTTAAACATTATTTGATGCATAGACAAGAAAAATGTGAGTAGATGTGAAAAATTTAAAAATATGTTTAAGGTATATTCTGCACAGTTCATAAAACATATTAACTGTTAGATGTGTAGAATCCAGGACCATTTATTATTGCTTATTTTTTTGTTGTGTTTTGGAAAAGAAGCCTTGAACCCTGCAGGTAAACTAATTTACAGTTGCCTTCTAATCTAGTTTTTACATACAGGTTTTTGTAAGATATCTATAAAGAATGGAGCATTTGTTGTTACGCCAGTGCTTGTTTTGCTTTGTGTTACAAGTTTCCTCTCTTTTAAGTAAGAAACGGCAAATATTTTCACTGATATAGGGTACTTCAGTTGAGTTATAAACAGGTGTAATAGTTTTTGCTTATAATTTACTTTTTGCTATATGTATAAAGATATATTTTTAATTACTTACAGAAAAATGGCGGAAGCAGACCAGGCTGGGAAACTGTTCATAGGAGGCCTCCATGCTGACACCAATGAAAATTCTCTTGAAGTGGTATTTGGGAAATATGGTCACATTATGGAAGGTAATTTTTAGAACCTATATATATACATACACACACACACACACACACACACACACACACACACATATATATTTATATATATATATATGTTCGAGGCAAATGTGTACTAAACACACACAATTGAACAGCTAAGTTAAAGTGCTTTCTCTATTTGTAACACATGAGCACTTTTTTTTTAAGTTTCTGTTTTTTATTAGGAAAGCACTGGGCAATGAGGGAAATTGTACAACTTAGGGGCTCCTACTACTGAGAAGGGAAAAAAGCAGCGTTTCTTTCTTCACCCCAGCCACACTTTGCAGCATGCTGGGTTTTACTTACCTGACCAGGGATCAAGCCCACGCACAGTGGCATGCGGCATGTGGATCTTAGTTGCCTGACGAGGGATCAGGCCCGTGTCCCCTTCATTGGGAACGTGGAGTCTTATCCACTGGACCACCAGGGAAGTCCCAGGGCTTTTTAAACATACTGGGGTCATAGGACATGAAATGGGATGAGATATGCTAGTTGTAGAATGGTTGAAATTATTGACTCTCTTTTTAAACTACTAGAAATGATATAAAATGGAAAGGGTTTTTTTGCTTTATTTGTTTTTGGTTTTTGTTTTGTTTTTAAGTAACTTCCGGGAGGCTGTTACTGCACTGTGTCCATAACATGAAATTAAGGAGGCCTTATGAGAAAGTGTCAAAGGATTGATTATTTTGAAAATATGAAACGTTCAATTTTATGTGAAATTTAAATTAAAAATATTTATGTATATTACAGTTATGTTGATAAAGGATCAGAAAAAAAACAAGTCTAGAGGCTTTGCTTTTATTACTTTTGAGAATCCTGCAGATGCAAAGGATGCTATCCAAGATATGAATGGAAAAGTAAGAGCCTTTTAATAATATTTTGTGTCCTCCATTTGTTACTATGTCTAGATTTTTTTTCTAGTTTTTTAAAGTAACATGATGCCATATAAGCCTTCACTCTCCTTTTTGTCACATAAGTACTGGATTGTCTGGTTGGAAAGAGATTGACATTAACATTAGCTTTAACAATATATTTTAAACCTGTTTTAGCATTCAAATGTAAAAGTAAATAAGTTTTAGCCTGTAGAGCTCTCCCCAATATCCCATACTGTTATTTTTAAGTCTCGACTTTTTTGTACTTCAGAGTCACTCTTTCTTGTGTCAATGTTACAAATAATCATTTCACCCTTAAAACTGTACTTTTAATTGCATCTTTGCTCAAAGAATTTTTTTATATTGTAGGTAATATTTTTCCCATTTTATGTTGCAGGTAATATCTTTTTACATGCATCATCCTGTGAATTGTTCATTGTTAAAAGTACCTTCAGTGCATCTCAGTTCTCATAGTGGGGAACACATACATTAATTCCCTTTGTCCTATAGCTTGGTTTCTGGTATGCTGCAGGCACTTGGCACATGTTGACCCTTTTACTTTACTTTCATATTTTAAGGTATGGTAGTACCTAAAAGTTGATCTTCACTCATGATTATATTTTGGGTGCAGAGGTAAATTTGTGTCATGAAGGATAGTTGACCCCCATTTTTGGTTTGTTTTCAGGCACAAGAACGTGTAGTCTGTGTAGACATTATTCTTCAATTCTTTATTCAACAGATATTTTATTGCCAGGCATTGCTTTAGCAATTGATTAATGGTTGTGGGTACTACAAAATACCTATTTTCTTGGACACTTGTGTTCTAGGGTGAAAGATGAGAAACGTACAAGTAAAACTAAATACAATTTCATATGCAAAAATATTAAGGAAAATAAAGTAGGTAATTTCATTAGAGCTTAAGGGGAGTGGATTTCTATACATATACATCTAAGAATGTTAAATCCTGAATGTTGGGAGGGAGGCAGCCATTCATAAGTGTATGGGAAATATTTTGGACCCAGAAACAGAAAAGGAGGCCCTAACGTGGGAGCACATGGCTGTTGAGGCTGTTTGTATTGGGCCAGGGCCCATCCATATCCACCAGAAGTCTTAGTAGGAATTCAGCATTTAAAATTGTTTTCCAAGGATAACATGAAACAGCTAGAGTGTTTTACTTAGAGCAATTATATGATGATTTGAATTATGTTTTCAAAAATCACATTGGCATCTATAGAAGGTTAATGTAGGAAGCTGTTGGAAGATTAAGAAGTGTAAGCATGTCTTAAACATAAGAATATGAAGTACTATTATAAGAAGGTACTCTTGGGGGACATGTTTAAACAATTGAATAAGGCAAGAAATGTTAAGGACCAAATAAGTGCTCTATTTTAAAAAAAATCAAGGAAATTATTAGAAGTAAATACAGAAGGACAATCATGTTGGAAAATGTTCTTTCTCTTAATATTTAATAAATGCTAAAAAAGATTAGAGTAGGAATAACCATTTTGAATGAACAACTGAATCATTTTATTTTTTAAATGACACGTATACTTTTATATACCCTAGGGACACTGAAAACTTTGAATGGTAGAAGTAGAGAAAGGAAGTGAGTTTAGTTCTCCATTATAGAAAATAAAAGGGTATATTCTCTCATGATAAGTGAGAGGTATTAATCTTCTTTTAATACCAGAGGACATTTCAGGGAGCTCTAATTGCCAATACGTACACTTTATGTTGGATGACTTAATGAAAGGCAGTTACTCATTAAGTCTCATTTATCTGGCATGGTGAAGGACACAATCATTTCAGAAGAAAATGTTTGCTTTGGGGAAAAAAGACTGATCTTGAACTAGAGCAGTAGTAAATAAATTTGATGTGATGTTATTAATGTTATACTTAATCTGTTTAGTCTTTGGATGGAAAGGCAATTAAGGTAGAGCAAACCAACAAACCATCTTTTGAAAGCGGTGGTACACAGAGACCACAACCTCCTGCAAGAAACAGGGGCCATCTGAGAAATCCGAGACATGGAAGAGGAAGAAATCGAAGAGGTGGAAATGGAAGAGGAGGAAGTGGGAGCACAAGAGAGCATCCCTCACCTGGAGGACACCTGGGTAATGTTTTCAGATACAAGGCTGCAACCAGAGGACCAAAAAATAGTAGGTTTAACGGTATAGAAACCTCTCAGTTTTTATTCCATCCTTTATGAGCAAAGTAGTGTGTAAGAACTATCAGATGATGAATCACATTGATAGTCAGAAGTATTTCAAAGTGGTGAAGAATTATTCTGGTTATAAAATGACTTAACTAGATAATGTGCAAAACGTTAATCACCTTACAGGGGAATAGCATAAATTTTAAACTAAATTCAGTCTCTTTTACCACTATTACTAATTGCCTCTTTTCTTCGAGAACTTTTCTACAGAGTTTCCTATTGTCGATCATACATTAGAAGTTTTCACTTTAGGACCAATAACTTGATATGAGTTTAAATCAATGATCCATTCATAATCTATTAAAAATACATTGGTTAATTTTATTCTGAGAGTAGCCTTATTGCATCATAAAAATACTAGAGAATCTTGAAAACTCCACAACAGAAAATAAAAGTCACTCAGAATATCCACAATTCAGGGCGAAACACTTCATATTTTAGGTTTCACCTTGCAGTATTTGTCTTAAGTATATGTGTTCAGACATCTAAGCAAATCTCCATTGTCATTTTGATATGAGGCTTTTCTACCTGGGTCTGTGGTTTGCATTTGGGAAAATACCTTAGGGAAATAAATAGAGCTTTAGATTCTAAAAGGTGTCTTTGACCCAGGAAAAGAGTAAAAAGCTCTGCTTCAGAAATATGTATGTTTTCTTTGTGTGTGTATTAGAGGAGGAAGTCGTTGAAAATGCCTTTTTTTGGATTTTTTTCAGAGAAGTTTTCTACTTAGTAAGAAAAGGAGGAAAAGCACTTTGCATTTCAAAAACTTCCATATATTTAACAACCTCTGCTTCATCTATTAACCAGAACCAGTCTTCAGAAATAAAACGTTTAGTTTCTTTTTGTGCTAATTCCATGTGTGAATTTTAGGAAATGTTTTTTGAAAGTTCAGTTAGAGGGTGTGCCCATTTTAAGATAACACAGTTTTGTTCTTTTCCCACTATCTTGAGCTTGAGAAAAGTTGACCAGTTCATATTCTGCCATGTGTAAGAGTACTCATTTTTTCTTGCCTGTGGCACTACCGGGGAATTGGAATACATCTAAACACCTTTCTGGTTCGAAAGGTAACACATCAATTTTCAGTATTTAGTGTGCATTTCTTAAATACAATTAAAATTGAACAGAACATAGCCCTTTTGACTGAGAAATGAACATTAAGAGTTGATCTGTGAATAACACAGGCCTGAACTGTTGATCAACTTACAAGCAGATTTTGTTTTTCAATAAATACATATAAGATCACTACGTGATCCAAGGTTGGTTGAATCCATGGATGCAGAACTAGGGATACTGGACCAAGTGTAAAGTTATAAGCAGATATTCTCCGGCAAAGGGAGTTATTTGTATGTATACACTTAACTTTTAGGTAATGCATTTTTTATTCATCATTTTTATTTTTAATGTTTTGATTTATACCTAGGATGTTGTGTTTTTCAAAAGCTTCCTTGACACCAGAGTTATATAACTAATAACTTATCATCTTCCTCCTAAAATGATGAAAAATTCAGTTTTACATTTAATTTATCCAGGTTTTTCTGTACTCTCTCTCTTCTCCCCAGAGCACTTTCATACCAGTGGTTCTTCAGTTTTTTTTCTAGATTTTCCAAACTGACTTTTACGGTAAGTCTTTGAACTCTACTGACTTCTGTGTCATATGAGGAAACAATCATATTGGTTTAGACAGATAGGAAAGCTGAAGACTGGAGTAATGGTTTAGTGAAAATTTATAACAATAAGTGAAACTTGCCCAATGAAAAAATGTTGATTCTGCTTAACTAAAAAGATTTCATTTAAACACAGGTCTTGGTGGACACACTCCTAGTCCCAAGGCGAGTTCTTCCCGGGGAGCCTTTCCAGTTAAAAGAGGACCATGTTCCAGAAGTGGAGGTCCTCCTCCTAAGAGATGTTGCCAAGGGCGAAGCAGTAGGGGGGTGGGAAGACAAGGTAAATGCTATATAATGCAGAGACAGTTGTTTCTAATTAATGAAAGGGAGCTATTTTAAACAGAATGTTTAAGCAAAATGGAAAGTGAGAAGTATATGGACATGTTAACCAATCACTAATTTATTGATTGATTTGTGGTTGGGAAATAACTTGTCAGTTTTTGATTATAGATGTAGTAGGTGATTAGCACTGCAGTGGGGAAAACATTGCTTGTAAGTCCATGTTGGCTATAGAATTCCTCTTAATTTAAGTTGCTGCTAACACTTTTTGGTTAGTAGGCTTCTTTATCACATAGTTTCAATATCAGAATTTTCATGGAAACTATGTCCTGTGAGAGAACGTTCTGGTCTGTAGACTAGTTTAGCTATGTATATTGGCTAGCTGGTTTTATTAATTATTATAAACAATAATTGAAACTTGCCATATGAACTGTAGTTTGTGCTCTTAACTTTTCTAGCACTGTTTTCTGATCCGTAATATGGTAGAGACTTGAAACAGCCATTATCAAATTGCCCTTTTACGTGTAGAATATGAATGAAGCCAAATGTAGCACGATATTGACTTCAAAACACAACAGAAGCTAAGAAGCCTACCCTTTCCATTAGTAGATGGTTAGCCTAGTGAACAAACAAGAGAAGAGAACAAACAAGGTCCTAGTGACCTCCAGGAATGAGGAATAAGAATTAACACAGGAAGAGAACGTTATTTATGGGAGATAGTTTCATATTTTGGGAGCGGTACAGTGTTTTTCAAATGAGCCCTTTATTGCTAATAAACAAGAGAAGTCACTATTGCTATCCTCATACAAGGTCCATAATTAAGGTTGTACACTTAAAGGAGAGAGCCGACCACTTGGTGGTTGAATATGTGACAGTAGTTACCAAAAATCAATGTTTTGCTCAAAGTCTGAGAAGTGTTCCCTACTGCTGGTAATCTAAAGGTTATGCCAACTGTATGGGGAACGGGAGATGTCAGAAAATACAATGTTCAGTGGTACCATTGAAAGGGAAACGAAAATGTGCGTAAATGGAATTTTAGAAGGGGTAGTTTTTTTAAATGATTTTGGAGAGTGGAAGGCTATCAGACTTTGGGATTTTTCTTTGAAACATTACTGTCAATTCTGAGATACTTACATAAGCATTTTTAAATTCAAGGTTCAGGATCACATGGAAGAGAAAATTGTGGAGGTCCTCCTCGTAGAGAGCCAGTCTCTTTTCGGAGAGTTGGCTATATGTCACAGAGATGGTGGTTATGCTACTAAAGATAGGTAATAGGAAGCACAGTATATGAATTAAGTCATGGTTCGTTTTGTTGTTCTTGTTGAAATTTACCTAACACAAAATT
Organism: Mesoplodon bidens; assembly: GCF_964165515.1. NCBI lineage: Eukaryota > Metazoa > Chordata > Mammalia > Artiodactyla > Ziphiidae > Mesoplodon > Mesoplodon bidens. Next base: position 193,673 of record NW_027672653.1, on the reverse strand, counting down.
GAACATTTAAAAGTGAACAGTTCAGTAACATTTAGCACACTTAACAGTGTTATGCAACCACCAGCTCTGTTCAGTTCCAAAACATTTCATTACCCCAGAATAAAATTAATCAGCAGTCACACCCAATTTCTCCCCCCTTGTCCCCGGTAGGTACCCACCTGTGTCCTTATCTATGAATGTATCTACTCCTGAATATATCATACTAATGGAAGCAAACAATATGTGACCTTTATTATCCAGCTTTCCCTTAGCATAAATATTTTCAAGGATCATTCATGCTGTAGCGTGAATCAGTACTTCAGACCTTCTTTTTTTTGGCTGACTAAATATTCCATTATATGTGTGGTTAACATGGTTTGTTTATCCATCTGTGTGAGTTATTCCCATCATGGTGCTGTCATGAATACTCCTGTACAAGCATTTGGGTACCTGTTTTCAATTCTTTTTGAGTGTATGTATACTTAAGGAGTGGAATTCCTGGGACATAGAGGAATTCTTTACATTTTTTAAGAAACTGCTAATCTTTGCCACAGAGCCTGTACTATTTTCCATTTCTGCCATGCACATATACTTGGTTTGTTTCTCTGCATCTGCACCAACACTTGATATATTCTATGGGTCTATTTTTCATTATAGCCAGTGTGATACGTGCAAAGTAGATATTTCATTTTGGGTTTGAATTTCATTTCCCTAATAAATATGTTGAGCAGGTTTTCATGTCCTTGTTGCTCATTGTATATCTCCTTTAAACAAAAGTATATTCAAGTCCTTTGCCCATTTAAAAGTTTTTGTCTTTTTGCTGTCTTGAGTTCTTAAATATTCTGGATATGATAAGTTGCATTTAAAATTGTAGCTGCTTTATTTCAGTTATTCAAGGAGAGATTATCCACACTCCTGAGCCAGCAAGGATTATACTCCACCACGTAGACGCTATGCACACAGTTATTACGGACATTCAAATTCTCGGAATGATCATCCCTCTAGAGGACATAGGTAATATAAAATGTTGTGTTTATATCAAATAAAAACCTTCGTTTCAATTATGTTATTGTGACACATAATTTAAATTGATGACATAATTTATGACATTCTTTTCAATTCAGTGACCGTGATGGCTATGGTGGAAATCGTGATAGAGATTATTCTGAATATTGAAGTGGAAGCTTTTACAGGGATTCATATGGGAGTTACGGTAAGAGTCCAGTTACAACTTGTAAATCATAGAATTAGACTTAACCAGATCGTTGTTTACTCTACTTTTACTTCAGTTCCTCAAAGGTAAAAGTATGTTTAGCATGTCCTTTTAGATAAGTTAAAGACCTTTGAATGGTTTTGTTAATAGCTCACTTAAAATAAAAGGCTATGAAGGGTAAATGGGCAGTCTCATCTTTTTTTCTCATTACAGAAAACCAATTTTAACATTATTATGATTTTTTATTTTTATTTTGTGTGCGGGACACGGGCCTCTCACCATCGTGGCCCCTCCCGTTGCGGAGCACAGGCTCCTGACGCGGAGTCCCAGAGGCCATGCATGGCCCACGGTCCCAACCGCTCCCCGGCATGTGGGATCCTCCTGGACCGGGGCACGAACCCGTGTCCCCTGCATCGGCAGTCGGACTGTCAACCACTGCGCCACCAGGGAAGCCCCACTGAATCTTGTTAAAAGTTGCCACTCGACTGATTATTTAAAAATGCTAAAATAGGGGCTTTTACTTTCAAAGAAACTACTTAGGCTGAAAAATATTGCTCGCTCTTTTAAAGAAATGTAGAAGCCCTTCACCGTTGCTACCTAGTTTATATTTTCATAGCAGAGAGAGCTGAAGCTTATCTTTTCAAGCATTTAGCACTGTAAGTCATGTTATATGATCCCAGAAAAATTTGTAATGTTTAGCGTTTGTTTATCAATCAGTAACTTCCCATGTGACTCCCGTGGTGCACCAGCAGCACGAAGGGCCCCTGTGACTTACGGTGGAAGCAGTCGCTGTGATAGCAATATGAGAGATGGATATGGAGGAGGTCCGGAAGGTTACTCCAGCAGGCAAAGTAATACTTATCCAAGGGGTCGAAAGCGTAGAAGACAGGAACAATGAGGGTTTCCACCCTCTGTGAATAGGGAGTACCTTGCTCCCCGTGACTCATACAGTAGCTCAGTTTGTGGGGCTTCCAGACGAGGTTATGCGGGAAGCCAATCTGAAAGAGAGGGCCGAAGCAGATATTAAAAATTAACACTCAGTCATGCACCAAATGTTCGTTACAAAGGAAAAGTTTAAGTTGTTTTCCTTAATTGATGCTTGAACACTACTAAAAGAAAAATGTTGGTTTGGGGGGAAGAGGCATATATTAACTTTTCCTCTAGGAAGTTTCAGACAAAGGGGAAACATGGAATTATTCAGAGGACTTTCATGTTGTTAATGTTAATTGAAAAGTAGAAGTCGTGTTTCAAATGTTCAAAATTTTCAGAGTAAAAAAATTTCGTGAAATATGTTTTGTTGATGATACTGCTGAGTTAAACAAGCATAAAACTTTTGTTTGGAGGGTGAATTGTGCTGTTTGCCTAAACTTTTCCTTTGTACGTGAATGTATTCAAAATTAAGCAATGTGTTATTTCTCCATCGCAAGCTGTGACTGTTTTCCAGTTAGGCTAAAGAAATTACATGTTCCTTTTTGAAAGCTTGTAAACATGTAAAAGGTTTGAGAAGTCTCCAAAAAGGCTGAGAAACAATGCTTGCATTATTAGTGAAAGTCGATGTGTCTTTATCCCTTTAAAGCCATAGTATAGATGAAAGGAAAATTGAGACAGGTGACTGTAAAGAGTTTAAGAAATCTTGAGGTTAAGTATCTATTTTCTGATCCATATTCAAGTGGCAGATGACCAACGTGGGAATAATGGTTATAAAACCAATTTTCCACTCAATGTAAATGGAACCAGTTAACTTTTCTGCGTATATATATCTTAGTGAAAGTTAGTACCCCTAGATTTTAAGACATTGGGAAACATTTTAAGTAATACTGATTTTAACTTTATGTTGGTGTGCTTGATGTAACACAAAGGGTTTCGTAATATACTCATAAGTATAGAGTTATCTGGAGGGTTAAGGGTTTTTTGTCAGTGACTTCAGGTGACATTTAATGAGTAATGCTTACAATTTGGGAAGAAACTGGAGTGTAAAAACTTTAAGCCAAATTGGAATCTGCAAAACTAGTACAGAAATCTGCAATTTCCTTTTAAAGGAACAGCAAAAATGAAGTTCAGGGGAAGGAGAGTATTATTTGAGCCAAACTGAGGATTATAACTCAGGAGACAGACTCAGAAAGTTCTGAGGACTGTTCTACCTGTTAGAAGTCAAAGGCACGGTTACATTCATTTTGAAGAGAAAGGACAGTATATCACATCAAAGTGACATACAGATATTTTACATGAAGATCAGCAGGGATACGTAGTCTGGGTAAGCAGGTACAAAGTGAGCAGCAAGTCAACATGATCCCAGTACAGAGCTGGGAAAGAACAGTATTCTTTTTAAGAAGTTACAGCCTAAGTGTCAGAGGAAGGTAAAATAATTGACCTTTATGATCAGGAAGGCAATCTGTCTTTGAGGAACTCTGGTTAATGTGTAATGCAGATATTAGGGAGGGAGGGAGGATGTCTCAATGACCACAGAATTTTATGTTTAATTTTCTTGGCTGGCCTTAAAGTACTGTATTTCATAAAATCCTACGGGGCATGAAAGGTTTGCTTTTAGTATCTAACATATCAGATTGATGAGTCAAATCCTTAAAAGGAAGGATAAAGCAAACGAAGTTTCGAACCCAAAACTGAACCGTTTACTTTTTCCTGAGTACCTGTTCATGAAAAACCCATAAAACTCTTAAGTGTTTAACAGTTGGGTGATCTTCAAAATACAGGGATACTGTGGGTTTGGTTCCAGAACAGTAAAGCAAGTCATGGTTTTTCTCAATTTCACGGCTTCTTATGTAACCCAGTCTTTGCTATTAACAGAAAACATGTATTTCTCCACTAGTTTTTAAGAGAAATGTGTTTGTTCCTTTCTTCCTCGTGTGTAAAAATACTCATTGTGTTCCCAGTGAATTGAAGCTTCTTGCTCTTCATGCCAAGACTTGGGCATGAGACAGGCGGTTAAGCAAGTAAAGTGAGGATTTATTTAAGCAAGAATATGCCCTCAGGGAGAGCAGGCAGTTAGGTGAGGAGCTGCTGCCCTGGGTTCCATTGGCAAGCCAGTTATGAGGGGCATACAAAGGAAGGGGTGGCATACTCATTGGGGAAGCAGGAGTTTGGGGGTCAAATTCCCTGTTTCTTTGCAGCTCCAGAAGGGATTTTTGTCCTTATTTAGCTTAATCAGAAGTGTCATGGCCTCACTGCATGGTGTGTGCTGCTTGTCTGCAAGGCTAATTTTATTGTAAGGAGAGCATAATGAGCAACAGGTTACATTTGGAAGTAGGAGATTCCTGTCTTTCCTCATCTCTCTTTGTCTGCCTTCAGGACACTTACCACCGAAAATGTGCAGTTTCCTGTCAGTCTGGAGGTTCCTGTTTTTCTTTGTCGGCCCATGGACCTCTGCTCTTTACCAGGTGCTTGATTTCCTGCCACCTGGCCCCTCTTCCATTACTCTGCTCATATCTAGCTACTCGCCTGCTGTAGCAATTACAGTAATCTTAACCTCACAGTCCTTTAATTGCATTGCAGTCACTGAAAAACATGCTTAACATCCAGATTGAATTTTGTTCATGAATGAGTGATATCCAAACCTCTATAAGAGGATTTCCTCAGACACCATCTGAGATTTAATATCAATTGTTTTTCCTCTCGTGTTTCTTTCCTGTCAGGCAGAGGATTAAAATATTAAACAATCATTATTGAAATACTAACAATTCTTTGATTTCCTACTATATACTGAACTTGTCCCTTCCAGTAGACTTGCTTGGAAGCTGCCGGTTGGCCTACATATTAGGTAGAAACCATAAAACCCCTGAATTAGGGAACAGTTATAACTTTGCCTGATTTAAAGATCAGCTTTTGTATAATGCATACAGCTGTTTTCTATCTAGACTATGGAAAGTGTCCCAAGAAATACTAACTGATCACCATCAACTGATCAACTGGTGTTTACATGAACACTTTTCATTGCATAGTTTTCTCAAGTGCTCAATAATGGTTAATATACGATTAAGACACTACCAATGCAAAGCATTAACACCACAGATCTGGGCTTCCCTAGTGGCCCAGTGGTTGAGAGTCCGGCTGCCGATGCAGGGGACACGGGTTCGTGCCCCGGTCCGGGAGGATCCCACATGCCGCGGAGCGGTTGGGCCCGTGAGCCATGGCCGCTGAGACTGGCTTCTGGAGCCTGTGCTTTGCAATGGGAGGGGCCACAACGGTGAGAGGCCGGCATACCGCAAAAAGAAAAAACCAAAAACCAAAACAGTTTCATGATTTGGACCAGTCTCTAAAAAAGGCAGGATTACAAATTAACCTCAGGCTCCCACTTAATATAAAAGTAATGACAATATTTTCACACTTTTGTTTTGAACCCTGAATTATGTTTTCGGCGTTGTGCTCAATGTGCTCAGTACATCATTTAACCTCACAATAACCCTATCTGATAATTCTTTATCATCTTGTTTTCGTAGACTGGGTAAATTTAAGAGTTTAGGTAGCTTACCCAGTTTCATATAACTACTAAATTTTGAAGTTTAGATTATTTTCTGTCTGCCTGACTTCGTATCATATTAAATCACTATACGCATTATATCTTCTAGACATTCATATTTCTGTTTCAGATTATTCTAACAGTTCCACTAAAAAAATTAAGTAAGTAGCATATCTGCATAGCAAGCAAAATGCTTCATGACCTGGTCCTCCCCATTTTACATCTATCAAGAAATCCCTGAACTCTCCCTACTGATTACCTGGAGCTTCACGTTATTAGCCCAAAATGCGTTTTCCTTTTTTTTTTTTTTACGGTACGCGGGCATCTCACCGTTGTGGCCTCTCCCGTTGTGGAGCACAAGCTTCAGACGAGCAGGCTCAGCGGCCATGGCTCAGGGGCCCAGCAGCTCAGGGGCATGTGGGATCCTCCCGGACCGGGGCACGAACCCGCGTCCCCTGCATGGGCAGGCGGACTCTCAACCACTGCGCCACCTGGGAAGCCCTTCTCCTTTATATTGATTAAATTAAAGCAACTGGGAAAAGTATGCAGTAAAAAGTAGAGAACACATTCTGCTGTTGCAGTTTTCTTTAGAGTTTCTCCCGCGAGTTCTCCCGCGAGTTTCTCTGTTCACCCCTCCCCTACCTCCACATCTTCCATCTTCCCTACCTCCCCTGCGGCTCATCCCTTCCCCCACCTACCGCTACATCTGGTTCCTTAGCCTCTTTCTAGAAGTAGAGCGCTTGCTCTCGAGCCTTAGTTTAGTTAACGGTCGTCTGAAGAGACGCGGAAGGAGGACTTCTGAAGAGGAGGACAAAATAAGGTAAGAAATTCGGCATTTTAGGGCGGAGAGAATAATTTATACCTCAGGAGAAAGAGTTGAGACCTATATGTTCTCCTGTTACCAGAGAAAGCATGGTAATTCAGATTTTGATTTTTCTCTCAGGCTTTTTCTGTAAGAGATAAGAGCCGAGTAAGTGGTGTTTGTATAACTATGTCTGAATAGACAGTGTCTCGAGAAGTCTATCAGTTGTTCTTGAACAGTAAGTACGTTTACTGTTTGTTCTCCTGGAGAATCAGTTGCCAAGGCAGCGATGAAAAGCCAGTGAAGTTCCTGGAGTTGGTCCGTGAATTGCGAAGTTGGGGGTGGGGGTGGAGCTAGGTTTGAAATGCTGCGGGAGGGAATATTGAGTAGATAACTTAAGTGTGATTAGCGGCGTACCCTCTTTGCTGTTTACTCTCACATGCCGGTAGTGGAGCGTATGCCGGGCGCCAGTTTGTTCCGCTTGCACTTTTGTTTTTTGCGGTATGCGGGCCTCTCACTGCTGTGGCCCCTCCCACCGCGGAGCACGGGCTCGGTACCCAGAGGCTCCAGACGCGCAGGCCCAGCGGCCATGGCTCACGGGCCCAGCCGCTCCGCGGCTGGTGGGCTCCTCCCGGAGCGGTGCCGAACCCGTGTCCCCTGGGTAGGCAGGCGGACTGTCAACCACTGCGCCACCAGGGAAGCCCTCTCGTGCAGTTTTTCTTTTTTCTTTTTTGTTTCCTCGGGTTTTCTGTGTGAAAGCAGAGGTAATGAGCAATACAAGCAAGATAGCTATTTTAACTTAAATGATTTAAAACTTGTAATTTTAGTTATCAAATGTCAAAATGTTGATTCACTTGACAAAAAGCGTCTGATTTAATTTGGCATATAAAGAATGGTACTCTCTTTTGACCAGTGTTTCTTAAAGTCTCTCGATCTAAGTAAACACAGTTTACATTTTCCTCAATAAAGGAAGTAACTCCCTCCTTTGCTTTTATGACTTACCACTTTTAAAGTTTGTGGGAAAACATTATTTTAAACATTATTTGATGCATAGACAAGAAAAATGTGAGTAGATGTGAAAAATTTAAAAATATGTTTAAGGTATATTCTGCACAGTTCATAAAACATATTAACTGTTAGATGTGTAGAATCCAGGACCATTTATTATTGCTTATTTTTTTGTTGTGTTTTGGAAAAGAAGCCTTGAACCCTGCAGGTAAACTAATTTACAGTTGCCTTCTAATCTAGTTTTTACATACAGGTTTTTGTAAGATATCTATAAAGAATGGAGCATTTGGTACGCCAGTGCTTGTTTTGCTTTGTGTTACAAGTTTCCTCTCTTTTAAGTAAGAAACGGCAAATATTTTCACTGATATAGGGTACTTCAGTTGAGTTATAAACAGGTGTAATAGTTTTTGCTTATAATTTACTTTTTGCTATATGTATAAAGATATATTTTTAATTACTTACAGAAAAATGGCGGAAGCAGACCAGGCTGGGAAACTGTTCATAGGAGGCCTCCATGCTGACACCAGTGAAAATTCTCTTGAAGTGGTATTTGGGAAATATGGTCACATTATGGAAGGTAATTTTTAGAACCTATATATATACATACACACACACACACACACACACACACACACACACATATATATTTATATATATATATATGTTCGAGGCAAATGTGTACTAAACACACACAATTGAACAGCTAAGTTAAAGTGCTTTCTCTATTTGTAACACATGAGCACTTTTTTTTTAAGTTTCTGTTTTTTATTAGGAAAGCACTGGGCAATGAGGGAAATTGTACAACTTAGGGGCTCCTACTACTGAGAAGGGAAAAAAGCAGCGTTTCTTTCTTCACCCCAGCCACGCTTTGCAGCATGCTGGGTTTTACTTACCTGACCAGGGATCAAGCCCACGCACAGTGGCATGCGGCATGTGGATCTTAGTTGCCTGACGAGGGATCAGGCCCGTGTCCCCTTCATTGGGAACGTGGAGTCTTATCCACTGGACCACCAGGGAAGTCCCAGGGCTTTTTAAACATACTGGGGTCATAGGACATGAAATGGGATGAGATATGCTAGTTGTAGAATGGTTGAAATTATTGACTCTCTTTTTAAACTACTAGAAATGATATAAAATGGAAAGGGTTTTTTTGCTTTATTTGTTTTTGGTTTTTGTTTTGTTTTTAAGTAACTTCCGGGAGGCTGTTACTGCACTGTGTCCATAACATGAAATTAAGGAGGCCTTATGAGAAAGTGTCAAAGGATTGATTATTTTGAAAATATGAAACGTTCAATTTTATGTGAAATTTAAATTAAAAATATTTATGTATATTACAGTTATGTTGATAAAGGATCAGAAAAAAAACAAGTCTAGAGGCTTTGCTTTTATTACTTTTGAGAATCCTGCAGATGCAAAGGATGCTATCCAAGATATGAATGGAAAAGTAAGAGCCTTTTAATAATATTTTGTGTCCTCCATTTGTTACTATGTCTAGATTTTTTTTCTAGTTTTTTAAAGTAACATGATGCCATATAAGCCTTCACTCTCCTTTTTGTCACATAAGTACTGGATTGTCTGGTTGGAAAGAGATTGACATTAACATTAGCTTTAACAATATATTTTAAACCTGTTTTAGCATTCAAATGTAAAAGTAAATAAGTTTTAGCCTGTAGAGCTCTCCCCAATATCCCATACTGTTATTTTTAAGTCTCGACTTTTTTGTACTTCAGAGTCACTCTTTCTTGTGTCAATGTTACAAATAATCATTTCACCCTTAAAACTGTACTTTTAATTGCATCTTTGCTCAAAGAATTTTTTTATATTGTAGGTAATATTTTTCCCATTTTATGTTGCAGGTAATATCTTTTTACATGCATCATCCTGTGAATTGTTCATTGTTAAAAGTACCTTCAGTGCATCTCAGTTCTCATAGTGGGGAACACATACATTAATTCCCTTTTTCCTATAGCTTGGTTTCTGGTATGCTGCAGGCACTTGGCACATGTTGACCCTTTTACTTTACTTTCATATTTTAAGGTATGGTAGTACCTAAAAGTTGATCTTCACTCATGATTATATTTTGGGTGCAGAGGTAAATTTGTGTCATGAAGGATAGTTGACCCCCATTTTTGGTTTGTTTTCAGGCACAAGAACGTGTAGTCTGTGTAGACATTATTCTTCAATTCTTTATTCAACAGATATTTTATTGCCAGGCATTGCTTTAGCAATTGATTAATGGTTGTGGGTACTACAAAATACCTATTTTCTTGGACACTTGTGTTCTAGGGTGAAAGATGAGAAACGTACAAGTAAAACTAAATACAATTTCATATGCAAAAATATTAAGGAAAATAAAGTAGGTAATTTCATTAGAGCTTAAGGGGAGTGGATTTCTATACATATACATCTAAGAATGTTAAATCCTGAATGTTGGGAGGGAGGCAGCCATTCATAAGTGTATGGGAAATATTTTGGACCCAGAAACAGAAAAGGAGGCCCTAACGTGGGAGCACATGGCTGTTGAGGCTGTTTGTATTGGGCCAGGGCCCATCCATATCCACCAGAAGTCTTAGTAGGAATTCAGCATTTAAAATTGTTTTCCAAGGATAACATGAAACAGCTAGAGTGTTTTACTTAGAGCAATTATATGATGATTTGAATTATGTTTTCAAAAATCACATTGGCATCTATAGAAGGTTAATGTAGGAAGCTGTTGGAAGATTAAGAAGTGTAAGCATGTCTTAAACATAAGAATATGAAGTACTATTATAAGAAGGTACTCTTGGGGGACATGTTTAAACAATTGAATAAGGCAAGAAATGTTAAGGACCAAATAAGTGCTCTATTTTAAAAAAAATCAAGGAAATTATTAGAAGTAAATACAGAAGGACAATCATGTTGGAAAATGTTCTTTCTCTTAATATTTAATAAATGCTAAAAAAGATTAGAGTAGGAATAACCATTTTGAATGAACAACTGAATCATTTTATTTTTTAAATGACACGTATACTTTTATATACCCTAGGGACACTGAAAACTTTGAATGGTAGAAGTAGAGAAAGGAAGTGAGTTTAGTTCTCCATTATAGAAAATAAAAGGGTATATTCTCTCATGATAAGTGAGAGGTATTAATCTTCTTTTAATACCAGAGGACATTTCAGGGAGCTCTAATTGCCAATACGTACACTTTATGTTGGATGACTTAATGAAAGGCAGTTACTCATTAAGTCTCATTTATCTGGCATGGTGAAGGACACAATCATTTCAGAAGAAAATGTTTGCTTTGGGGAAAAAAGACTGATCTTGAACTAGAGCAGTAGTAAATAAATTTGATGTGATGTTATTAATGTTATACTTAATCTGTTTAGTCTTTGGATGGAAAGGCAATTAAGGTAGAGCAAACCAACAAACCATCTTTTGAAAGCGGTGGTACACAGAGACCACAACCTCCTGCAAGAAACAGGGGCCATCTGAGAAATCCGAGACATGGAAGAGGAAGAAATCGAAGAGGTGGAAATGGAAGAGGAGGAAGTGGGAGCACAAGAGAGCATCCCTCACCTGGAGGACACCTGGGTAATGTTTTCAGATACAAGGCTGCAACCAGAGGACCAAAAAATAGTAGGTTTAACGGTATAGAAACCTCTCAGTTTTTATTCCATCCTTTATGAGCAAAGTAGTGTGTAAGAACTATCAGATGATGAATCACATTGATAGTCAGAAGTATTTCAAAGTGGTGAAGAATTATTCTGGTTATAAAATGACTTAACTAGATAATGTGCAAAACGTTAATCACCTTACAGGGGAATAGCATAAATTTTAAACTAAATTCAGTCTCTTTTACCACTATTACTAATTGCCTCTTTTCTTCGAGAACTTTTCTACCGAGTTTCCTATTGTCGATCATACATTTGAAGTTTTCACTTTAGGACCAATAACTTGATATGAGTTTAAATCAATGATCCATTCATAATCTATTAAAAATACATTGGTTAATTTTATTCTGAGAGTAGCCTTATTGCATCATAAAAATACTAGAGAATCTTGAAAACTCCACAACAGAAAATAAAAGTCACTCAGAATATCCACAATTCAGGGCGAAACACTTCATATTTTAGGTTTCACCTTGCAGTATTTGTCTTAAGTATATGTGTTCAGACATCTAAGCAAATCTCCATTGTCATTTTGATATGAGGCTTTTCTACCTGGGTCTGTGGTTTGCATTTGGGAAAATACCTTAGGGAAATAAATAGAGCTTTAGATTCTAAAAGGTGTCTTTGACCCAGGAAAAGAGTAAAAAGCTCTGCTTCAGAAATATGTATGTTTTCTTTGTGTGTGTATTAGAGGAGGAAGTCGTTGAAAATGCCTTTTTTTGGATTTTTTTCAGAGAAGTTTTCTACTTAGTAAGAAAAGGAGGAAAAGCACTTTGCATTTCAAAAACTTCCATATATTTAACAACCTCTGCTTCATCTATTAACCAGAACCAGTCTTCAGAAATAAAACGTTTAGTTTCTTTTTGTGCTAATTCCATGTGTGAATTTTAGGAAATGTTTTTTGAAAGTTCAGTTAGAGGGTGTGCCCATTTTAAGATAACACAGTTTTGTTCTTTTCCCACTATCTTGAGCTTGAGAAAAGTTGACCAGTTCATATTCTGCCATGTGTAAGAGTACTCATTTTTTCTTGCCTGTGGCACTACCGGGGAATTGGAATACATCTAAACATCTTTCTGGTTCGAAAGGTAAAACATAAATTTTCAGTATTTAGTGTGCATTTCTTAAATACTATTAAAATTGAACTGAACATAGCCCTTTTGACTGAGAAATGAACATTAAGAGTTGATCTGTGAATAACACAGGCCTGAACTGTTGATCAACTTACAAGCAGATTTTGTTTTTCAATAAATACATATAAGATCACTACGTGATCCAAGGTTGGTTGAATCCATGGATGCAGAACTAGGGATACTGGACCAAGTGTAAAGTTATAAGCAGATATTCTCCGGCAAAGGGAGTTATTTGTATGTATACACTTAACTTTTAGGTAATGCATTTTTTATTCATCATTTTTATTTTTAATGCTTTGATTTATACCTAGGATGTTGTGTTTTTCAAAAGCTTCCTTGACACCAGAGTTATATAACTAATAACTTATCATCTTCCTCCTAAAATGATGAAAAATTCAGTTTTACATTTAATTTATCCAGGTTTTTCTGTACTCTCTCTCTTCTCCCCAGGGCACTTTCATATCAGTGGTTCTTCAGTTTTTTTCCTAGATTTTCCAAACTGACTTTTACGGTAAGTCTTTGAACTCTACTGACTTCTGTGTCATATGAGGAAACAATCATATTGGTTTAGACAGATAGGAAAGCTGAAGACTGGAGTAATGGTTTAGTGAAAATTTATAACAATAAGTGAAACTTGCCCAATGAAAAAATGTTGATTCTGCTTAACTAAAAAGATTTCATTTAAACACAGGTCTTGGTGGACACACTCCTAGTCCCAAGGCGAGTTCTTCCCGGGGAGCCTTTCCAGTTAAAAGAGGACCATGTTCCAGAAGTGGAGGTCCTCCTCCTAAGAGATGTTGCCAAGGGCGAAGCAGTAGGGGGGTGGGAAGACAAGGTAAATGCTATATAATGCAGAGACAGTTGTTTCTAATTAATGAAAGGGAGCTATTTTAAACAGAATGTTTAAGCAAAATGGAAAGTGAGAAGTATATGGACATGTTAACCAATCACTAATTTATTGATTGATTTGTGGTTGGGAAATAACTTGTCAGTTTTTGATTATAGATGTAGTAGGTGATTAGCACTGCAGTGGGGAAAACATTGCTTGTAAGTCCATGTTGGCTATAGAATTCCTCTTAATTTAAGTTGCTGCTAACACTTTTTGGTTAGTAGGCTTCTTTATCACATAGTTTCAATATCAGAATTTTCATGGAAACTATGTCCTGTGAGAGAACGTTCTGGTCTGTAGACTAGTTTAGCTATGTATATTGGCTAGCTGGTTTTATTAATTATTATAAACAATAATTGAAACTTGCCATATGAACTGTAGTTTGTGCTCTTAACTTTTCTAGCACTGTTTTCTGATCCGTAATATGGTAGAGACTTGAAACAGCCATTATCAAATTGCCCTTTTACGTGTAGAATATGAATGAAGCCAAATGTAGCACGATATTGACTTCAAAACACAACAGAAGCTAAGAAGCCTACCCTTTCCATTAGTAGATGGTTAGCCTAGTGAACAAACAAGAGAAGAGAACAAACAAGGTCCTAGTGACCTCCAGGAATGAGGAATAAGAATTAACACAGGAAGAGAACGTTATTTATGGGAGATAGTTTCATATTTTGGGAGCGGTACAGTGTTTTTCAAATGAGCCCTTTATTGCTAATAAACAAGAGAAGTCACTATTGCTATCCTCATACAAGGTCCATAATTAAGGTTGTACACTTAAAGGAGAGAGCCGACCACTTGGTGGTTGAATATGTGACAGTAGTTACCAAAAATCAATGTTTTGCTCAAAGTCTGAGAAGTGTTCCCTACTGCTGGTAATCTAAAGGTTATGCCAACTGTATGGGGAACGGGAGATGTCAGAAAATACAATGTTCAGTGGTACCATTGAAAGGGAAACGAAAATGTGCGTAAATGGAATTTTAGAAGGGGTAGTTTTTTTAAATGATTTTGGAGAGTGGAAGGCTATCAGACTTTGGGATTTTTCTTTGAAACATTACTGTCAATTCTGAGATACTTACATAAGCATTTTTAAATTCAAGGTTCAGGATCACATGGAAGAGAAAATTGTGGAGGTCCTCCTCGTAGAGAGCCAGTCTCTTTTCGGAGAGTTGGCTATATGTCACAGAGATGGTGGTTATGCTACTAAAGATAGGTAATAGGAAGCACAGTATATGAATTAAGTCATGGTTCGTTTTGTTGTTCTTGTTGAAATTTACCTAACACAAAATTGAACATTTAAAAGTGAACAGTTCAGTAACATTTAGCACACTTAACAGTGTTATGCAACCACCAGCTCTGTTCAGTTCCAAAACATTTCATTACCCCAGAATAAAATTAATCAGCAGTCACACCCAATTTCTCCCCCCTTGTCCCCGGTAGGTACCCACCTGTGTCCTTATCTATGAATGTATCTACTCCTGAATATATCATACTAATGGAAGCAAACAATATGTGACCTTTATTATCCAGCTTTCCCTTAGCATAAATATTTTCAAGGATCATTCATGCTGTAGCGTGAATCAGTACTTCAGACCTTCTTTTTTTTGGCTGACTAAATATTCCATTATATGTGTGGTTAACATGGTTTGTTTATCCATCTGTGTGAGTTATTCCCATCATGGTGCTGTCATGAATACTCCTGTACAAGCATTTGGGTACCTGTTTTCAATTCTTTTTGAGTGTATGTATACTTAAGGAGTGGAATTCCTGGGACATAGAGGAATTCTTTACATTTTTTAAGAAACTGCTAATCTTTGCCACAGAGCCTGTACTATTTTCCATTTCTGCCATGCACATATACTTGGTTTGTTTCTCTGCATCTGCACCAACACTTGATATATTCTATGGGTCTATTTTTCATTATAGCCAGTGTGATACGTGCAAAGTAGATATTTCATTTTGGGTTTGAATTTCATTTCCCTAATAAATATGTTGAGCAGGTTTTCATGTCCTTGTTGCTCATTGTATATCTCCTTTAAACAAAAGTATATTCAAGTCCTTTGCCCATTTAAAAGTTTTTGTCTTTTTGCTGTCTTGAGTTCTTAAATATTCTGGATATGATAAGTTGCATTTAAAATTGTAGCTGCTTTATTTCAGTTATTCAAGGAGAGATTATCCACACTCCTGAGCCAGCAAGGATTATACTCCACCACGTAGACGCTATGCACACAGTTATTACGGACATTCAAATTCTCGGAATGATCATCCCTCTAGAGGACATAGGTAATATAAAATGTTGTGTTTATATCAAATAAAAACCTTCGTTTCAATTATGTTATTGTGACACATAATTTAAATTGATGACATAATTTATGACATTCTTTTAAATTCAGTGACCGTGATGGCTATGGTGGAAATCGTGATAGAGATTATTCTGAATATTGAAGTGGAAGCTTTTACAGGGATTCATATGGGAGTTACGGTAAGAGTCCAGTTACAACTTGTAAATCATAGAATTAGACTTAACCAGATCGTTGTTTACTCTACTTTTACTTCAGTTCCTCAAAGGTAAAAGTATGTTTAGCATGTCCTTTTAGATAAGTTAAAGACCTTTGAATGGTTTTGTTAATAGCTCACTTAAAATAAAAGGCTATGAAGGGTAAATGGGCAGTCTCATCTTTTTTTCTCATTACAGAAAACCAATTTTAACATTATTATGATTTTTTATTTTTATTTTGTGTGCGGGACACGGGCCTCTCACCATCGTGGCCCCTCCCGTTGCGGAGCACAGGCTCCTGACGCGGAGTCCCAGAGGCCATGCATGGCCCACGGTCCCAACCGCTCCCCGGCATGTGGGATCCTCCTGGACCGGGGCACGAACCCGTGTCCCCTGCATCGGCAGTCGGACTGTCAACCACTGCGCCACCAGGGAAGCCCCACTGAATCTTGTTAAAAGTTGCCACTCGACTGATTATTTAAAAATGCTAAAATAGGGGCTTTTACTTTCAAAGAAACTACTTAGGCTGAAAAATATTGCTCGCTCTTTTAAAGAAATGTAGAAGCCCTTCACCGTTGCTACCTAGTTTATATTTTCATAGCAGAGAGAGCTGAAGCTTATCTTTTCAAGCATTTAGCACTGTAAGTCATGTTATATGATCCCAGAAAAATTTGTAATGTTTAGCGTTTGTTTATCAATCAGTAACTTCCCATGTGACTCCCGTGGTGCACCAGCAGCACGAAGGGCCCCTGTGACTTACGGTGGAAGCAGTCGCTGTGATAGCAATATGAGAGATGGATATGGAGGAGGTCCGGAAGGTTACTCCAGCAGGCAAAGTAATACTTATCCAAGGGGTCGAAAGCGTAGAAGACAGGAACAATGAGGGTTTCCACCCTCTGTGAATAGGGAGTACCTTGCTCCCCGTGACTCATACAGTAGCTCAGTTTGTGGGGCTTCCAGACGAGGTTATGCGGGAAGCCAATCTGAAAGAGAGGGCCGAAGCAGATATTAAAAATTAACACTCAGTCATGCACCAAATGTTCGTTACAAAGGAAAAGTTTAAGTTGTTTTCCTTAATTGATGCTTGAACACTACTAAAAGAAAAATGTTGGTTTGGGGGGAAGAGGCATATATTAACTTTTCCTCTAGGAAGTTTCAGACAAAGGGGAAACATGGAATTATTCAGAGGACTTTCATGTTGTTAATGTTAATTGAAAAGTAGAAGTCGTGTTTCAAATGTTCAAAATTTTCAGAGTAAAAAAATTTCGTGAAATATGTTTTGTTGATGATACTGCTGAGTTAAACAAGCATAAAACTTTTGTTTGGAGGGTGAATTGTGCTGTTTGCCTAAACTTTTCCTTTGTACGTGAATGTATTCAAAATTAAGCAATGTGTTATTTCTCCATCGCAAGCTGTGACTGTTTTCCAGTTAGGCTAAAGAAATTACATGTTCCTTTTTGAAAGCTTGTAAACATGTAAAAGGTTTGAGAAGTCTCCAAAAAGGCTGAGAAACAATGCTTGCATTATTAGTGAAAGTCGATGTGTCTTTATCCCTTTAAAGCCATAGTATAGATGAAAGGAAAATTGAGACAGGTGACTGTAAAGAGTTTAAGAAATCTTGAGGTTAAGTATCTATTTTCTGATCCATATTCAAGTGGCAGATGACCAACGTGGGAATAATGGTTATAAAACCAATTTTCCACTCAATGTAAATGGAACCAGTTAACTTTTCTGAGTATATATATCTTAGTGAAAGTTAGTACCCCTAGATTTTAAGACATTGGGAAACATTTTAAGTAATACTGATTTTAACTTTATGTTGGTGTGCTTGATGTAACACAAAGGGTTTCGTAATATACTCATAAGTATAGAGTTATCTGGAGGGTTAAGGGTTTTTTGTCAGTGACTTCAGGTGACATTTAATGAGTAATGCTTACAATTTGGGAAGAAACTGGAGTGTAAAAACTTTAAGCCAAATTGGAATCTGCAAAACTAGTACAGAAATCTGCAATTTCCTTTTAAAGGAACAGCAAAAATGAAGTTCAGGGGAAGGAGAGTATTATTTGAGCCAAACTGAGGATTATAACTCAGGAGACAGACTCAGAAAGTTCTGAGGACTGTTCTACCTGTTAGAAGTCAAAGGCACGGTTACATTCATTTTGAAGAGAAAGGACAGTATATCACATCAAAGTGACATACAGATATTTTACATGAAGATCAGCAGGGATACGTAGTCTGGGTAAGCAGGTACAAAGTGAGCAGCAAGTCAACATGATCCCAGTACAGAGCTGGGAAAGAACAGTATTCTTTTTAAGAAGTTACAGCCTAAGTGTCAGAGGAAGGTAAAATAATTGACCTTTATGATCAGGAAGGCAATCTGTCTTTGAGGAACTCTGGTTAATGTGTAATGCAGATATTAGGGAGGGAGGGAGGATGTCTCAATGACCACAGAATTTTATGTTTAATTTTCTTGGCTGGCCTTAAAGTACTGTATTTCATAAAATCCTACGGGGCATGAAAGGTTTGCTTTTAGTATCTAACATATCAGATTGATGAGTCAAATCCTTAAAAGGAAGGATAAAGCAAACGAAGTTTCGAACCCAAAACTGAACCGTTTACTTTTTCCTGAGTACCTGTTCATGAAAAACCCATAAAACTCTTAAGTGTTTAACAGTTGGGTGATCTTCAAAATACAGGGATACTGTGGGTTTGGTTCCAGAACAGTAAAGCAAGTCATGGTTTTTCTCAATTTCACGGCTTCTTATGTAACCCAGTCTTTGCTATTAACAGAAAACATGTATTTCTCCACTAGTTTTTAAGAGAAATGTGTTTGTTCCTTTCTTCCTCGTGTGTAAAAATACTCATTGTGTTCCCAGTGAATTGAAGCTTCTTGCTCTTCATGCCAAGACTTGGGCATGAGACAGGCCGTTAAGCAAGTAAAGTGAGGATTTATTTAAGCAAGAATATGCCCTCAGGGAGAGCAGGCAGTTAGGTGAGGAGCTGCTGCCCTGGGTTCCATTGGCAAGCCAGTTATGAGGGGCATACAAAGGAAGGGGTGGCATACTCATTGGGGAAGCAGGAGTTTGGGGGTCAAATTCCCTGTTTCTTTGCAGCTCCAGAAGGGATTTTTGTCCTTATTTAGCTTAATCAGAAGTGTCATGGCCTCACTGCATGGTGTGTGCTGCTTGTCTGCAAGGCTAATTTTATTGTAAGGAGAGCATAATGAGCAACAGGTTACATTTGGAAGTAGGAGATTCCTGTCTTTCCTCATCTCTCTTTGTCTGCCTTCAGGACACTTACCACCGAAAATGTGCAGTTTCCTGTCAGTCTGGAGGTTCCTGTTTTTCTTTGTCGGCCCATGGACCTCTGCTCTTTACCAGGTGCTTGATTTCCTGCCACCTGGCCCCTCTTCCATTACTCTGCTCATATCTAGCTACTCGCCTGCTGTAGCAATTACAGTAATCTTAACCTCACAGTCCTTTAATTGCATTGCAGTCACTGAAAAACATGCTTAACATCCAGATTGAATTTTGTTCATGAATGAGTGATATCCAAACCTCTATAAGAGGATTTCCTCAGACACCATCTGAGATTTAATATCAATTGTTTTTCCTCTCGTGTTTCTTTCCTGTCAGGCAGAGGATTAAAATATTAAACAATCATTATTGAAATACTAACAATTCTTTGATTTCCTACTATATACTGAACTTGTCCCTTCCAGTAGACTTGCTTGGAAGCTGCCGGTTGGCCTACATATTAGGTAGAAACCATAAAACCCCTGAATTAGGGAACAGTTATAACTTTGCCTGATTTAAAGATCAGCTTTTGTATAATGCATACAGCTGTTTTCTATCTAGACTATGGAAAGTGTCCCAAGAAATACTAACTGATCACCATCAACTGATCAACTGGTGTTTACATGAACACTTTTCATTGCATAGTTTTCTCAAGTGCTCAATAATGGTTAATATACGATTAAGACACTACCAATGCAAAGCATTAACACCACAGATCTGGGCTTCCCTAGTGGCCCAGTGGTTGAGAGTCCGGCTGCCGATGCAGGGGACACGGGTTCGTGCCCCGGTCCGGGAGGATCCCACATGCCGCGGAGCGGTTGGGCCCGTGAGCCATGGCCGCTGAGACTGGCTTCTGGAGCCTGTGCTTTGCAATGGGAGGGGCCACAACGGTGAGAGGCCGGCATACCGCAAAAAGAAAAAACCAAAAACCAAAACAGTTTCATGATTTGGACCAGTCTCTAAAAAAGGCAGGATTACAAATTAACCTCAGGCTCCCACTTAATATAAAAGTAATGACAATATTTTCACACTTTTGTTTTGAACCCTGAATTATGTTTTCGGCGTTGTGCTCAATGTGCTCAGTACATCATTTAACCTCACAATAACCCTATCTGATAATTCTTTATCATCTTGTTTTCGTAGACTGGGTAAATTTAAGAGTTTAGGTAGCTTACCCAGTTTCATATAACTACTAAATTTTGAAGTTTAGATTATTTTCTGTCTGCCTGACTTCGTATCATATTAAATCACTATACGCATTATATCTTCTAGACATTCATATTTCTGTTTCAGATTATTCTAACAGTTCCACTAAAAAAATTAAGTAAGTAGCATATCTGCATAGCAAGCAAAATGCTTCATGACCTGGTCCTCCCCATTTTACATCTATCAAGAAATCCCTGAACTCTCCCTACTGATTACCTGGAGCTTCACGTTATTAGCCCAAAATGCGTTTTCCTTTTTTTTTTTTTTACGGTACGCGGGCATCTCACCGTTGTGGCCTCTCCCGTTGTGGAGCACAAGCTTCAGACGAGCAGGCTCAGCGGCCATGGCTCAGGGGCCCAGCAGCTCAGGGGCATGTGGGATCCTCCCGGACCGGGGCACGAACCCGCGTCCCCTGCATGGGCAGGCGGACTCTCAACCACTGCGCCACCTGGGAAGCCCTTCTCCTTTATATTGATTAAATTAAAGCAACTGGGAAAAGTATGCAGTAAAAAGTAGAGAACACATTCTGCTGTTGCAGTTTTCTTTAGAGTTTCTCCCGCGAGTTCTCCCGCGAGTTTCTCTGTTCACCCCTCCCCTACCTCCACATCTTCCATCTTCCCTACCTCCCCTGCGGCTCATCCCTTCCCCCACCTACCGCTACATCTGGTTCCTTAGCCTCTTTCTAGAAGTAGAGCGCTTGCTCTCGAGCCTTAGTTTAGTTAACGGTCGTCTGAAGAGACGCGGAAGGAGGACTTCTGAAGAGGAGGACAAAATAAGGTAAGAAATTCGGCATTTTAGGGCGGAGAGAATAATTTATACCTCAGGAGAAAGAGTTGAGACCTATATGTTCTCCTGTTACCAGAGAAAGCATGGTAATTCAGATTTTGATTTTTCTCTCAGGCTTTTTCTGTAAGAGATAAGAGCCGAGTAAGTGGTGTTTGTATAACTATGTCTGAATAGACAGTGTCTCGAGAAGTCTATCAGTTGTTCTTGAACAGTAAGTACGTTTACTGTTTGTTCTCCTGGAGAATCAGTTGCCAAGGCAGCGATGAAAAGCCAGTGAAGTTCCTGGAGTTGGTCCGTGAATTGCGAAGTTGGGGGTGGGGGTGGAGCTAGGTTTGAAATGCTGCGGGAGGGAATATTGAGTAGATAACTTAAGTGTGATTAGCGGCGTACCCTCTTTGCTGTTTACTCTCACATGCCGGTAGTGGAGCGTATGCCGGGCGCCAGTTTGTTCCGCTTGCACTTTTGTTTTTTGCGGTATGCGGGCCTCTCACTGCTGTGGCCCCTCCCACCGCGGAGCACGGGCTCGGTACCCAGAGGCTCCAGACGCGCAGGCCCAGCGGCCATGGCTCACGGGCCCAGCCGCTCCGCGGCTGGTGGGCTCCTCCCGGAGCGGTGCCGAACCCGTGTCCCCTGGGTAGGCAGGCGGACTGTCAACCACTGCGCCACCAGGGAAGCCCTCTCGTGCAGTTTTTCTTTTTTCTTTTTTGTTTCCTCGGGTTTTCTGTGTGAAAGCAGAGGTAATGAGCAATACAAGCAAGATAGCTATTTTAACTTAAATGATTTAAAACTTGTAATTTTAGTTATCAAATGTCAAAATGTTGA
This sequence comes from Mesoplodon bidens, assembly GCF_964165515.1. Taxonomy (NCBI): domain Eukaryota; kingdom Metazoa; phylum Chordata; class Mammalia; order Artiodactyla; family Ziphiidae; genus Mesoplodon; species Mesoplodon bidens. The sequence continues at coordinate 171,921 of NW_027672653.1, read as the reverse complement.
TTCACTTGACAAAAAGCGTCTGATTTAATTTGGCATATAAAGAATGGTACTCTCTTTTGACCAGTGTTTCTTAAAGTCTCTCGATCTAAGTAAACACAGTTTACATTTTCCTCAATAAAGGAAGTAACTCCCTCCTTTGCTTTTATGACTTACCACTTTTAAAGTTTGTGGGAAAACATTATTTTAAACATTATTTGATGCATAGACAAGAAAAATGTGAGTAGATGTGAAAAATTTAAAAATATGTTTAAGGTATATTCTGCACAGTTCATAAAACATATTAACTGTTAGATGTGTAGAATCCAGGACCATTTATTATTGCTTATTTTTTTGTTGTGTTTTGGAAAAGAAGCCTTGAACCCTGCAGGTAAACTAATTTACAGTTGCCTTCTAATCTAGTTTTTACATACAGGTTTTTGTAAGATATCTATAAAGAATGGAGCATTTGTTACGCCAGTGCTTGTTTTGCTTTGTGTTACAAGTTTCCTCTCTTTTAAGTAAGAAACGGCAAATATTTTCACTGATATAGGGTACTTCAGTTGAGTTATAAACAGGTGTAATAGTTTTTGCTTATAATTTACTTTTTGCTATATGTATAAAGATATATTTTTAATTACTTACAGAAAAATGGCGGAAGCAGACCAGGCTGGGAAACTGTTCATAGGAGGCCTCCATGCTGACACCAGTGAAAATTCTCTTGAAGTGGTATTTGGGAAATATGGTCACATTATGGAAGGTAATTTTTAGAACCTATATATATACATACACACACACACACACACACACACACACACACACATATATATTTATATATATATATATGTTCGAGGCAAATGTGTACTAAACACACACAATTGAACAGCTAAGTTAAAGTGCTTTCTCTATTTGTAACACATGAGCACTTTTTTTTTAAGTTTCTGTTTTTTATTAGGAAAGCACTGGGCAATGAGGGAAATTGTACAACTTAGGGGCTCCTACTACTGAGAAGGGAAAAAAGCAGCGTTTCTTTCTTCACCCCAGCCACGCTTTGCAGCATGCTGGGTTTTACTTACCTGACCAGGGATCAAGCCCACGCACAGTGGCATGCGGCATGTGGATCTTAGTTGCCTGACGAGGGATCAGGCCCGTGTCCCCTTCATTGGGAACGTGGAGTCTTATCCACTGGACCACCAGGGAAGTCCCAGGGCTTTTTAAACATACTGGGGTCATAGGACATGAAATGGGATGAGATATGCTAGTTGTAGAATGGTTGAAATTATTGACTCTCTTTTTAAACTACTAGAAATGATATAAAATGGAAAGGGTTTTTTTGCTTTATTTGTTTTTGGTTTTTGTTTTGTTTTTAAGTAACTTCCGGGAGGCTGTTACTGCACTGTGTCCATAACATGAAATTAAGGAGGCCTTATGAGAAAGTGTCAAAGGATTGATTATTTTGAAAATATGAAACGTTCAATTTTATGTGAAATTTAAATTAAAAATATTTATGTATATTACAGTTATGTTGATAAAGGATCAGAAAAAAAACAAGTCTAGAGGCTTTGCTTTTATTACTTTTGAGAATCCTGCAGATGCAAAGGATGCTATCCAAGATATGAATGGAAAAGTAAGAGCCTTTTAATAATATTTTGTGTCCTCCATTTGTTACTATGTCTAGATTTTTTTTCTAGTTTTTTAAAGTAACATGATGCCATATAAGCCTTCACTCTCCTTTTTGTCACATAAGTACTGGATTGTCTGGTTGGAAAGAGATTGACATTAACATTAGCTTTAACAATATATTTTAAACCTGTTTTAGCATTCAAATGTAAAAGTAAATAAGTTTTAGCCTGTAGAGCTCTCCCCAATATCCCATACTGTTATTTTTAAGTCTCGACTTTTTTGTACTTCAGAGTCACTCTTTCTTGTGTCAATGTTACAAATAATCATTTCACCCTTAAAACTGTACTTTTAATTGCATCTTTGCTCAAAGAATTTTTTTATATTGTAGGTAATATTTTTCCCATTTTATGTTGCAGGTAATATCTTTTTACATGCATCATCCTGTGAATTGTTCATTGTTAAAAGTACCTTCAGTGCATCTCAGTTCTCATAGTGGGGAACACATACATTAATTCCCTTTTTCCTATAGCTTGGTTTCTGGTATGCTGCAGGCACTTGGCACATGTTGACCCTTTTACTTTACTTTCATATTTTAAGGTATGGTAGTACCTAAAAGTTGATCTTCACTCATGATTATATTTTGGGTGCAGAGGTAAATTTGTGTCATGAAGGATAGTTGACCCCCATTTTTGGTTTGTTTTCAGGCACAAGAACGTGTAGTCTGTGTAGACATTATTCTTCAATTCTTTATTCAACAGATATTTTATTGCCAGGCATTGCTTTAGCAATTGATTAATGGTTGTGGGTACTACAAAATACCTATTTTCTTGGACACTTGTGTTCTAGGGTGAAAGATGAGAAACGTACAAGTAAAACTAAATACAATTTCATATGCAAAAATATTAAGGAAAATAAAGTAGGTAATTTCATTAGAGCTTAAGGGGAGTGGATTTCTATACATATACATCTAAGAATGTTAAATCCTGAATGTTGGGAGGGAGGCAGCCATTCATAAGTGTATGGGAAATATTTTGGACCCAGAAACAGAAAAGGAGGCCCTAACGTGGGAGCACATGGCTGTTGAGGCTGTTTGTATTGGGCCAGGGCCCATCCATATCCACCAGAAGTCTTAGTAGGAATTCAGCATTTAAAATTGTTTTCCAAGGATAACATGAAACAGCTAGAGTGTTTTACTTAGAGCAATTATATGATGATTTGAATTATGTTTTCAAAAATCACATTGGCATCTATAGAAGGTTAATGTAGGAAGCTGTTGGAAGATTAAGAAGTGTAAGCATGTCTTAAACATAAGAATATGAAGTACTATTATAAGAAGGTACTCTTGGGGGACATGTTTAAACAATTGAATAAGGCAAGAAATGTTAAGGACCAAATAAGTGCTCTATTTAAAAAAAAATCAAGGAAATTATTAGAAGTAAATACAGAAGGACAATCATGTTGGAAAATGTTCTTTCTCTTAATATTTAATAAATGCTAAAAAAGATTAGAGTAGGAATAACCATTTTGAATGAACAACTGAATCATTTTATTTTTTAAATGACACGTATACTTTTATATACCCTAGGGACACTGAAAACTTTGAATGGTAGAAGTAGAGAAAGGAAGTGAGTTTAGTTCTCCATTATAGAAAATAAAAGGGTATATTCTCTCATGATAAGTGAGAGGTATTAATCTTCTTTTAATACCAGAGGACATTTCAGGGAGCTCTAATTGCCAATACGTACACTTTATGTTGGATGACTTAATGAAAGGCAGTTACTCATTAAGTCTCATTTATCTGGCATGGTGAAGGACACAATCATTTCAGAAGAAAATGTTTGCTTTGGGGAAAAAAGACTGATCTTGAACTAGAGCAGTAGTAAATAAATTTGATGTGATGTTATTAATGTTATACTTAATCTGTTTAGTCTTTGGATGGAAAGGCAATTAAGGTAGAGCAAACCAACAAACCATCTTTTGAAAGCGGTGGTACACAGAGACCACAACCTCCTGCAAGAAACAGGGGCCATCTGAGAAATCCGAGACATGGAAGAGGAAGAAATCGAAGAGGTGGAAATGGAAGAGGAGGAAGTGGGAGCACAAGAGAGCATCCCTCACCTGGAGGACACCTGGGTAATGTTTTCAGATACAAGGCTGCAACCAGAGGACCAAAAAATAGTAGGTTTAACGGTATAGAAACCTCTCAGTTTTTATTCCATCCTTTATGAGCAAAGTAGTGTGTAAGAACTATCAGATGATGAATCACATTGATAGTCAGAAGTATTTCAAAGTGGTGAAGAATTATTCTGGTTATAAAATGACTTAACTAGATAATGTGCAAAACGTTAATCACCTTACAGGGGAATAGCATAAATTTTAAACTAAATTCAGTCTCTTTTACCACTATTACTAATTGCCTCTTTTCTTCGAGAACTTTTCTACCGAGTTTCCTATTGTCGATCATACATTTGAAGTTTTCACTTTAGGACCAATAACTTGATATGAGTTTAAATCAATGATCCATTCATAATCTATTAAAAATACATTGGTTAATTTTATTCTGAGAGTAGCCTTATTGCATCATAAAAATACTAGAGAATCTTGAAAACTCCACAACAGAAAATAAAAGTCACTCAGAATATCCACAATTCAGGGCGAAACACTTCATATTTTAGGTTTCACCTTGCAGTATTTGTCTTAAGTATATGTGTTCAGACATCTAAGCAAATCTCCATTGTCATTTTGATATGAGGCTTTTCTACCTGGGTCTGTGGTTTGCATTTGGGAAAATACCTTAGGGAAATAAATAGAGCTTTAGATTCTAAAAGGTGTCTTTGACCCAGGAAAAGAGTAAAAAGCTCTGCTTCAGAAATATGTATGTTTTCTTTGTGTGTGTATTAGAGGAGGAAGTCGTTGAAAATGCCTTTTTTTGGATTTTTTTCAGAGAAGTTTTCTACTTAGTAAGAAAAGGAGGAAAAGCACTTTGCATTTCAAAAACTTCCATATATTTAACAACCTCTGCTTCATCTATTAACCAGAACCAGTCTTCAGAAATAAAACGTTTAGTTTCTTTTTGTGCTAATTCCATGTGTGAATTTTAGGAAATGTTTTTTGAAAGTTCAGTTAGAGGGTGTGCCCATTTTAAGATAACACAGTTTTGTTCTTTTCCCACTATCTTGAGCTTGAGAAAAGTTGACCAGTTCATATTCTGCCATGTGTAAGAGTACTCATTTTTTCTTGCCTGTGGCACTACCGGGGAATTGGAATACATCTAAACACCTTTCTGGTTCGAAAGGTAACACATCAGTTTTCAGTATTTAGTGTGCATTTCTTAAATACTATTAAAATTGAACAGAACATAGCCCTTTTGACTGAGAAATGAACATTAAGAGTTGATCTGTGAATAACACAGGCCTGAACTGTTGATCAACTTACAAGCAGATTTTGTTTTTCAATAAATACATATAAGATCACTACGTGATCCAAGGTTGGTTGAATCCATGGATGCAGAACTAGGGATACTGGACCAAGTGTAAAGTTATAAGCAGATATTCTCCGGCAAAGGGAGTTATTTGTATGTATACACTTAACTTTTAGGTAATGCATTTTTTATTCATCATTTTTATTTTTAATGCTTTGATTTATACCTAGGATGTTGTGTTTTTCAAAAGCTTCCTTGACACCAGAGTTATATAACTAATAACTTATCATCTTCCTCCTAAAATGATGAAAAATTCAGTTTTACATTTAATTTATCCAGGTTTTTCTGTACTCTCTCTCTTCTCCCCAGGGCACTTTCATACCAGTGGTTCTTCAGTTTTTTTCCTAGATTTTCCAAACTGACTTTTACGGTAAGTCTTTGAACTCTACTGACTTATGTGTCATATGAGGAAACAATCATATTGGTTTAGACAGATAGGAAAGCTGAAGACTGGAGTAATTGTTTAGTGAAAATTTATAACAATAAGTGAAACTTGCCCAATGAAAAAATGTTGATTCTGCTTAACTAAAAAGATTTCATTTAAACACAGGTCGTGGTGGACACACTCCTAGTCCCAAGGCGAGTTCTTCCCGGGGAGCCTTTCCAGTTAAAAGAGGACCATGTTCCAGAAGTGGAGGTCCTCCTCCTAAGAGATGTTGCCAAGGGCGAAGCAGTAGGGGGGTGGGAAGACAAGGTAAATGCTATATAATGCAGAGACAGTTGTTTCTAATTAATGAAAGGGAGCTATTTTAAACAGAATGTTTAAGCAAAATGGAAAGTGAGAAGTATATGGACATGTTAACCAATCACTAATTTATTGATTGATTTGTCGTTGGGAAATAACTTGTCAGTTTTTGATTATAGATGTAGTAGGTGATTAGCACTGCAGTGGGGAAAACATTGCTTGTAAGTCCATGTTGGCTATAGAATTCCTCTTAATTTAAGTTGCTGCTAACACTTTTTGGTTAGTAGGCTTCTTTATCACATAGTTTCAATATCAGAATTTTCATGAAAACTATGTCCTGTGAGAGAACGTTCTGGTCTGTAGACTAGTTTAGCTATGTATATTGGCTAGCTGGTTTTATTAATTATTATAAACAATAATTGAAACTTGCCATATGAACTGTAGTTTGTGCTCTTAACTTTTCTAGCACTGTTTTCTGATCCGTAATATGGTAGAGACTTGAAACAGCCATTATCAAATTGCCCTTTTACGTGTAGAATATGAATGAAGCCAAATGTAGCACGATATTGACTTCAAAACACAACAGAAGCTAAGAAGCCTACCCTTTCCATTAGTAGATGGTTAGCCTAGTGAACAAACAAGAGAAGAGAACAAACAAGGTCCTAGTGACCTCCAGGAATGAGGAATAAGAATTAACACAGGAAGAGAACGTTATTTATGGGAGATAGTTTCATATTTTGGGAGCGGTACAGTGTTTTTCAAATGAGCCCTTTATTGCTAATAAACAAGAGAAGTCACTATTGCTATCCTCATACAAGGTCCATAATTAAGGTTGTACACTTAAAGGAGAGAGCCGACCACTTGGTGGTTGAATATGTGACAGTAGTTACCAAAAATCAATGTTTTGCTCAAAGTCTGAGAAGTGTTCCCTACTGCTGGTAATCTAAAGGTTATGCCAACTGTATGGGGAACGGGAGATGTCAGAAAATACAATGTTCAGTGGTACCATTGAAAGGGAAACGAAAATGTGCGTAAATGGAATTTTAGAAGGGGTAGTTTTTTTAAATGATTTTGGAGAGTGGAAGGCTATCAGACTTTGGGATTTTTCTTTGAAACATTACTGTCAATTCTGAGATACTTACATAAGCATTTTTAAATTCAAGGTTCAGGATCACATGGAAGAGAAAATTGTGGAGGTCCTCCTCGTAGAGAGCCAGTCTCTTTTCGGAGAGTTGGCTATATGTCACAGAGATGGTGGTTATGCTACTAAAGATAGGTAATAGGAAGCACAGTATATGAATTAAGTCATGGTTCGTTTTGTTGTTCTTGTTGAAATTTACCTAACACAAAATTGAACATTTAAAAGTGAACAGTTCAGTAACATTTAGCACACTTAACAGTGTTATGCAACCACCAGCTCTGTTCAGTTCCAAAACATTTCATTACCCCAGAATAAAATTAATCAGCAGTCACACCCAATTTCTCCCCCCTTGTCCCCGGTAGGTACCCACCTGTGTCCTTATCTATGAATGTATCTACTCCTGAATATATCATACTAATGGAAGCAAACAATATGTGACCTTTATTATCCAGCTTTCCCTTAGCATAAATATTTTCAAGGATCATTCATGCTGTAGCGTGAATCAGTACTTCAGACCTTCTTTTTTTTGGCTGACTAAATATTCCATTATATGTGTGGTTAACATGGTTTGTTTATCCATCTGTGTGAGTTATTCCCATCATGGTGCTGTCATGAATACTCCTGTACAAGCATTTGGGTACCTGTTTTCAATTCTTTTTGAGTGTATGTATACTTAAGGAGTGGAATTCCTGGGACATAGAGGAATTCTTTACATTTTTTAAGAAACTGCTAATCTTTGCCACAGAGCCTGTACTATTTTCCATTTCTGCCATGCACATATACTTGGTTTGTTTCTCTGCATCTGCACCAACACTTGATATATTCTATGGGTCTATTTTTCATTATAGCCAGTGTGATACGTGCAAAGTAGATATTTCATTTTGGGTTTGAATTTCATTTCCCTAATAAATATGTTGAGCAGGTTTTCATGTCCTTGTTGCTCATTGTATATCTCCTTTAAACAAAAGTATATTCAAGTCCTTTGCCCATTTAAAAGTTTTTGTCTTTTTGCTGTCTTGAGTTCTTAAATATTCTGGATATGATAAGTTGCATTTAAAATTGTAGCTGCTTTATTTCAGTTATTCAAGGAGAGATTATCCACACTCCTGAGCCAGCAAGGATTATACTCCACCACGTAGACGCTATGCACACAGTTATTACGGACATTCAAATTCTCGGAATGATCATCCCTCTAGAGGACATAGGTAATATAAAATGTTGTGTTTATATCAAATAAAAACCTTCGTTTCAATTATGTTATTGTGACACATAATTTAAATTGATGACATAATTTATGACATTCTTTTCAATTCAGTGACCGTGATGGCTATGGTGGAAATCGTGATAGAGATTATTCTGAATATTGAAGTGGAAGCTTTTACAGGGATTCATATGGGAGTTACGGTAAGAGTCCAGTTACAACTTGTAAATCATAGAATTAGACTTAACCAGATCGTTGTTTACTCTACTTTTACTTCAGTTCCTCAAAGGTAAAAGTATGTTTAGCATGTCCTTTTAGATAAGTTAAAGACCTTTGAATGGTTTTGTTAATAGCTCACTTAAAATAAAAGGCTATGAAGGGTAAATGGGCAGTCTCATCTTTTTTTCTCATTACAGAAAACCAATTTTAACATTATTATGATTTTTTATTTTTATTTTGTGTGCGGGACACGGGCCTCTCACCATCGTGGCCCCTCCCGTTGCGGAGCACAGGCTCCTGACGCGGAGTCCCAGAGGCCATGCATGGCCCACGGTCCCAACCGCTCCCCGGCATGTGGGATCCTCCTGGACCGGGGCACGAACCCGTGTCCCCTGCATCGGCAGTCGGACTGTCAACCACTGCGCCACCAGGGAAGCCCCACTGAATCTTGTTAAAAGTTGCCACTCGACTGATTATTTAAAAATGCTAAAATAGGGGCTTTTACTTTCAAAGAAACTACTTAGGCTGAAAAATATTGCTCGCTCTTTTAAAGAAATGTAGAAGCCCTTCACCGTTGCTACCTAGTTTATATTTTCATAGCAGAGAGAGCTGAAGCTTATCTTTTCAAGCATTTAGCACTGTAAGTCATGTTATATGATCCCAGAAAAATTTGTAATGTTTAGCGTTTGTTTATCAATCAGTAACTTCCCATGTGACTCCCGTGGTGCACCAGCAGCACGAAGGGCCCCTGTGACTTACGGTGGAAGCAGTCGCTGTGATAGCAATATGAGAGATGGATATGGAGGAGGTCCGGAAGGTTACTCCAGCAGGCAAAGTAATACTTATCCAAGGGGTCGAAAGCGTAGAAGACAGGAACAATGAGGGTTTCCACCCTCTGTGAATAGGGAGTACCTTGCTCCCCGTGACTCATACAGTAGCTCAGTTTGTGGGGCTTCCAGACGAGGTTATGCGGGAAGCCAATCTGAAAGAGAGGGCCGAAGCAGATATTAAAAATTAACACTCAGTCATGCACCAAATGTTCGTTACAAAGGAAAAGTTTAAGTTGTTTTCCTTAATTGATGCTTGAACACTACTAAAAGAAAAATGTTGGTTTGGGGGGAAGAGGCATATATTAACTTTTCCTCTAGGAAGTTTCAGACAAAGGGGAAACATGGAATTATTCAGAGGACTTTCATGTTGTTAATGTTAATTGAAAAGTAGAAGTCGTGTTTCAAATGTTCAAAATTTTCAGAGTAAAAAAATTTCGTGAAATATGTTTTGTTGATGATACTGCTGAGTTAAACAAGCATAAAACTTTTGTTTGGAGGGTGAATTGTGCTGTTTGCCTAAACTTTTCCTTTGTACGTGAATGTATTCAAAATTAAGCAATGTGTTATTTCTCCATCGCAAGCTGTGACTGTTTTCCAGTTAGGCTAAAGAAATTACATGTTCCTTTTTGAAAGCTTGTAAACATGTAAAAGGTTTGAGAAGTCTCCAAAAAGGCTGAGAAACAATGCTTGCATTATTAGTGAAAGTCGATGTGTCTTTATCCCTTTAAAGCCATAGTATAGATGAAAGGAAAATTGAGACAGGTGACTGTAAAGAGTTTAAGAAATCTTGAGGTTAAGTATCTATTTTCTGATCCATATTCAAGTGGCAGATGACCAACGTGGGAATAATGGTTATAAAACCAATTTTCCACTCAATGTAAATGGAACCAGTTAACTTTTCTGAGTATATATATCTTAGTGAAAGTTAGTACCCCTAGATTTTAAGACATTGGGAAACATTTTAAGTAATACTGATTTTAACTTTATGTTGGTGTGCTTGATGTAACACAAAGGGTTTCGTAATATACTCATAAGTATAGAGTTATCTGGAGGGTTAAGGGTTTTTTGTCAGTGACTTCAGGTGACATTTAATGAGTAATGCTTACAATTTGGGAAGAAACTGGAGTGTAAAAACTTTAAGCCAAATTGGAATCTGCAAAACTAGTACAGAAATCTGCAATTTCCTTTTAAAGGAACAGCAAAAATGAAGTTCAGGGGAAGGAGAGTATTATTTGAGCCAAACTGAGGATTATAACTCAGGAGACAGACTCAGAAAGTTCTGAGGACTGTTCTACCTGTTAGAAGTCAAAGGCACGGTTACATTCATTTTGAAGAGAAAGGACAGTATATCACATCAAAGTGACATACAGATATTTTACATGAAGATCAGCAGGGATACGTAGTCTGGGTAAGCAGGTACAAAGTGAGCAGCAAGTCAACATGATCCCAGTACAGAGCTGGGAAAGAACAGTATTCTTTTTAAGAAGTTACAGCCTAAGTGTCAGAGGAAGGTAAAATAATTGACCTTTATGATCAGGAAGGCAATCTGTCTTTGAGGAACTCTGGTTAATGTGTAATGCAGATATTAGGGAGGGAGGGAGGATGTCTCAATGACCACAGAATTTTATGTTTAATTTTCTTGGCTGGCCTTAAAGTACTGTATTTCATAAAATCCTACGGGGCATGAAAGGTTTGCTTTTAGTATCTAACATATCAGATTGATGAGTCAAATCCTTAAAAGGAAGGATAAAGCAAACGAAGTTTCGAACCCAAAACTGAACCGTTTACTTTTTCCTGAGTACCTGTTCATGAAAAACCCATAAAACTCTTAAGTGTTTAACAGTTGGGTGATCTTCAAAATACAGGGATACTGTGGGTTTGGTTCCAGAACAGTAAAGCAAGTCATGGTTTTTCTCAATTTCACGGCTTCTTATGTAACCCAGTCTTTGCTATTAACAGAAAACCTGTATTACTCCACTAGTTTTTAAGAGAAATGTGTTTGTTCCTTTCTTCCTCGTGTGTAAAAATACTCATTGTGTTCCCAGTGAATTGAAGCTTCTTGCTCTTCATGCCAAGACTTGGGCATGAGACAGGCCGTTAAGCAAGTAAAGTGAGGATTTATTTAAGCAAGAATATGCCCTCAGGGAGAGCAGGCAGTTAGGTGAGGAGCTGCTGCCCTGGGTTCCATTGGCAAGCCAGTTATGAGGGGCATACAAAGGAAGGGGTGGCATACTCATTGGGGAAGCAGGAGTTTGGGGGTCAAATTCCCTGTTTCTTTGCAGCTCCAGAAGGGATTTTTGTCCTTATTTAGCTTAATCAGAAGTGTCATGGCCTCACTGCATGGTGTGTGCTGCTTGTCTGCAAGGCTAATTTTATTGTAAGGAGAGCATAATGAGCAACAGGTTACATTTGGAAGTAGGAGATTCCTGTCTTTCCTCATCTCTCTTTGTCTGCCTTCAGGACACTTACCACCGAAAATGTGCAGTTTCCTGTCAGTCTGGAGGTTCCTGTTTTTCTTTGTCGGCCCATGGACCTCTGCTCTTTACCAGGTGCTTGATTTCCTGCCACCTGGCCCCTCTTCCATTACTCTGCTCATATCTAGCTACTCGCCTGCTGTAGCAATTACAGTAATCTTAACCTCACAGTCCTTTAATTGCATTGCAGTCACTGAAAAACATGCTTAACATCCAGATTGAATTTTGTTCATGAATGAGTGATATCCAAACCTCTATAAGAGGATTTCCTCAGACACCATCTGAGATTTAATATCAATTGTTTTTCCTCTCTTGTTTCTTTCCTGTCAGGCAGAGGATTAAAATATTAAACAATCATTATTGAAATACTAACAATTCTTTGATTTCCTACTATATACTGAACTTGTCCCTTCCAGTAGACTTGCTTGGAAGCTGCCGGTTGGCCTACATATTAGGTAGAAACCATAAAACCCCTGAATTAGGGAACAGTTATAACTTTGCCTGATTTAAAGATCAGCTTGTGTATAATGCATACAGCTGTTTTCTATCTAGACTATGGAAAGTGTCCCAAGAAATACTAACTGATCACCATCAACTGATCAACTGGTGTTTACATGAACACTTTTCATTGCATAGTTTTCTCAAGTGCTCAATAATGGTTAATATACGATTAAGACATTACCAATGCAAAGCATTAACACCACAGATCTGGGCTTCCCTAGTGGCCCAGTGGTTGAGAGTCCGGCTGCCGATGCAGGGGACACGGGTTCGTGCCCCGGTCCGGGAGGATCCCACATGCCGCGGAGCGGTTGGGCCCGTGAGCCATGGCCGCTGAGACTGGCTTCTGGAGCCTGTGCTTTGCAATGGGAGGGGCCACAACGGTGAGAGGCCGGCATACCGCAAAAAGAAAAAACCAAAAACCAAAACAGTTTCATGATTTGGACCAGTCTCTAAAAAAGGCAGGATTACAAATTAACCTCAGGCTCCCACTTAATATAAAAGTAATGACAATATTTTCACACTTTTGTTTTGAACCCTGAATTATGTTTTCGGCGTTGTGCTCAATGTGCTCAGTACATCATTTAACCTCACAATAACCCTATCTGATAATTCTTTATCATCTTGTTTTCGTAGACTGGGTAAATTTAAGAGTTTAGGTAGCTTACCCAGTTTCATATAACTACTAAATTTTGAAGTTTAGATTATTTTCTGTCTGCCTGACTTCGTATCATATTAAATCACTATACGCATTATATCTTCTAGACATTCATATTTCTGTTTCAGATTATTCTAACAGTTCCACTAAAAAAATTAAGTAAGTAGCATATCTGCATAGCAAGCAAAATGCTTCATGATCTGGTCCTCCCCATTTTACATCTATCAAGAAATCCCTGAACTCTCCCTACTGATTACCTGGAGCTTCACGTTATTAGCCCAAAATGCGTTTTCCTTTTTTTTTTTTTTTACGGTACGCGGGCATCTCACCGTTGTGGCCTCTCCCGTTGTGGAGCACAAGCTTCAGACGAGCAGGCTCAGCGGCCATGGCTCAGGGGCCCAGCAGCTCAGGGGCATGTGGGATCCTCCCGGACCGGGGCACGAACCCGCATCCCCTGCATGGGCAGGCGGACTCTCAACCACTGCGCCACCTGGGAAGCCCTTCTCCTTTATATTGATTAAATTAAAGCAACTGGGAAAAGTATGCAGTAAAAAGTAGAGAACACATTCTGCTGTTGCAGTTTTCTTTAGAGTTTCTCCCGCGAGTTCTCCCGCGAGTTTCTCTGTTCACCCCTCCCCTACCTCCACATCTTCCATCTTCCCTACCTCCCCTGCGGCTCATCCCTTCCCCCACCTACCGCTACATCTGGTTCCTTAGCCTCTTTCTAGAAGTAGAGCGCTTGCTCTCGAGCCTTAGTTTAGTTAACGGTCGTCTGAAGAGACGCGGAAGGAGGACTTCTGAAGAGGAGGACAAAATAAGGTAAGAAATTCGGCATTTTAGGGAGGAGAGAATAATTTATACCTCAGGAGAAAGAGTTGAGACCTATATGTTCTCCTGTTACCAGAGAAAGCATGGTAATTCAGATGTTGATTTTTCTCTCAGGCTTTTTCTGTAAGAGATAAGAGCCGAGTAAGTGGTGTTTGTATAACTATGTCTGAATAGACAGTGTCTCGAGAAGTCTATCAGTTGTTCTTGAACAGTAAGTACGTTTACTGTTTGTTCTCCTGGAGAATCAGTTGCCAAGGCAGCGATGAAAAGCCAGTGAAGTTCCTGGAGTTGGTCCGTGAATTGCGAAGTTGGGGGTGGGGGTGGAGCTAGGTTTGAAATGCTGCGGGAGGGAATATTGAGTAGATAACTTAAGTGTGATTAGCGGCGTACCCTCTTTGCTGTTTACTCTCACATGCGGGTAGTGGAGCGTATGCCGGGCGCCAGTTTGTTCCGCTTGCACTTTTGTTTTTTGCGGTATGCGGGCCTCTCACTGCTGTGGCCCCTCCCACCGCGGAGCACGGGCTCGGTACCCAGAGGCTCCAGACGCGCAGGCCCAGCGGCCATGGCTCACGGGCCCAGCCGCTCCGCGGCTGGTGGGCTCCTCCCGGAGCGGTGCCGAACCCGTGTCCCCTGGGTAGGCAGGCGGACTGTCAACCACTGCGCCACCAGGGAAGCCCTCTCGTGCAGTTTTTCTTTTTTCTTTTTTGTTTCCTCGGGTTTTCTGTGTGAAAGCAGAGGTACTGAGCAATACAAGCAAGATAGCTATTTTAACTTAAATGATTTAAAACTTGTAATTTTAGTTATCAAATGTCAAAATGTTGATTCACTTGACAAAAAGCGTCTGATTTAATTTGGCATATAAAGAATGGTACTCTCTTTTGACCAGTGTTTCTTAAAGTCTCTCGATCTAAGTAAACACAGTTTACATTTTCCTCAATAAAGGAAGTAACTCCCTCCTTTGCTTTTATGACTTACCACTTTTAAAGTTTGTGGGAAAACATTATTTTAAACATTATTTGATGCATAGACAAGAAAAATGTGAGTAGATGTGAAAAATTTAAAAATATGTTTAAGGTATATTCTGCACAGTTCATAAAACATATTAACTGTTAGATGTGTAGAATCCAGGACCATTTATTATTGCTTATTTTTTTGTTGTGTTTTGGAAAAGAAGCCTTGAACCCTGCAGGTAAACTAATTTACAGTTGCCTTCTAATCTAGTTTTTACATACAGGTTTTTGTAAGATATCTATAAAGAATGGAGCATTTGTTACGCCAGTGCTTGTTTTGCTTTGTGTTACAAGTTTCCTCTCTTTTAAGTAAGAAACGGCAAATATTTTCACTGATATAGGGTACTTCAGTTGAGTTATAAACAGGTGTAATAGTTTTTGCTTATAATTTACTTTTTGCTATATGTATAAAGATATATTTTTAATTACTTACAGAAAAATGGCGGAAGCAGATCAGGCTGGGAAACTGTTCATAGGAGGCCTCCATGCTGACACCAATGAAAATTCTCTTGAAGTGGTATTTGGGAAATATGGTCACATTATGGAAGGTAATTTTTAGAACCTATATATATACATATATATATATATATATGTATATATATATGTCTGAGGCAAATGTGTATTAAACACACACCATTGAACAGCTAAGTTAAAGTGCTTTTTCTATTTGTAACACATGAGCACTTTTTTTTAAAGTTTCTGTTTTTTATTAGGAAAGCACTGGGCAATGAGGGAAATTGTACAACTTAGGGGCTCCTACTACTGAGAAGGGAAAAAAGCAGCGTTTCTTTCTTCACCCCAGCCACGCTTTGCAGCATGCTGGGTTTTACTTACCTGACCAGGGATCAAGCCCACGCACAGTGGCATGCGGCATGTGGATCTTAGTTGCCTGACGACGGATCAGGCCCGTGTCCCCTTCATTGGGAACGTGGAGTCTTATCCACTGGACCACCAGGGAAGTCCCAGGGCTTTTTAAACATACTGGGGTCATAGGACATGAAATGGGATGAGATATGCTAGTTGTAGAATGGTTGAAATTATTGACTCTCTTTTTAAACTACTAGAAATGATATAAAATGGAAAGGGTTTTTTTGCTTTATTTGTTTTTGGTGTTTGTTTTGTTTTTAAGTAACTTCCGGGAGGCTGTTACTGCACTGTGTCCATAACATGAAATTAAGGAGGCCTTATGAGAAAGTGTCAAAGGATGGATTATTTTGAAAATATGAAACGTTCAATTTTATGTGAAATTTAAATTAAAAATATATATGTATATTACAGTTATGTTGATGAAGGATCAGAAAAAAAAACAAGTCTAGAGGCTTTGCTTTTATTACTTTTGAGAATCCTGCAGATGCAAAGGATGCTGTCCAAGATATGAATGGAAAAGTAAGAGACTTTAATAATATTTTGTGTTCTCCATTTATTACTATTTCAAGATTTTTTTTTCTAATTTTTTAAAGTAACATGATGCCATATAAGCCTTCACTCTCCATTTTGTCACGTACGTATTGGATTGTCCGGTTGGAAGGAGATTGACATTAACATGAGCTTTAACAATATATTTTAAACCTGTTTTAGCATTCAAATGTAAAAGTAAATGAGTTTTAGCCTGTAGAGCTCTCCCCGATATCCCGTACTGTCATTTTGAAGTCTCGACTTTTTTGTACTTCAGAGTCACTCTTCCTTGTGTCACTGTTACAAATAATCATGTGTCCCTTACAACTGTACTTTTAATTGCATCTTTGCTCAAAGAATTTTTTTATATTGTAGGTAATATTTTTCCCATTTTATGTTGCAGGTAATATCTTTTTACATGCATCATCCTGTGAATTGTTCATTGTTAAAAGTACCTTCAGTGCATCTCAGTTCTCATAGTGGGGAACACATACATTAATTCCCTTTGTCCTATAGCTTGGTTTCTGGTATGCTGCAGGCACTTGGCACATGTTGACCCTTTTACTTTACTTTCATATTTTAAGGTATGGTAGTACCTAAAAGTTGATCTTGACTCATGATTTTATTTTGGGTGCAGAGGTAAATTTGTGTCATGAAGGATAGTAGACCCCCATTATTTGTTTGTTTTCAAGCACAAGAACGTGTAGTCCGTGTAGACATTATTCTTCAATTCTTTATTCAACAGATATTTTATTGCAAGGCATTGCTTTAGCAATTGATTAATGGTTGTGGGTAATACAAAATGCCTATTTTCTTGGACACTTGTGTTCGAGGGTGAAAGATGAGAAACGTACAAGTAAAAATAAATACAATTTCATATGAAAAATATTAAGGAAAATAAAGTAGGTTATTTCATTAGAGCTTAAGGGGAGTGGTTTTCTATACATATACATCTAAGAATGTTAAATCCTGAATGTTGGAAGGGAGGCAGCCATTCCTAAGTCTGTGGGAAATATTTTGGACCCAGAAACAGAAAAGGAGGCACTAACATGGGAGCACATGGCTCTTGAGGCTGTTTGTATTGGGCCAGGGCCCATCCATATCCACCAGAAGTCTTAGTAGGAATTCAGCATTTAAAATTGTTTTCCAAGGATAACATGAAACAGCTAGAGTGTTTTACTTAGAGCAATTATATGATGATTTGGATTATGTTTTCAAAAATCACATTGGCATCTATAGAAGGTTAATGTAGGAAGTTGTTGGAAGATTAAGAAGTGTAAGCATTTCTGAAACATAAGAATATGAAGTACCACTATAAGAAGTTACTCTTGGGGGACATGTTCAAACAATTGAATAAGGCAAGAAATGTTAAGGACCAAATAAGTGCTCTATTTAAAAAAAAAAAAATCAAGGAAATTATTAGAAGTAAATACAGAAGAACAATCATGTTGGAAAATTTTCTTTCCCTTAATATTTAAGAAATGCTAAAAACAATTAAAGTAGGAATAACCATTTTGAATAAATAACTGAATCATTTTATTTTTTAAATGACACGTATACTTTTATATACCCTTGGGACACTGAAAACTTTGAATGGTAGAAGTAGAGAAAGGAAGTGAGTTTAGTTCTCCATTATAGAAAATAAAAGGGTATATTCTCTCATGATAAGTGAGAGGTATTAATCTTCTTTTAATACCAGAGGACATTTCAGGGAGCTCTAATTGCCAATACGTACACTTTGTGTTGGATGACTTAATGAAAGGCAGTTACTCATTAAGTCTCATTTATCTGGCATGGTGAAGGACACAATCATTTCAGAAGAAAATGTTTGCTTTGGGGAAAAAAGACTGATCTTGGACTAGTGCAGTGGTAAATAAATTTGATGTGATGTTATTAATGTTATACTTAATCTGTTTAGTCTTTGGATGGAAAGGCAATTAAAGTAGAGCAAGCCAACCAACGATCTTTGGAAAGCGGTGGAACACAGAGACCACAACCTCCTGCAAGAAACAGGGGCCATCTGAGAAATCCGAGACATGGAAGAGGAAGAAATCGAAGAGGAGGAAATAGAAGAGGAGGAAATGGAAGAGGAGGAAGCGGGAGCGCAAGAGAGCATCCCTCACCTGGAGGACACCTGGGTAATGTTTTGAAATACAAGGCTGCAACCAGAGGACCGAAAAATAGTAGGTTTAACTGTATAGAAACCTCTCAGTTTTTATTCCATCCTTTATGAGCAAAGTAGTGTGTAAGAACTATCAGATGATGACTCACATTGATAGTCAGAAGTATTTCTAAGTGGTGAAGAATTATTGTAGTTATAAAATGACTTAACTAGGTAATGTGCAAAACGTTAATCACCTTACAGGGGAATAGCATAAATTTTTAACTAAATTCAGTCTCTTTTACCATTATTACTAATTGCCTCTTTTCTTCGAGAATTTTTAAGTTAAAATCAGTATTACTTAAAATGTTTCCCAATGTCTTAAAATCTAGGGGTACTAACTTTCACTAAGATATATATACGCAGAAAAGTTAACTGGTTCCATTTACATTGAGTGGAAAATTGGTTTTATAACCATTATTCCCACGTTGGTCATCTGCCACTTGAATATGGATCAGAAAATAGATACTTAACCTCAAGATTTCTTAAACTCTTTACAGTCACCTGTCTCAATTTTCCTTTCATCTATACTATGGCTTTAAAGGGATAAAGACACATCGACTTTCACTAATAATGCAAGCATTGTTTCTCAGCCTTTTTGGAGACTTCTCAAACCTTTTACATGTTTACAAGCTTTCAAAAAGGAACATGTAATTTCTTTAGCCTAACTGGAAAACAGTCACAGCTTGCGATGGAGAAATAACACATTGCTTAATTTTGAATACATTCACGTACAAAGGAAAAGTTTAGGCAAACAGCACAATTCACCCTCCAAACAAAAGTTTTATGCTTGTTTAACTCAGCAGTATCATCAACAAAACATATTTCACGAAATTTTTTTACTCTGAAAATTTTGAACATTTGAAACACGACTTCTACTTTTCAATTAACATTAACAACATGAAAGTCCTCTGAATAATTCCATGTTTCCCCTTTGTCTGAAACTTCCTAGAGGAAAAGTTAATATATGCCTCTTCCCCCCAAACCAACATTTTTCTTTTAGTAGTGTTCAAGCATCAATTAAGGAAAACAACTTAAACTTTTCCTTTGTAACGAACATTTGGTGCATGACTGAGTGTTAATTTTTAATATCTGCTTCGGCCCTCTCTTTCAGATTGGCTTCCCGCATAACCTCGTCTGGAAGCCCCACAAACTGAGCTACTGTATGAGTCACGGGGAGCAAGGTACTCCCTATTCACAGAGGGTGGAAACCCTCATTGTTCCTGTCTTCTACGCTTTCGACCCCTTGGATAAGTATTACTTTGCCTGCTGGAGTAACCTTCCGGACCTCCTCCATATCCATCTCTCATATTGCTATCACAGCGACTGCTTCCACCGTAAGTCACAGGGGCCCTTCGTGCTGCTGGTGCACCACGGGAGTCACATGGGAAGTTACTGATTGATAAACAAACGCTAAACATTACAAATTTTTCTGGGATCATATAACATGACTTACAGTGCTAAATATTTGAAAAGATAAGCTTCAGCTCTCTCTGCTATGAAAATATAAACTAGGTAGCAACGGTGAAGGGCTTCTACATTTCTTTAAAAGAGCGAGCAATATTTTTCAGCCTAAGTAGTTTCTTTGAAAGTAAAAGCCCCTATTTTAGCATTTTTAAATAATCAGTCGAGTGGCAACTTTTAACAAGATTCAGTGGGGCTTCCCTGGTGGCGCAGTGGTTGACAGTCCGACTGCCGATGCAGGGGACACGGGTTCGTGCCCCGGTCCAGGAGGATCCCACATGCCGGGGAGCGGTTGGGACCGTGGGCCATGCATGGCCTCTGGGACTCCGCGTCAGGAGCCTGTGCTCCGCAACGGGAGGGGCCACGATGGTGAGAGGCCCGTGTCCCGCACACAAAATAAAAATAAAAAATCATAATAATGTTAAAATTGGTTTTCTGTAATGAGAAAAAAAGATGAGACTGCCCATTTACCCTTCATAGCCTTTTATTTTAAGTGAGCTATTAACAAAACCATTCAAAGGTCTTTAACTTATCTAAAAGGACATGCTAAACATACTTTTACCTTTGAGGAACTGAAGTAAAAGTAGAGTAAACAACGATCTGGTTAAGTCTAATTCTATGATTTACAAGTTGTAACTGGACTCTTACCGTAACTCCCATATGAATCCCTGTAAAAGCTTCCACTTCAATATTCAGAATAATCTCTATCACGATTTCCACCATAGCCATCACGGTCACTGAATTGAAAAGAATGTCATAAATTATGTCATCAATTTAAATTATGTGTCACAATAACATAATTGAAACGAAGGTTTTTATTTGATATAAACACAACATTTTATATTACCTATGTCCTCTAGAGGGATGATCATTCCGAGAATTTGAATGTCCGTAATAACTGTGTGCATAGCGTCTACGTGGTGGAGTATAATCCTTGTTGGCTCAGGAGTGTGGATAGTCTCTCCTTGAATAACTGAAATAAAGCAGCTAAAATTTTAAATGCAAGTTATCACATCCAGAATATTTAAGAACTCAAGACAGCAAAAAGACAAAAACTTTTAAATGGGCAAAGGACTTGAATATACTTTTGTTTAAAGGAGATATACAATGAGCAACAAGGACATGAAAACCTGCTCATCACATTTATTAGGGAAATGAAATTCAAACCCCAAATGAAATATCTACTTTGCACGTATCACACTGGCTATAATGAAAAATAGACCCATAGAATATATCAAGTGTTGGTGCAGATGCAGAGAAACAAACCAAGTATATGTGCGTGGCAGAAATGTAAAATAGTACAGGCTCTGTGGCAAAGATTAGCAGTTTCTTAAAAATGTAAAGAATTCCTATAGGTCCCAGGAATTCCACTCCTTAAGTA
Organism: Mesoplodon bidens; assembly: GCF_964165515.1. NCBI lineage: Eukaryota > Metazoa > Chordata > Mammalia > Artiodactyla > Ziphiidae > Mesoplodon > Mesoplodon bidens. The sequence continues at coordinate 150,896 of NW_027672653.1, read as the reverse complement.
TACATACACTCAAGAACAATTGAAAACAGGTACCCAAATGCTTGTACAGGAGTATTCATGACAGCACCATGATGGGAATAACTCACACAGATGGATAAACAAACCATGTTAACCACACATATAATGGAATATTTAGTCAGCCAAAAAAAAGAAGGTCTGAAGTACTGATTCACGCTATAGCATGAATGATCCTTGAAAATATTTATGCTAAGGGAAAGCTGGATAATAAAGGTCACATATTGTTTGCTTCCATTAGTATGATATATTCAGGAGCAGATAAATTCATAGATAAGGACACAGGTGGGTACCTACCGGGGACAAGGGGGGACAAATTGGGTGTGACTGCTGATTAATTTTATTCTGGGGTAATGAAATGTTTTGGAACTGAACAGAGCTGGTGGTTGCATAACACTGTTAAGTGTGCTAAATGTTACTGAACTGTTCACTTTTAAATGTTCAGTTTTGTGTTAGGTAAATTTCAACAAGAACAACAAAACTAACCATGACTTAATTCATATACTGTGCTTCCTATTACCTATCTTTAGTAGCATAACCACCATCTCTGTGACATATAGCCAACTCTCCGAAAAGAGACTGGCTCTCTACGAGGAGGACCTCCACAATTTTCTCTTCCACGTTATCCTGAACCTTTAATTTAAAAATGCTTATGTAAGTATCTCAGAATTGACAGTAATGTTTCAAAGAAAAATCCCAAAGTCTGATAGCCTTCCACTCTCCAAAATCATTTAAAAAAACTACCCCTTCTAAAATTCCATTTACGCACATTTTCGTTTCCCTTTCAATGGTACCACTGAACATTGTATTTTCTGACATCTCCCGTTCCCCATACAGTTGGCATAACCTTTAGATTACCAGCAGTAGGGAACACTTCTCAGACTTTGAGCAAAACATTGATTTTTGGTAACTACTGTCACATATTCAACCACCAAGTGGTCGGCTCTCGCCTTTAAGTGTACAACCTTAATTATGGACCTTGTATGAGGATAGCAATAGTGACTTCTCTTGTTTATTAGCAATAAAGGGCTCATTTGAAAAACACTGTACCGCTCCCAAAATATGAAACTATCTCCCATAAATAACGTTCTCTTCCTGTGTTAATTCTTATTCCTCATTCCTGGAGGTCACTAGGACCTTGTTTGTTCTCTTCTCTTGTTTGTTCACTAGGCTAACCATCTACTAATGGAAAGGGTAGGCTTCTTAGCTTCTGTTGTGTTTTGAAGTCAATATCGTGCTACATTTGGCTTCATTCATATTCTACACGTAAAAGGGCAATTTGATAATGGCTGTTTCAAGTCTCTACCATATTACGGATCAGAAAACAGTGCTAGAAAAGTTAAGAGCACAAACTACAGTTCATATGGCAAGTTTCAATTATTGTTTATAATAATTAATAAAACCAGCTAGCCAATATACATAGCTTAACTAGTCTACAGACCAGAACATTCTCTCACAGGACATAGTTTCCATGAAAATTCTGATATTGAAACTATGTGATAAAGAAGTCTACTAACCAAAAAGTGTTAGCAGCAACTTAAATTAAGAGGAATTCTATAGCCAACATGGACTTACAAGCAATGTTTTCCCCACTGCAGTGCTAATCACCTACTACATCTATAATCAAAAACTGACAAGTTATTTCCCAACCACAAATCAATCAATAAATTAGTGATTGGTTAACATGTCCATATACTTCTCACTTTCCATTTTGCTTAAACATTCTGTTTAAAATAGCTCCCTTTCATTAATTAGAAACAACTGTCTCTGCATTATATAGCATTTACCTTGTCTTCCCACCCCCCTACTGCTTCGTCCTTGGCAACATCTCTTAGGAGGAGGACCTCCACTTCTGGAACATGGTCCTCTTTTAACTGGAAAGGCTCCCCTGGAAGAACTCGCCTTGGGACTAGGAGTGTGTCCACCACGACCTGTGTTTAAATGAAATCTTTTTAGTTAAGCAGAATCAACATTTTTTCATTGGGCAAGTTTCACTTATTGTTATAAATTTTCACTAAACCATTACTCCAGTCTTCAGCTTTCCTATCTGTCTAAACCAATATGATTGTTTCCTCATATGACACAGAAGTCAGTAGAGTTCAAAGACTTACCGTAAAAGTCAGTTTGGGAAACGTAGGAACAAAACTGAAGAACCACTGGTATGAAAGTGCTCTGGGGAGAAGAGAGAGAGTACAGAAAAACCTGGATAAATTAAATGTAAAACTGAATTTTTCATCATTTTAGGAGGAAGATGGTAAGTTATTAGTTATATAATTCTGGTGTCAAGGAAGCTTTTGAAAAACACAACATCCTAGGTATAAATCAAAGCATTAAAAATAAAAAAGATGAATAAAAAATGCATTACCTAAAAGTTAAGTACATACATACAAATAACTCCCTTTGCCGGAGAATATCTGCTTATAACTTTACACTTGGTCCAGTATCCCTAGTTCTGCATCCATGGATTCAACCAACCTTGGATCACGTAGTGATCTTATATGTATTTATTGAAAAACAAAATCTGCTTGTAAGTTGATCAACAGTTCAGGCCTGTGTTATTCACAGATCAACTCTTAATGTTCATTTCTCAGTCAAAAGGGCTATGTTCTGTTCAATTTTAATAGTATTTAAGAAATGCACACTAAATACTGAAAACTGATGTGTTACCTTTCGAACCAGAAAGGTGTTTAGATGTATTCCAATTCCCCGGTAGTGCCACAGGCAAGAAAAAATGAGTACTCTTACACATGGCAGAATATGAACTGGTCAACTTTTCTCAAGCTCAAGATAGTGGGAAAAGAACAAAACTGTGTTATCTTAAAATGGGCACACCCTCTAACTGAACTTTCAAAAAATATTTCCTAAAATTCACACATGGAATTAGCACAAAAAGAAACTAAACGTTTTATTTCTGAAGACTGGTTCTGGTTAATAGATGAAGCAGAGGTTGTTAAATATATGGAAGTTTTTGAAATGCAAAGTGCTTTTCCTCCTTTTCTTACTAAGTAGAAAACTTCTCTGAAAAAAATCCAAAAAAAGGCATTTTCAACGACTTCCTCCTCTAATACACACACAAAGAAAACATACATATTTCTGAAGCAGAGCTTTTTACTCTTTTCCTGGGTCAAAGACACCTTTTAGAATCTAAAGCTCTATTTATTTCCCTAAGGTATTTTCCCAAATGCAAACCACAGACCCAGGTAGAAAAGCCTCATATCAAAATGACAATGGAGATTTGCTTAGATGTCTGAACACATATACTTAAGACAAATACTGCAAGGTGAAACCTAAAATATGAAGTGTTTCGCCCTGAATTGTGGATATTCTGAGTGACTTTTATTTTCTGTTGTGGAGTTTTCAAGATTCTCTAGTATTTTTATGATGCAATAAGGCTACTCTCAGAATAAAATTAACCAATGTATTTTTAAGAGATTATGAATGAATCATTGATTTAAACTCATATCAAGTTATCGGTCCTAAAGTGAAAAATTCTAATGTATGATCAACAGTAGGAAACTCGGTAGAAAAATTCTCGAAGAAAAGAGGCAATTAGTAATAATGGTAAGAGAGACTGAATTTAGTTTAAAATTTATGCTATTCCCCTGTAAGGTGATTAACGTTTTGCACATTACCTAGTTAAGTCATTTTATAACTACAATAACTCTTCACCACTTAGAAATACTTCTGACTATCAATGTGAGTCATCATCTGATAGTTCTTACACACTACTTTGCTCATAAAGGATGGAATAAAAACTGAGAGGTTTCTATACAGTTAAACCTACTATTTTTCGGTCCTCTGGTTGCAGCCTTGTATTTCAAAACATTACCCAGGTGTCCTCCAGGTGAGGGATGCTCTCTTGCGCTCCCGCTTCCTCCTCTTCCATTTCCTCCTCTTCTATTTCCTCCTCTTCGATTTCTTCCTCTTCCATGTCTCGGATTTCTCAGATGGCCCCTGTTTCTTGCAGGAGGTTGTGGTCTCTGTGTACCACCGCTTTCCAAAGATCGTTGGTTGGCTTGCTCTACTTTAATTGCCTTTCCATGCAAAGACTAAACAGATTAAGTATAACATTAATAACATCACATCAAATTTATTTACCACTGCACTAGTCCAAGATCAGTCTTTTTTCCCCAAAGCAAACATTTTCTTCTGAAATGATTGTGTCCTTCACCATGCCAGATAAATGAGACTTAATGACTAACTGCCTTTCATTAAGTCATCCAACACAAAGTGTACGTATTGGCAATTAGAGCTCCCTGAAATGTCCTCTGGTATTAAAAGAAGATTAATACTTCTCACTTATCATGAGAGAATTTACCCTTTTCTTTTCTATAATGGAGAACTAAACTCACTTCCTTTCTCTACTTCTACCATTCAAAGTTTTCAGTGTCCCAAGGGTATATAAAAGTATACGTGTCATTTAAAAAATAAAATGATTCAGTTATTTATTCAAAATGGTTATTCCTACTTTAATTGTTTTTAGCATTTCTTAAATATTAAGGGAAAGAAAATTTTCCAACATGATTGTTCTTCTCTATTTACTTCTAATAATTTCCTTGATTTTTTTTTTTAAATAGAGCACTTATTTGGTCCTTAACATTTCTTGCCTTATTCAATTGTTTGAACATGTCCCCCAAGAGTCACTTCTTATAGTGGTACTTCATATTCTTATGTTTCAGAAATGCTTACACTTCTTAATCTTCCAACAACTTCCTACAATAACCTTCTATAGATGCCAGTGTGATTTTTGAAAACATAATTCAAATCATCATATAATTGCTCTAAGTAAAACACTCTAGCTGTTTCATGTTATCCTTGGAAAACAAATTTAAATGCTGAATTCCTACTAAGACGTCTGGTGGATATGGATGGGCCCTGGCCCAATACAAACAGCCTCAAGAGCCATGTGCTCCCACGTTAGGGCCTCCTTTTCTGTTTCTGGGTCCAAAATATTTCCCACAGACTTATGAATGGCTGCCTCCCTTCCAACATTCAGGATTTAACATTCTTAGATGTATATGTATAGAAATCCACTCCCCTTAAGCTCTAATGAAATAACCTACTTTATTTTCCTTAATATTTTTCATATGAAATTGTATTTATTTTTACTTGTACGTTTCTCATCTTTCACCCTCGAACACAAGTGTCCAAGAAAATAGGCATTTTGTATTACCCACAACCATTAATCAATTGCTAAAGCAATGCCTGGCAATAAAATATCTGTTGAATAAAGAATTGAAGAATAATGTCTACACGGACTACACGTTCTTGTGCTTGAAAACAAACAAATAATGGGGGTCTACTATCCTTCATGACACAAATTTACCTCTGCACCCAAAATAAAATCATGAGTCAAGATCAACTTTTAGGTACTACCATACCTTAAAATATGAAAGTAAAGTAAAAGGGTCAACATGTGCCAAGTGCCTGCAGCATACCAGAAACCAAGCTATAGGACAAAGGGAATTAATGTATGTGTTCCCCACTATGAGAACTGAGATGCACTGGAAGTACTTTTAACAATCAACAATTCACAGGATGATGAATATAAAAAGATAGTACCTGCCATATAAAATGGGAAAAATATTACCTACAATATAAAAGAATTCTTTGAGCAAAGATGCAATTAAAAGTACAGTTGTAAGGGACAAATGATTATTTGTAACAGTGACACAAGGAAGAGTGACTCTGAAGTACAAAAAAGTCGAGACTTCAAAATGACAGTACGGGATATTGGGGAGAGCTCTACAGGCTAAAACTCATTTACTTTTACATTTGAATGCTAAAACAGGTTTAAAATATATTGTTAAAGCTCATGTTAATGTCAATCTCCTTCCAACCGGACAATCCAATACGTACGTGACAAAATGGAGAGTGAAGGCTTATAGGGCATCATGTTACTTTAAAAAATTAGAAAAAAAAATCTTGAAATAGTAATAAATGGAGAACACAAAATATTATTAAAGTCTCTTACTTTTCCATTCATATCTTGGACAGCATCCTTTGCATCTGCAGGATTCTCAAAAGTAATAAAAGCAAAGCCTCTAGACTTGTTTTTTTTTCTGATCCTTCATCAACATAACTGTAATATACATAAATATTTTTAATTTAAATTTCACATAAAATTGAACGTTTCATATTTTCAAAATAATCCATCCTTTGACACTTTCTCATAAGGCCTCCTTAATTTCATGTTATGGACACAGTGCAGTAACAGCCTCCCGGAAGTTACTTAAAAACAAAACAAACACCAAAAACAAATAAAGCAAAAAAACCCTTTCCATTTTATATCATTTCTAGTAGTTTAAAAAGAGAGTCAATAATTTCAACCATTCTACAGCTAGCATATCTCATCCCATTTCATGTCCTATGACCCCAGTATGTTTAAAAAGCCCTGGGACTTCCCTGGTGGTCCAGTGGATAAGACTCCACGTTCCCAATGAAGGGGACACGGGTCTGATCATTGGTCAGGCAACTAAGATCCACATGCCGCATGCCACTGTGCGTGGGCTTGATCCCTGGTCAGGTAAGTAAAACCCAGCATGCTGCAAAGCGTGGCTGGGGTGAAGAAAGAAACGCTGCTTTTTTCCCTTCTCAGTAGTAGGAGCCCCTAAGTTGTACAATTTCCCTCATTGCCCAGTGCTTTCCTAATAAAAAACAGAAACTTTAAAAAAAACTGCTCGTGTGTTACAAATAGAAAAAGCACTTTAACTTAGCTGTTCAATGGTGTGTGTTTAATACACATTTGCCTCGAACATATATATATACATATATATATATATATATATATATGTATATATATATAGGTTCTAAAAATTACCTTCCATAATGTGACCATATTTCCCAAATACCACTTCAAGAGAATTTTCATTGGTGTCAGCATGGAGGCCTCCTATGAACAGTTTCCCAGCCTGATCTGCTTCCGCCATTTTTCTGTAAGTAATTAAAAATATATCTTTATACATATAGCAAAAAATAAATTATAAGCAAAAACTATTACACCTGTTTATAACTCAACTGAAGTACCCTATATCAGTGAAAATATTTGCCGTTTCTTACTTAAAAGAGAGGAAACTTGTAACACAAAGCAAAACAAGCACTGGCGTAACAAATGCTCCATTCTTTATAGATATCTTACAAAAACCTGTATGTAAAAACTAGATTAGAAGGCAACTGTAAATTAGTTTACCTGCAGGGTTCAAGGCTTCTTTTCCAAAACACAACAAAAAAAATAAGCAATAATAAATGGTCCTGGATTCTACACATCTAACAGTTAATATGTTTTATGAACTGTGCAGAATATACCTTAAACATATTTTTAAATTTTTCACATCTACTCACATTTTTCTTGTCTATGCATCAAATAATGTTTAAAATAATGTTTTCCCACAAACTTTAAAAGTGGTAAGTCATAAAAGCAAAGGAGGGAGTTACTTCCTTTATTGAGGAAAATGCAAACTGTGTTTACTTAGATCGAGAGACTTTAAGAAACACTGGTCAAAAGAGAGTACCATTCTTTATATGCCAAATTAAATCAGACGCTTTTTGTCAAGTGAATCAACATTTTGACATTTGATAACTAAAATTACAAGTTTTAAATCATTTAAGTTAAAACAGCTATCTTGCTTGTATTGCTCAGTACCTCTGCTTTCACAAAGAAACCCCGAGGAAACAAAAAAGAAAAAAGAAATACTGCACGAGAGGGCTTCCCTGGTGGCGCAGTGGTTGACAGTCCGCCTGCCTACCCAGGGGACACGGGTTCGGCACCGCTCCGGGAGGAGCCCACCAGCCGCGGAGCGGATGGGCCCGTGAGCCATGGCCGCTGGGCCTGCGCGTCTGGAGCCTCTGGGTACCGAGCCCGTGCTCCGCGGTGGGAGGGGCCACAGCAGTGAGAGGCCCGCATACCGCAAAAAACAAAAGCGCAAGCGGAACAAACTGGCGCCCGGCATACGCTCCACTACCCGCATGTGAGAGTAAACAGCAAAGAGGGTACGCCGCTAATCACACTTAAGTTATCTACTCAATATTCCCTCCCGCAGCATTTCAAACCTAGCTCCACCCCCACCCCCAACTTCGCAATTCACGGACCAACTCCAGGAACTTCACTGGCTTTTCATCGCTGCCTTGGCAACTGATTCTCCAGGAGAACAAACAGTAAACGTACTGTTCAAGAACAACTGATAGACTTCTCCAGACACTGTCTATTCAGACATAGTTATACAAACACCACTTACTCGGCTCTTATCTCTTACAGAAAAAGCCTGAGAGAAAAATCAACATCTGAATTACCATGCTTTCTCTGGTAACAGGAGAACATATAGGTCTCAACTCTTTCTCCTGAGGTATAAATTATTCTCTCCTCCCTAAAATGCCGAATTTCTTACCTTATTTTGTCCTCCTCTTCAGAAGTCCTCCTTCCGCGTCTCTTCAGACGACCGTTAACTAAACTAAGGCTCGAGAGCAAGCGCTCTACTTCTAGAAAGAGGCTAAGGAACCAGATGTAGCGGTAGGTGGGGGAAGGGATGAGCCGCAGGGGAGGTAGGGAAGATGGAAGATGTGGAGGTAGGGGAGGGGTGAACAGAGAAACTCGCGGGAGAACTCGCGGGAGAAACTCTAAAGAAAACTGCAACAGCAGAATGTGTTCTCTACTTTTTACTGCATACTTTTCCCAGTTGCTTTAATTTAATCAATATAAAGGAGAAGGGCTTCCCAGGTGGCGCAGTGGTTGAGTGTCCGCCTGCCCATGCAGGGGACACGGGTTCGTGCCCCGGTCCGGGAGGATCCCATATGCCCCTGAGCTGCTGGGCCCCTGAGCCATGGCCGCTGAGCCTGCTCGTCTGAAGCTTGTGCTCCACAACGGGAGAGGCCACAACGGTGAGATGCCCGCGTACCGTAAAAAAAAAAAAAAAGGAAAACGCATTTTGGGCTAATAACGTGAAGCTCCAGGTAATCAGTAGGGAGAGTTCAGGGATTTCTTGATAGATGTAAAATGGGGAGGACCAGGTCATGAAGCATTTTGCTTGCTATGCAGATATGCTACTTACTTAATTTTTTTAGTGGAACTGTTAGAATAATCTGAAACAGAAATATGAATGTCTAGAAGATATAATGCGTATAGTGATTTAATATGATACGAAGTCAGGCAGACAGAAAATAATCTAAACTTCAAAATTTAGTAGTTATATGAAACTGGGTAAGCTACCTAAACTCTTAAATTTACCCAGTCTACGAAAACAAGATGATAAAGAATTATCAGATAGGGTTATTGTGAGGTTAAATGATGTACTGAGCACATTGAGCACAACGCCGAAAACATAATTCAGGGTTCAAAACAAAAGTGTGAAAATATTGTCATTACTTTTATATTAAGTGGGAGCCTGAGGTTAATTTGTAATCCTGCCTTTTTTAGAGACTGGTCCAAATCATGAAACTGTTTTGGTTTTTGGTTTTTTCTTTTTGCGGTATGCCGGCCTCTCACCGTTGTGGCCCCTCCCATTGCAAAGCACAGGCTCCAGAAGCCAGTCTCAGCGGCCATGGCTCACGGGCCCAACCGCTCCGCGGCATGTGGGATCCTCCCGGACCGGGGCACGAACCCGTGTCCCCTGCATCGGCAGCCGGACTCTCAACCACTGGGCCACTAGGGAAGCCCAGATCTGTGGTGTTAATGCTTTGCATTGGTAGTGTCTTAATCGTATATTAACCATTATTGAGCACTTGAGAAAACTATGCAATGAAAAGTGTTCATGTAAACACCAGTTGATCAGTTGATGGTGATCAGTTAGTATTTCTTGGGACACTTTCCATAGTCTAGATAGAAAACAGCTGTATGCATTATACACAAGCTGATCTTTAAATCAGGCAAAGTTATAACTGTTCCCTAATTCAGGGGTTTTATGGTTTCTACCTAATATGTAGGCCAACCGGCAGCTTCCAAGCAAGTCTACTGGAAGGGACAAGTTCAGTATATAGTAGGAAATCAAAGAATTGTTAGTATTTCAATAATGATTGTTTAATATTTTAATCCTCTGCCTGACAGGAAAGAAACACGAGAGGAAAAACAATTGATATTAAATCTCAGATGGTGTCTGAGAAAATCATCTTATAGAGGTTTGGATATCACTCATTCATGAACAAAATTAAATCTGGATGTTAAGCATGTTTTTCAGTGACTGCAATGCAATTAAAGGACTGTGAGGTTAAGATTACTGTAATTGCTACAGCAGGCGAGTAGCTAGATATGAGCAGAGTAATGGAAGAGGGGCCAGGTGGCAGGAAATCAAGCACCTGGTAAAGAGCAGAGGTCCATGGGCCGACAAAGAAAAACAGAAACCTCCAGACTGACAGGAAACTGCACATTTTCGGTGGTAAGTGTCCTGAAGGCAGACAAAGAGAGATGAGGAAAGACAGGAATCTCCTACTTCCAAATGTAACCTGTTGCTCATTATGCTCTCCTTACAATAAAATTAGCCTTGCAGACAAGCAGCACACACCATGCAGTGAGGCCATGACACTTCTGATTAAGCTAAATAAGGACAAAAATCCCTTCTGGAGCTGCAAAGAAACAGGGAATTTGACCCCCAAACTCCTGCTTCCCCAATGAGTATGCCACCCCTTCCTTTGTATGCCCCTCATAACTGGCTTGCCAATGGAACCCAGGGCAGCAGCTCCTCACCTAACTGCCTGCTCTCCCTGAGGGCATATTCTTGCTTAAATAAATCCTCACTTTACTTGCTTAACCGCCTGTCTCATGCCCAACTCTTGGCATGAAGAGCAAGAACCTTCAATTCACTGGGAACACAATGAGTATTTTTACACACGAGGAAGAAAGGAACAAACACATTTCTCTTAAAAACTAGTGGAGAAATACATGTTTTCTGTTAATAGCAAAGACTGGGTTACATAAGAAGCCGTGAAATTGAGAAAAACCATGACTTGCTTTACTGTTCTGGAACCAAACCCACAGTATCCCTGTATTTTGAAGATCACCCAACTGTTAAACACTTAAGAGTTTTATGGGTTTTTCATGAACAGGTACTCAGGAAAAAGTAAACGGTTCAGTTTTGGGTTCGAAACTTCGTTTGCTTTATCCTTCCTTTTAAGGATTTGACTCATCAATCTGATATGTTAGATACTAAAAGCAAACCTTTCATGCCCCGTAGGATTTTATGAAATACAGTACTTTAAGGCCAGCCAAGAAAATTAAACATAAAATTCTGTGGTCATTGAGACATCCTCCCTCCCTCCCTAATATCTGCATTACACATTAACCAGAGTTCCTCAAAGACAGATTGCCTTCCTGATCATAAAGGTCAATTATTTTACCTTCCTCTGACACTTAGGCTGTAACTTCTTAAAAAGAATACTGTTCTTTCCCAGCTCTGTACTGGGATCATGCTGACTTGCTGCTCACTTTGTACCTGCTTACCCAGACTACGTATCCCTGCTGATCTTCATGTAAAATATCTGTATGTCACTTTGATGTGATATACTGTCCTTTCTCTTCAAAATGAATGTAACCATGCCTTTGACTTCTAACAGGTAGAACAGTCCTCAGAACTTTCTGAGTCTGTCTCCTGAGTTATAATCCTCAGTTTGGCTCAAATAATACTCTCCTTCCCCTGAACTTCATTTTTGCTGTTCCTTTAAAAGGAAATTGCAGATTTCTGTACTTGTTTTGCAGATTCCAATTTGGCTTAAAGTTTTTACACTCCAGTTTCTTCCCAAATTGTAAGCATTACTCATTAAATGTCACCTGAAGTCACTGACAAAAAACCCTTAACCCTCCAGATAACTCTATACTTATGAGTATATTACGAAACCCTTTGTGTTACATCAAGCACACCAACATAAAGTTAAAATCAGTATTACTTAAAACGTTTCCCAATGTCTTAAAATCTAGGGGTACTAACTTTCACTAAGATATATATACTCAGAAAAGTTAACTGGTTCCATTTACATTGAGTGGAAAATTGGTTTTATAACCATTATTCCCACGTTGGTCATCTGCCACTTGAATATGGATCAGAAAATAGATACTTAACCTCAAGATTTCTTAAACTCTTTACAGTCACCTGTCTCAATTTTCCTTTCATCTATACTATGGCTTTAAAGGGATAAAGACACATCGACTTTCACTAATAATGCAAGCATTGTTTCTCAGCCTTTCTGGAGACTTCTCAAACCTTTTACATGTTTACAAGCTTTCAAAAAGGAACATGTAATTTCTTTAGCCTAACTGGAAAACAGTCACAGCTTGCGATGGAGAAATAACACATTGCTTAATTTTGAATACATTCACGTACAAAGGAAAAGTTTAGGCAAACAGCACAATTCACCCTCCAAACAAAAGTTTTATGCTTGTTTAACTCAGCAGTATCATCAACAAAACATATTTCACGAAATTTTTTTACTCTGAAAATTTTGAACATTTGAAACACGACTTCTACTTTTCAATTAACATTAACAACATGAAAGTCCTCTGGATAATTCCATGTTTCCCCTTTGTCTGAAACTTCCTAGAGGAAAAGTTAATATATGCCTCTTCCCCCCAAACCAACATTTTTCTTTTAGTAGTGTTCAAGCATCAATTAAGGAAAACAACTTAAACTTTTCCTTTGTAACGAACATTTGGTGCATGACTGAGTGTTAATTTTTAATATCTGCTTCGGCCCTCTCTTTCAGATTGGCTTCCCGCATAACCTCGTCTGGAAGCCCCACAAACTGAGCTACTGTATGAGTCACGGGGAGCAAGGTACTCCCTATTCACAGAGGGTGGAAACCCTCATTGTTCCTGTCTTCTACGCTTTCGACCCCTTGAATAAGTATTACTTTGCCTGCTGGAGTAACCTTCCGGACCTCCTCCATATCCATCTCTCATATTGCTATCACAGCGACTGCTTCCACCGTAAGTCACAGGGGCCCTTCGTGCTGCTGGTGCACCACGGGAGTCACATGGGAAGTTACTGATTGATAAACAAACGCTAAACATTACAAATTTTTCTGGGATCATATAACATGACTTACAGTGCTAAATATTTGAAAAGATAAGCTTCAGCTCTCTCTGCTATGAAAATATAAACTAGGTAGCAACGGTGAAGGGCTTCTACATTTCTTTAAAAGAGCGAGCAATATTTTTCAGCCTAAGTAGTTTCTTTGAAAGTAAAAGCCCCTATTTTAGCATTTTTAAATAATCAGTCGAGTGGCAACTTTTAACAAGATTCAGTGGGGCTTCCCTGGTGGCGCAGTGGTTGACAGTCCGACTGCCGATGCAGGGGACACGGGTTCGTGCCCCGGTCCAGGAGGATCCCACGTGCCGGGGAGCGGTTGGGACCGTGGGCCATGCATGGCCTCTGGGACTCCGCGTCAGGAGCCTGTGCTCCGCAACGGGAGGGGCCACGATGGTGAGAGGCCCGTGTCCCGCACACAAAATAAAAATAAAAAATCATAATAATGTTAAAATTGGTTTTCTGTAATGAGAAAAAAAGATGAGACTGCCCATTTACCCTTCATAGCCTTTTATTTTAAGTGAGCTATTAACAAAACCATTCAAAGGTCTTTAACTTATCTAAAAGGACATGCTAAACATACTTTTACCTTTGAGGAACTGAAGTAAAAGTAGAGTAAACAACGATCTGGTTAAGTCTAATTCTATGATTTACAAGTTGTAACTGGACTCTTACCGTAACTCCCATATGAATCCCTGTAAAAGCTTCCACTTCAATATTCAGAATAATCTCTATCACGATTTCCACCATAGCCATCACGGTCACTGAATTTAAAAGAATGTCATAAATTATGTCATCAATTTAAATTATGTGTCACAATAACATAATTGAAACGAAGGTTTTTATTTGATATAAACACAACATTTTATACTACCTATGTCCTCTGGAGGGATGATCATTCCGAGAATTTGAATGTCCGTAATAACTGTGTGCATAGCGTCTACGTGGTGGAGTATAATCCTTGCTGGCTCAGGAGTGTGGATAATCTCTCCTTGAATAACTGAAATAAAGCAGCTAAAATTTTAAATGCAACTTATCATATCCAGAATATTTAAGAACTCAAGACAGCAAAAAGACAAAAACTTTTAAATGGGCAAAGGACTTGAATATACTTTTGTTTAAAGGAGATATACAATGAGCAACAAGGACATGAAAACCTGCTCAACATATTTATTAGGGAAATGAAATTCAAACCCAAAATGAAATATCTACTTTGCACGTATCACACTGGCTATAATGAAAAATAGACCCATAGAATATATCAAGTGTTGGTGCAGATGCAGAGAAACAAACCAAGTATATGTGCATGGCAGAAATGGAAAATAGTACAGGCTCTGTGGCAAAGATTAGCAGTTTCTTAAAAAATGTAAAGAATTCCTCTATGTCCCAGGAATTCCACTCCTTAAGTATACATACACTCAAAAAGAATTGAAAACAGGTACCCAAATGCTTGTACAGGAGTATTCATGACAGCACCATGATGGGAATAACTCACACAGATGGATAAACAAACCATGTTAACCACACATATAATGGAATATTTAGTCAGCCAAAAAAAAGAAGGTCTGAAGTACTGATTCACGCTACAGCATGAATGATCCTTGAAAATATTTATGCTAAGGGAAAGCTGGATAATAAAGGTCACATATTGTTTGCTTCCATTAGTATGATATATTCAGGAGTAGATACATTCATAGATAAGGACACAGGTGGGTACCTACCGGGGACAAGGGGGGAGAAATTGGGTGTGACTGCTGATTAATTTTATTCTGGGGTAATGAAATGTTTTGGAACTGAACAGAGCTGGTGGTTGCATAACACTGTTAAGTGTGCTAAATGTTACTGAACTGTTCACTTTTAAATGTTCAATTTTGTGTTAGGTAAATTTCAACAAGAACAACAAAACGAACCATGACTTAATTCATATACTGTGCTTCCTATTACCTATCTTTAGTAGCATAACCACCATCTCTGTGACATATAGCCAACTCTCCGAAAAGAGACTGGCTCTCTACGAGGAGGACCTCCACAATTTTCTCTTCCATGTGATCCTGAACCTTGAATTTAAAAATGCTTATGTAAGTATCTCAGAATTGACAGTAATGTTTCAAAGAAAAATCCCAAAGTCTGATAGCCTTCCACTCTCCAAAATCATTTAAAAAAACTACCCCTTCTAAAATTCCATTTACGCACATTTTCGTTTCCCTTTCAATGGTACCACTGAACATTGTATTTTCTGACATCTCCCGTTCCCCATACAGTTGGCATAACCTTTAGATTACCAGCAGTAGGGAACACTTCTCAGACTTTGAGCAAAACATTGATTTTTGGTAACTACTGTCACATATTCAACCACCAAGTGGTCGGCTCTCTCCTTTAAGTGTACAACCTTAATTATGGACCTTGTATGAGGATAGCAATAGTGACTTCTCTTGTTTATTAGCAATAAAGGGCTCATTTGAAAAACACTGTACCGCTCCCAAAATATGAAACTATCTCCCATAAATAACGTTCTCTTCCTGTGTTAATTCTTATTCCTCATTCCTGGAGGTCACTAGGACCTTGTTTGTTCTCTTCTCTTGTTTGTTCACTAGGCTAACCATCTACTAATGGAAAGGGTAGGCTTCTTAGCTTCTGTTGTGTTTTGAAGTCAATATCGTGCTACATTTGGCTTCATTCATATTCTACACGTAAAAGGGCAATTTGATAATGGCTGTTTCAAGTCTCTACCATATTACGGATCAGAAAACAGTGCTAGAAAAGTTAAGAGCACAAACTACAGTTCATATGGCAAGTTTCAATTATTGTTTATAATAATTAATAAAACCAGCTAGCCAATATACATAGCTAAACTAGTCTACAGACCAGAACGTTCTCTCACAGGACATAGTTTCCATGAAAATTCTGATATTGAAACTATGTGATAAAGAAGCCTACTAACCAAAAAGTGTTAGCAGCAACTTAAATTAAGAGGAATTCTATAGCCAACATGGACTTACAAGCAATGTTTTCCCCACTGCAGTGCTAATCACCTACTACATCTATAATCAAAAACTGACAAGTTATTTCCCAACCACAAATCAATCAATAAATTAGTGATTGGTTAACATGTCCATATACTTCTCACTTTCCATTTTGCTTAAACATTCTGTTTAAAATAGCTCCCTCTCATTAATTAGAAACAACTGTCTCTGCATTATATAGCATTTACCTTGTCTTCCCACCCCCCTACTGCTTCGCCCTTGGCAACATCTCTTAGGAGGAGGACCTCCACTTCTGGAACATGGTCCTCTTTTAACTGGAAAGGCTCCCCTGGAAGAACTCGCCTTGGGACTAGGAGTGTGTCCACCACGACCTGTGTTTAAATGAAATCTTTTTAGTTAAGCAGAATCAACATTTTTTCATTGGGCAAGTTTCACTTATTGTTATAAATTTTCACTAAACAATTACTCCAGTCTTCAGCTTTCCTATCTGTCTAAACCAATATGATTGTTTCCTCATATGACACAGAAGTCAGTAGAGTTCAAAGACTTACCGTAAAAGTCAGTTTGGGAAACGTAGGAACAAAACTGAAGAACCACTGGTATGAAAGTGCTCTGGGGAGAAGAGAGAGAGTACAGAAAAACCTGGATAAATTAAATGTAAAACTGAATTTTTCATCATTTTAGGAGGAAGATGGTAAGTTATTAGTTATATAATTCTGGTGTCAAGGAAGCTTTTGAAAAACACAACATCCTAGGTATAAATCAAAGCATTAAAAATAAAAAGGATGAATAAAAAATGCATTACCTAAAAGTTAAGTACATACATACAAATAACTCCCTTTGCCGGAGAATATCTGCTTATAACTTTACACTTGGTCCAGTATCCCTAGTTCTGCATCCATGGATTCAACCAACCTTGGATCACGTAGTGATCTTATATGTATTTATTGAAAAACAAAATCTGCTTGTAAGTTGATCAACAGTTCAGGCCTGTGTTATTCACAGATCAACTCTTAATGTTCATTTCTCAGTCAAAAGGGCTATGTTCTGTTCAATTTTAATAGTATTTAAGAAATGCACACTAAATACTGAAAACTGATGTGTTACCTTTCGAACCAGAAAGGTGTTTAGATGTATTCCAATTCCCCGGTAGTGCCACAGGCAAGAAAAAATGAGTACTCTTACACATGGCAGAATATGAACTGGTCAACTTTTCTCAAGCTCAAGATAGTGGGAAAAGAACAAAACTGTGTTATCTTAAAATGGGCACACCCTCTAACTGAACTTTCAAAAAACATTTCCTAAAATTCACACATGGAATTAGCACAAAAAGAAACTAAACGTTTTATTTCTGAAGACTGGTTCTGGTTAATAGATGAAGCAGAGGTTGTTAAATATATGGAAGTTTTTGAAATGCAAAGTGCTTTTCCTCCTTTTCTTACTAAGTAGAAAACTTCTCTGAAAAAAATCCAAAAAAAGGCATTTTCAACGACTTCCTCCTCTAATACACACACAAAGAAAACATACGTATTTCTGAAGCAGAGCTTTTTACTCTTTTCCTGGGTCAAAGACACCTTTTAGAATCTAAAGCTCTATTTATTTCCCTAAGGTATTTTCCCAAATGCAAACCACAGACCCAGGTAGAAAAGCCTCATATCAAAATGACAATGGAGATTTGCTTAGATGTCTGAACACATATACTTAAGACAAATACTGCAAGGTGAAACCTAAAATATGAAGTGTTTCGCCCTGAATTGTGGATATTCTGAGTGACTTTTATTTTCTGTTGTGGAGTTTTCAAGATTCTCTAGTATTTTTATGATGCAATAAGGCTACTCTCAGAATAAAATTAACCAATGTATTTTTAAGAGATTATGAATGAATCATTGATTTAAACTCATATCAAGTTATCGGTCCTAAAGTGAAAAATTCTAATGTATGATCAACAGTAGGAAACTCGGTAGAAAAATTCTCGAAGAAAAGAGGCAATTAGTAATAATGGTAAAAGAGACTGAATTTAGTTTAAAATTTATGCTATTCCCCTGTAAGGTGATTAACGTTTTGCACATTACCTAGTTAAGTCATTTTATAACTACAATAATTCTTCACCACTTAGAAATACTTCTGACTATCAATGTGAGTCATCATCTGATAGTTCTTACACACTACTTTGCTCATAAAGGATGGAATAAAAACTGAGAGGTTTCTATACAGTTAAACCTACTATTTTTCGGTCCTCTGGTTGCAGCCTTGTATTTCAAAACATTACCCAGGTGTCCTCCAGGTGAGGGATGCTCTCTTGCGCTCCCGCTTCCTCCTCTTCCATTTCCTCCTCTTCTATTTCCTCCTCTTCGATTTCTTCCTCTTCCATGTCTCGGATTTCTCAGATGGCCCCTGTTTCTTGCAGGAGGTTGTGGTCTCTGTGTACCACCGCTTTCCAAAGATCGTTGGTTGGCTTGCTCTACTTTAATTGCCTTTCCATGCAAAGACTAAACAGATTAAGTATAACATTAATAACATCACATCAAATTTATTTACCACTGCACTAGTCCAAGATCAGTCTTTTTTCCCCAAAGCAAACATTTTCTTCTGAAATGATTGTGTCCTTCACCATGCCAGATAAATGAGACTTAATGACTAACTGCCTTTCATTAAGTCATCCAACACAAAGTGTACGTATTGGCAATTAGAGCTCCCTGAAATGTCCTCTGGTATTAAAAGAAGATTAATACCTCTCACTTATCATGAGAGAATTTACCCTTTTCTTTTCTATAATGGAGAACTAAACTCACTTCCTTTCTCTACTTCTACCATTCAAAGTTTTCAGTGTCCCAAGGGTATATAAAAGTATACGTGTCATTTAAAAAATAAAATGATCCAGTTATTTATTCAAAATGGTTATTCCTACTTTAATTGTTTTTAGCATTTCTTAAATATTAAGGGAAAGAAAATTTTCCAACATGATTGTTCTTCTCTATTTACTTCTAATAATTTCCTTGATTTTTTTTTTTAAATAGAGCACTTATTTGGTCCTTAACATTTCTTGCCTTATTCAATTGTTTGAACATGTCCCCCAAGAGTCACTTCTTATAGTGGTACTTCATATTCTTATGTTTCAGAAATGCTTACACTTCTTAATCTTCCAACAACTTCCTACATTAACCTTCTATAGATGCCAGTGTGATTTTTGAAAACATAATTCAAATCATCATATAATTGCTCTCAGTAAAACACTCTAGCTGTTTCATGTTATCCTTGGAAAACAAATTTAAATGCTGAATTCCTACTAAGACGTCTGGTGGATATGGATGGGCCCTGGCCCAATACAAACAGCCTCAACAGCCATGTGCTCCCACGTTAGGGCCTCCTTTTCTGTTTCTGGGTCCAAAATATTTCCCACAGACTTATGAATGGCTGCCTCCCTTCCAACATTCAGGATTTAACATTCTTAGACCTATATGTATAGAAAACCAGTCCCCTTAAGCTCTAATGAAATTACCTACTTTATGTTCCTTAATATTTTTCATATGAAATTGTATTTATTTTTACTTGTACGTTTCTCATCACAAGTGTCCAAGAAAATAGGCATTTTGTATTACCCACAACCATTAATCAATTGCTAAAGCAATGCCTGGCAATAAAATATCTGTTGAATAAAGAATTGAAGAATAATGTCTACACGGACTACACGTTCTTGTGCTTGAAAACAAACAAATAATGGGGGTCTACTATCCTTCATGACACAAATTTACCTCTGCACCCAAAATAAAATCATGAGTCAAGATCAACTTTTAGGTACTACCATACCTTAAAATATGAAAGTAAAGTAAAAGGGTCAACATGTGCCAAGTGCCTGCAGCATACCAGAAACCAAGCTATAGGACAAAGGGAATTAATGTATGTGTTCCACACTATGAGAACTGAGATGCACTGGAAGTACTTTTAACAATCAACAATTCACAGGATGATGAATATAAAAAGATAGTACCTGCCATATAAAATGGGAAAAATATTACCTACAATATAAAAGAATTCTTTGAGCAAAGATGCAATTAAAAGTACAGTTGTAAGGGACAAATGATTATTTGTAACAGTGACACAAGGAAGAGTGACTCTGAAGTACAAAAAAGTCGAGACTTCAAAATGACAGTACGGGATATTGGGGAGAGCTCTACAGGCTAAAACTCATTTACTTTTACATTTGAATGCTAAAACAGGTTTAAAATATATTGTTAAAGCTCATGTTAATGTCAATCTCCTTCCAACCGGACAATCCAATACGTACGTGACAAAATGGAGAGTGAAGGCTTATAGGGCATCATGTTACTTTAAAAAATTAGAAAAAAAAATCTTGAAATAGTAATAAATGGAGAACACAAAATATTATTAAAGTCTCTTACTTTTCCATTCATATCTTGGACAGCATCCTTTGCATCTGCAGGATTCTCAAAAGTAATAAAAGCAAAGCCTCTAGACTTGTTTTTTTTTCTGATCCTTCATCAACATAACTGTAATATACATAAATATTTTTAATTTAAATTTCACATAAAATTGAACGTTTCATATTTTCAAAATAATCCATCCTTTGACACTTTCTCATAAGGCCTCCTTAATTTCATGTTATGGACACAGTGCAGTAACAGCCTCCCGGAAGTTACTTAAAAACAAAACAAACACCAAAAACAAATAAAGCAAAAAAACCCTTTCCATTTTATATCATTTCTAGTAGTTTAAAAAGAGAGTCAATAATTTCAACCATTCTACAGCTAGCATATCTCATCCCATTTCATGTCCTATGACCCCAGTATGTTTAAAAAGCCCTGGGACTTCCCTGGTGGTCCAGTGGATAAGACTCCACGTTCCCAATGAAGGGGACACGGGTCTGATCCCTCGTCAGGCAACTAAGATCCACATGCCGCATGCCACTGTGCGTGGGCTTGATCCCTGGTCAGGTAAGTAAAACCCAGCATGCTGCAAAGCGTGGCTGGGGTGAAGAAAGAAACGCTGCTTTTTTCCCTTCTCAGTAGTAGGAGCCCCTAAGTTGTACAATTTCCCTCATTGCCCAGTGCTTTCCTAATAAAAAACAGAAACTTTAAAAAAAACTGCTCGTGTGTTACAAATAGAAAAAGCACTTTAACTTAGCTGTTCAATGGTGTGTGTTTAATACACATTTGCCTCGAACATATATATATACATATATATATATATATATATGTATATATATAGGTTCTAAAAATTACCTTCCATAATGTGACCATATTTCCCAAATACCACTTCAAGAGAATTTTCATTGGTGTCAGCATGGAGGCCTCCTATGAACAGTTTCCCAGCCTGGTCTGCTTCCGCCATTTTTCTGTAAGTAATTAAAAATATATCTTTATACATATAGCAAAAAATAAATTATAAGCAAAAACTATTACACCTGTTTATAACTCAACTGAAGTACCCTATATCAGTGAAAATATTTGCCGTTTCTTACTTAAAAGAGAGGAAACTTGTAACACAAAGCAAAACAAGCACTGGCGTAACAAATGCTCCATTCTTTATAGATATCTTACAAAAACCTGTATGTAAAAACTAGATTAGAAGGCAACTGTAAATTAGTTTACCTGCAGGGTTCAAGGCTTCTTTTCCAAAACACAACAAAAAAAATAAGCAATAATAAATGGTCCTGGATTCTACACATCTAACAGTTAATATGTTTTATGAACTGTGCAGAATATACCTTAAACATATTTTTAAATTTTTCACATCTACTCACATTTTTCTTGTCTATGCATCAAATAATGTTTAAAATAATGTTTTCCCACAAACTTTAAAAGTGGTAAGTCATAAAAGCAAAGGAGGGAGTTACTTCCTTTATTGAGGAAAATGCAAACTGTGTTTACTTAGATAGAGAGACTTTAAGAAACACTGGTCAAAAGAGAGTACCATTCTTTATATGCCAAATTAAATCAGACGCTTTTTGTCAAGTGAATCAACATTTTGACATTTGATAACTAAAATTACAAGTTTTAAATCATTTAAGTTAAAACAGCTATCTTGCTTGTATTGCTCAGTACCTCTGCTTTCACAAAGAAACCCCGAGGAAACAAAAAAGAAAAAAGAAATACTGCACGAGAGGGCTTCCCTGGTGGCGCAGTGGTTGACAGTCCGCCTGCCTACCCAGGGGACACGGGTTCGGCACCGCTCCGGGAGGAGCCCACCAGCCGCGGAGCGGATGGGCCCGTGAGCCATGGCCGCTGGGCCTGCGCGTCTGGAGCCTCTGGGTACCGAGCCCGTGCTCCGCGGTGGGAGGGGCCACAGCAGTGAGAGGCCCGCATACCGCAAAAAACAAAAGCGCAAGCGGAACAAACTGGCGCCCGGCATACGCTCCACTACCCGCATGTGAGAGTAAACAGCAAAGAGGGTACGCCGCTAATCACACTTAAGTTATCTACTCAATATTCCCTCCCGCAGCATTTCAAACCTAGCTCCACCCCCACCCCCAACTTCGCAATTCACGGACCAACTCCAGGAACTTCACTGGCTTTTCATCGCTGCCTTGGCAACTGATTCTCCAGGAGAACAAACAGTAAACGTACTGTTCAAGAACAACTGATAGACTTCTCCAGACACTGTCTATTCAGACATAGTTATACAAACACCACTTACTCGGCTCTTATCTCTTACAGAAAAAGCCTGAGAGAAAAATCAACATCTGAATTACCATGCTTTCTCTGGTAACAGGAGAACATATAGGTCTCAACTCTTTCTCCTGAGGTATAAATTATTCTCTCCTCCCTAAAATGCCGAATTTCTTACCTTATTTTGTCCTCCTCTTCAGAAGTCCTCCTTCCGCGTCTCTTCAGACGACCGTTAACTAAACTAAGGCTCGAGAGCAAGCGCTCTACTTCTAGAAAGAGGCTAAGGAACCAGATGTAGCGGTAGGTGGGGGAAGGGATGAGCCGCAGGGGAGGTAGGGAAGATGGAAGATGTGGAGGTAGGGGAGGGGTGAACAGAGAAACTCGCGGGAGAACTCGCGGGAGAAACTCTAAAGAAAACTGCAACAGCAGAATGTGTTCTCTACTTTTTACTGCATACTTTTCCCAGTTGCTTTAATTTAATCAATATAAAGGAGAAGGGCTTCCCAGGTGGCGCAGTGGTTGAGTGTCCGCCTGCCCATGCAGGGGACACGGGTTCGTGCCCCGGTACGGGAGGATCCCATATGCCCCTGAGCTGCTGGGCCCCTGAGCCATGGCCGCTGAGCTTGCGCGTCTGAAGCTTGTGCTCCACAACGGGAGAGGCCACAACGGTGAGATGCCCGCGTACCGTAAAAAAAAAAAAAAAAAGGAAAACGCATTTTGGGCTAATAACGAGAAGCTCCAGGTAATCAGTAGGGAGAGTTCAGGGATTTCTTGATAGATGTAAAATGGGGAGGACCAGATCATGAAGCATTTTGCTTGCTATGCAGATATGCTACTTACTTAATTTTTTTAGTGGAACTGTTAGAATAATCTGAAACAGAAATATGAATGTCTAGAAGATATAATGTGTATAGTGATTTAATATGATACGAAGTCAGGCAGACAGAAAATAATCTAAACTTCAAAATTTAGTAGTTATATGAAACTGGGTAAGCTACCTAAACTCTTAAATTTACCCAGTCTACGAAAACAAGATGATAAAGAATTATCAGATAGGGTTATTGTGAGGTTAAATGATGTACTGAGCACATTGAGCACAACGCCAAAAACATAATTCAGGGTTCAAAACAAAAGTGTGAAAATATTGTCATTACTTTTATATTAAGTGGGAGCCTGAGGTTAATTTGTAATCCTGCCTTTTTTAGAGACTGGTCCAAATCATGAAACTGTTTTGGTTTTTGGTTTTTTTTTTTTTTGCGGTATGCCGGCCTCTGAATGTTGTGGCCCCTCCCATTGCAAAGCACAGGCTCCAGAAGCCAGTCTCAGCGGCCATGGCTCACGGGCCCACACGCTCCGCGGCATGTGGGATCCTCCCGGACCGGGGCACGAACCCGTGTCCCCTGCATCGGCAGCCGAACTCTCAACCACTGGGCCACTAGGGAAGCCCAGATCTGTGGTGTTAATGCTTTGCATTGGTAGTGTCTTAATCGTATATTAACCATTATTGAGCACTTGAGAAAACTATGCAATGAAATGTGTTCATGTAAACACCAGTTGATCAGTTGATGGTGATCAGTTAGTATTTCTTGGGACACTTTCCATAGTCTAGATAGAAAACAGCTGTATGCATTATACACAAGCTGATCTTTAAATCAGGCAAAGTTATAACTGTTCCCTAATTCAGGGGTTTTATGGTTTCTACCTAATATGTAGGCCAACCGGCAGCTTCCAAGCAAGTCTACTGGAAGGGACAAGTTCAGTATATAGTAGGAAATCAAAGAATTGTTAGTATTTCAATAATGATTGTTTAATATTTTAATCCTCTGCCTGACAGGAAAGAAACACGAGAGGAAAAACTATTGATATTAAATCTCAGATGGTGTCTGAGAAAATCATCTTATAGAGGTTTGGATATCACTCATTCATGAACAAAATTAAATCTGGATGTTAAGCATGTTTTTCAGTGACTGCAATGCAATTAAAGGACTGTGAGGTTAAGATTACTGTAATTGCTACAGCAGGCGAGTAGCTAGATATGAGCAGAGTAATGGAAGAGGGGCCAGGTGGCAGGAAATCAAGCACCTGGTAAAGAGCAGAGGTCCATGGGCCAACAAAGAAAAACAGGAACCTCCAGACTGACAGGAAACTGCACATTTTCGGTGGTAAGTGTCCTGAAGGCAGACAAAGAGAGATGAGGAAAGACAGGAATCTCCTACTTCCAAATGTAACCTGTTGCTCATTATGCTCTCCTTACAATAAAATTAGCCTTGCAGACAAGCAGCACACACCATGCAGTGAGGCCATGACACTTCTGATTAAGCTAAATAAGGACAAAAATCCCTTCTGGAGCTGCAAAGAAACAGGGAATTTGACCCCCAAACTCCTGCTTCCCCAATGAGTATGCCACCCCTTCCTTTGTATGCCCCTCATAACTGGCTTGCCAATGGAACCCAGGGCAGCAGCTCCTCACCTAACTGCCTGCTCTCCCTGAGGGCATATTCTTGCTTAAATAAATCCTCACTTTACTTGCTTAACCGCCTGTCTCATGCCCAACTCTTGGCATGAAGAGCAAGAAGCTTCAATTCACTGGGAACACAATGAGTATTTTTACACATGAGGAAGAAAGGAACAAACACATTTCTCTTAAAAACTAGTGGAGAAATACATGTTTTCTGTTAATAGCAAAGACTGGGTTACATAAGAAGCCGTGAAATTGAGAAAAACCATGACTTGCTTTACTGTTCTGGAACCAAACCCACAGTATCCCTGTATTTTGAAGATCACCCAACTGTTAAACACTTAAGAGTTTTATGGGTTTTTCATGAACAGGTACTCAGGAAAAAGTAATCGGTTCAGTTTTGGGTTCGAAACTTCGTTTGCTTTATCCTTCCTTTTAAGGATTTGACTCATCAATCTGATATGTTAGATACTAAAAGCAAACCTTTCATGCCCCGTAGGATTTTATGAAATGCAGTACTTTAAGGCCCGCCAAGAAAAATTAAACATAAAATTCTGTGGTCATTGAGACATCCTCCCTCCCTCCCTAATATCTGCATTACACATTAACCAGAGTTCCTCAAAGACAGATTGCCTTCCTGATCATAAAGGTCAATTATTTTACCTTCCTCTGACACTTAGGCTGTAACTTCTTAAAAAGAATACTGTTCTTTCCCAGCTCTGTACTGGGATCATGCTGACTTGCTGCTCACTTTGTACCTGCTTACCCAGACTACGTATCCCTGCTGATCTTCATGTAAAATATCTGTATGTCACTTTGATGTGATATACTGTCCTTTCTCTTCAAAATGAATGTAACCATGCCTTTGACTTCTAACAGGTAGAACAGTCCTCAGAACTTTCTGAGTCTGTCTCCTGAGTTATAATCCTCAGTTTGGCTCAAATAATACTCTCCTTCCCCTGAACTTCATTTTTGCTGTTCCTTTAAAAGGAAATTGCAGATTTCTGTACTAGTTTTGCAGATTCCAATTTGGCTTAAAGTTTTTACACTCCAGTTTCTTCCCAAATTGTAAGCATTACTCATTAAATGTCACCTGAAGTCACTGACAAAAAACCCTTAACCCTCCAGATAACTCTATACTTATGAGTATATTACAAAACCCTTTGTGTTACATCAAGCACACCAACATAAAGTTAAAATCAGTATTACTTAAAACGTTTCCCAATGTCTTAAAATCTAGGGGTACTAACTTTCACTAAGATATATATACTCAGAAAAGTTAACTGGTTCCATTTACATTGAGTGGAAAATTGGTTTTATAACCATTATTCCCACGTTGGTCATCTGCCACTTGAATATGGATCAGAAAATAGATACTTAACCTCAAGATTTCTTAAACTCTTTACAGTCACCTGTCTCAATTTTCCTTTCATCTATACTATGGCTTTAAAGGGATAAAGACACATCGACTTTCACTAATAATGCAAGCATTGTTTCTCAGCCTTTTTGGAGACTTCTCAAACCTTTTACATGTTTACAAGCTTTCAAAAAGGAACATGTAATTTCTTTAGCCTAACTGGAAAACAGTCACAGCTTGCGATGGAGAAATAACACATTGCTTAATTTTGAATACATTCACGTACAAAGGAAAAGTTTAGGCAAACAGCACAATTCACCCTCCAAACAAAAGTTTTATGCTTGTTTAACTCAGCAGTATCATCAACAAAACATATTTCACGAAATTTTTTTACTCTGAAAATTTTGAACATTTGAAACACGACTTCTACTTTTCAATTAACATTAACAACATGAAAGTCCTCTGGATAATTCCATGTTTCCCCTTTGTCTGAAACTTCCTAGAGGAAAAGTTAATATATGCCTCTTCCCCCCAAACCAACATTTTTCTTTTAGTAGTGTTCAAGCATCAATTAAGGAAAACAACTTAAACTTTTCCTTTGTAACGAACATTTGGTGCATGACTGAGTGTTAATTTTTAATATCTGCTTCGGCCCTCTCTTTCAGATTGGCTTCCCGCATAACCTCGTCTGGAAGCCCCACAAACTGAGCTACTGTATGAGTCACGGGGAGCAAGGTACTCCCTATTCACAGAGGGTGGAAACCCTCATTGTTCCTGTCTTCTACGCTTTCGACCCCTTGAATAAGTATTACTTTGCCTGCTGGAGTAACCTTCCGGACCTCCTCCATATCCATCTCTCATATTGCTATCACAGCGACTGCTTCCACCGTAAGTCACAGGGGCCCTTCGTGCTGCTGGTGCACCACGGGAGTCACATGGGAAGTTACTGATTGATAAACAAACGCTAAACATTACAAATTTTTCTGGGATCATATAACATGACTTACAGTGCTAAATATTTGAAAAGATAAGCTTCAGCTCTCTCTGCTATGAAAATATAAACTAGGTAGCAACGGTGAAGGGCTTCTACATTTCTTTAAAAGAGCGAGCAATATTTTTCAGCCTAAGTAGTTTCTTTGAAAGTAAAAGCCCCTATTTTAGCATTTTTAAATAATCAGTCGAGTGGCAACTTTTAACAAGATTGAGTGGGGCTTCCCTGGTGGCACAGTGGTTGACAGTCCGACTGCCGATGCAGGGGACACGGGTTCGTGCCCCGGTCCAGGAGGATCCCACATGCCGGGGAGCGGTTGGGACCGTGGGCCATGCATGGCCTCTGGGACTCCGCGTCAGGAGCCTTTGCTCCGCAACGGGAGGGGCCACGATGGTGAGAGGCCCGTGTCCCGCACACAAAATAAAAATAAAAAATCATAATAATGTTAAAATTGGTTTTCTGTAATGAGAAAAAAAGATGAGACTGCCCATTTACCCTTCATAGCCTTTTATTTTAAGTGAGCTATTAACAGAACCATTCAAAGGTCTTTAACTTATCTAAAAGGACATGCTAAACATACTTTTACCTTTGAGGAACTGAAGTAAAAGTAGAGTAAACAACGATCTGGTTAAGTCTAATTCTATGATTTACAAGTTGTAACTGGACTCTTACCGTAACTCCCATATGAATCCCTGTAAAAGCTTCCACTTCAATATTCAGAATAATCTCTATCACGATTTCCACCATAGCCATCACCGTCACTGAATTGAAAAGAATGTCATAAATTATGTCATCAATTTAAATTATGTGTCACAATAACATAATTGAAACGAAGGTTTTTATTTGATATAAACACAACATTTTATACTACCTATGTCCTCTGGAGGGATGATCATTCCGAGAATTTGAATGTCCGTAATAACTGTGTGCATAGCGTCTACGTGGTGGAGTATAATCCTTGCTGGCTCAGGAGTGTGGATAATCTCTCCTTGAATAACTGAAATAAAGCAGCTAAAATTTTAAATGCAACTTATCATATCCAGAATATTTAAGAACTCAAGACAGCAAAAAGACAAAAACTTTTAAATGGGCAAAGGACTTGAATATACTTTTGTTTAAAGGAGATATACAATGAGCAACAAGGACATGAAAACCTGCTCAACATATTTATTAGGGAAATGAAATTCAAACCCAAAATGAAATATCTACTTTGCACGTATCACACTGGCTATAATGAAAAATAGACCCATAGAATATATCAAGTGTTGGTGCAGATGCAGAGAAACAAACCAAGTATATGTGCATGGCAGAAATGGAAAATAGTACAGGCTCTGTGGCAAAGATTAGCAGTTTCTTAAAAAATGTAAAGAATTCCTCTATGTCCCAGGAATTCCACTCCTTAAGTATACATACACTCAAAAAGAATTGAAAACAGGTACCCAAATGCTTGTACAGGAGTATTCATGACAGCACCATGATGGGAATAACTCACACAGATGGATAAACAAACCATGTTAACCACACATATAATGGAATATTTAGTCAGCCAAAAAAAAGAAGGTCTGAAGTACTGATTCACGCTACAGCATGAATGATCCTTGAAAATATTTATGCTAAGGGAAAGCTGGATAATAAAGGTCACATATTGTTTGCTTCCATTAGTATGATATATTCAGGAGTAGATAAATTCATAGATAAGGACACAGGTGGGTACCTACCGGGGACAAGGGGGGAGAAATTGGGTGTGACTGCTGATTAATTTTATTCTGGGGTAATGAAATGTTTTGGAACTGAACAGAGCTGGTGGTTGCATAACACTGTTAAGTGTGCTAAATGTTACTGAACTGTTCACTTTTAAATGTTCAATTTTGTGTTAGGTAAATTTCAACAAGAACAACAAAACTAACCATGACTTAATTCATATACTGTGCTTCCTATTACCTATCTTTAGTAGCATAACCACCATCTCTGTGACATATAGCCAACTCTCCGAAAAGAGACTGGCTCTCTACGAGGAGGACCTCCACAATTTTCTCTTCCATGTGATCCTGAACCTTGAATTTAAAAATGCTTATGTAAGTATCTCAGAATTGACAGTAATGTTTCAAAGAAAAATCCCAAAGTCTGATAGCCTTCCACTCTCCAAAATCATTTAAAAAAACTACCCCTTCTAAAATTCCATTTACGCACATTTTCGTTTCCCTTTCAATGGTACCACTGAACATTGTATTTTCTGACATCTCCCGTTCCCCATACAGTTGGCATAACCTTTAGATTACCAGCAGTAGGGAACACTTCTCAGACTTTGAGCAAAACATTGATTTTTGGTAACTACTGTCACATATTCAACCACCAAGTGGTCGGCTCTCTCCTTTAAGTGTACAACCTTAATTATGGACCTTGTATGAGGATAGCAATAGTGACTTCTCTTGTTTATTAGCAATAAAGGGCTCATTTGAAAAACACTGTACCGCTCCCAAAATATGAAACTATCTCCCATAAATAACGTTCTCTTCCTGTGTTAATTCTTATTCCTCATTCCTGGAGGTCACTAGGACCTTGTTTGTTCTCTTCTCTTGTTTGTTCACTAGGCTAACCATCTACTAATGGAAAGGGTAGGCTTCTTAGCTTCTGTTGTGTTTTGAAGTCAATATCGTGCTACATTTGGCTTCATTCATATTCTACACGTAAAAGGGCAATTTGATAATGGCTGTTTCAAGTCTCTACCATATTACGGATCAGAAAACAGTGCTAGAAAAGTTAAGAGCACAAACTACAGTTCATATGGCAAGTTTCAATTATTGTTTATAATAATTAATAAAACCAGCTAGCCAATATACATAGCTAAACTAGTCTACAGACCAGAACGTTCTCTCACAGGACATAGTTTCCATGAAAATTCTGATATTGAAACTATGTGATAAAGAAGCCTACTAACCAAAAAGTGTTAGCAGCAACTTAAATTAAGAGGAATTCTATA
The DNA here is from genome assembly GCF_964165515.1 of Mesoplodon bidens. Classification (NCBI taxonomy): domain Eukaryota; kingdom Metazoa; phylum Chordata; class Mammalia; order Artiodactyla; family Ziphiidae; genus Mesoplodon; species Mesoplodon bidens. The sequence goes on along the minus strand of NW_027672653.1, from coordinate 120,481 downwards.
GCCAACATGGACTTACAAGCAATGTTTTCCCCACTGCAGTGCTAATCACCTACTACATCTATAATCAAAATCTGACAAGTTATTTCCCAACCACAAATCAATCAATAAATTAGTGATTGGTTAACATGTCCATATACTTCTCACTTTCCATTTTGCTTAAACATTCTGTTTAAAATAGCTCCCTCTCATTAATTAGAAACAACTGTCTCTGCATTATATAGCATTTACCTTGTCTTCCCACCCCCCTACTGCTTCGCCCTTGGCAACATCTCTTAGGAGGAGGACCTCCACTTCTGGAACATGGTCCTCTTTTAACTGGAAAGGCTCCCCTGGAAGAACTCGCCTTGGGACTAGGAGTGTGTCCACCACGACCTGTGTTTAAATGAAATCTTTTTAGTTAAGCAGAATCAACATTTTTTCATTGGGCAAGTTTCACTTATTGTTATAAATTTTCACTAAACAATTACTCCAGTCTTCAGCTTTCCTATCTGTCTAAACCAATATGATTGTTTCCTCATATGACACAGAAGTCAGTAGAGTTCAAAGACTTACCGTAAAAGTCAGTTTGGGAAACGTAGGAACAAAACTGAAGAACCACTGGTATGAAAGTGCTCTGGGGAGAAGAGAGAGAGTACAGAAAAACCTGGATAAATTAAATGTAAAACTGAATTTTTCATCATTTTAGGAGGAAGATGGTAAGTTATTAGTTATATAATTCTGGTGTCAAGGAAGCTTTTGAAAAACACAACATCCTAGGTATAAATCAAAGCATTAAAAATAAAAAGGATGAATAAAAAATGCATTACCTAAAAGTTAAGTACATACATACAAATAACTCCCTTTGCCGGAGAATATCTGCTTATAACTTTACACTTGGTCCAGTATCCCTAGTTCTACATCCATGGATTCAACCAACCTTGGATCACGTAGTGATCTTATATGTATTTATTGAAAAACAAAATCTGCTTGTAAGTTGATCAACAGTTCAGGCCTGTGTTATTCACAGATCAACTCTTAATGTTCATTTCTCAGTCAAAAGGGCTATGTTCTGTTCAATTTTAATAGTATTTAAGAAATGCACACTAAATACTGAAAACTGATGTGTTACCTTTCGAACCAGAAAGGTGTTTAGATGTATTCCAATTCCCCGGTAGTGCCACAGGCAAGAAAAAATGAGTACTCTTACACATGGCAGAATATGAACTGGTCAACTTTTCTCAAGCTCAAGATAGTGGGAAAAGAACAAAACTGTGTTATCTTAAAATGGGCACACCCTCTAACTGAACTTTCAAAAAACATTTCCTAAAATTCACACATGGAATTAGCACAAAAAGAAACTAAACGTTTTATTTCTGAAGACTGGTTCTGGTTAATAGATGAAGCAGAGGTTGTTAAATATATGGAAGTTTTTGAAATGCAAAGTGCTTTTCCTCCTTTTCTTACTAAGTAGAAAACTTCTCTGAAAAAAATCCAAAAAAAGGCATTTTCAACGACTTCCTCCTCTAATACACACACAAAGAAAACATACATATTTCTGAAGCAGAGCTTTTTACTCTTTTCCTGGGTCAAAGACACCTTTTAGAATCTAAAGCTCTATTTATTTCCCTAAGGTATTTTCCCAAATGCAAACCACAGACCCAGGTAGAAAAGCCTCATATCAAAATGACAATGGAGATTTGCTTAGATGTCTGAACACATATACTTAAGACAAATACTGCAAGGTGAAACCTAAAATATGAAGTGTTTCGCCCTGAATTGTGGATATTCTGAGTGACTTTTATTTTCTGTTGTGGAGTTTTCAAGATTCTCTAGTATTTTTATGATGCAATAAGGCTACTCTCAGAATAAAATTAACCAATGTATTTTTAAGAGATTATGAATGAATCATTGATTTAAACTCATATCAAGTTATCGGTCCTAAAGTGAAAAATTCTAATGTATGATCAACAGTAGGAAACTCGGTAGAAAAATTCTCGAAGAAAAGAGGCAATTAGTAATAATGGTAAAAGAGACTGAATTTAGTTTAAAATTTATGCTATTCCCCTGTAAGGTGATTAACGTTTTGCACATTACCTAGTTAAGTCATTTTATAACTACAATAATTCTTCACCACTTAGAAATACTTCTGACTATCAATGTGAGTCATCATCTGATAGTTCTTACACACTACTTTGCTCATAAAGGATGGAATAAAAACTGAGAGGTTTCTATACAGTTAAACCTACTATTTTTCGGTCCTCTGGTTGCAGCCTTGTATTTCAAAACATTACCCAGGTGTCCTCCAGGTGAGGGATGCTCTCTTGCGCTCCCGCTTCCTCCTCTTCCATTTCCTCCTCTTCTATTTCCTCCTCTTCGATTTCTTCCTCTTCCATGTCTCGGATTTCTCAGATGGCCCCTGTTTCTTGCAGGAGGTTGTGGTCTCTGTGTACCACCGCTTTCCAAAGATCGTTGGTTGGCTTGCTCTACTTTAATTGCCTTTCCATCCAAAGACTAAACAGATTAAGTATAACATTAATAACATCACATCAAATTTATTTACCACTGCACTAGTCCAAGATCAGTCTTTTTTCCCCAAAGCAAACATTTTCTTCTGAAATGATTGTGTCCTTCACCATGCCAGATAAATGAGACTTAATGAGTAACTGCCTTTCATTAAGTCATCCAACACAAAGTGTACGTATTGGCAATTAGAGCTCCCTGAAATGTCCTCTGGTATTAAAAGAAGATTAATACCTCTCACTTATCATGAGAGAATTTACCCTTTTCTTTTCTATAATGGAGAACTAAACTCACTTCCTTTCTCTACTTCTACCATTCAAAGTTTTCAGTGTCCCAAGGGTATATAAAAGTATACGTGTCATTTAAAAAATAAAATGATTCAGTTATTTATTCAAAATGGTTATTCCTACTTTAATTGTTTTTAGCATTTCTTAAATATTAAGGGAAAGAAAATTTTCCAACATGATTGTTCTTCTCTATTTACTTCTAATAATTTCCTTGATTTTTTTTTTAAATAGAGCACTTATTTGGTCCTTAACATTTCTTGCCTTATTCAATTGTTTGAACATGTCCCCCAAGAGTCACTTCTTATAGTGGTACTTCATATTCTTATGTTTCAGAAATGCTTACACTTCTTAATCTTCCAACAACTTCCTACATTAACCTTCTATAGATGCCAGTGTGATTTTTGAAAACATAATTCAAATCATCATATAATTGCTCTCAGTAAAACACTCTAGCTGTTTCATGTTATCCTTGGAAAACAAATTTAAATGCTGAATTCCTACTAAGACGTCTGGTGGATATGGATGGGCCCTGGCCCAATACAAACAGCCTCAACAGCCATGTGCTCCCACGTTAGGGCCTCCTTTTCTGTTTCTGGGTCCAAAATATTTCCCACAGACTTATGAATGGCTGCCTCCCTTCCAACATTCAGGATTTAACATTCTTAGACCTATATGTATAGAAAACCAGTCCCCTTAAGCTCTAATGAAATTACCTACTTTATGTTCCTTAATATTTTTCATATGAAATTGTATTTATTTTTACTTGTACGTTTCTCATCACAAGTGTCCAAGAAAATAGGCATTTTGTATTACCCACAACCATTAATCAATTGCTAAAGCAATGCCTGGCAATAAAATATCTGTTGAATAAAGAATTGAAGAATAATGTCTACACGGACTACACGTTCTTGTGCTTGAAAACAAACAAATAATGGGGGTCTACTATCCTTCATGACACAAATTTACCTCTGCACCCAAAATAAAATCATGAGTCAAGATCAACTTTTAGGTACTACCATACCTTAAAATATGAAAGTAAAGTAAAAGGGTCAACATGTGCCAAGTGCCTGCAGCATACCAGAAACCAAGCTATAGGACAAAGGGAATTAATGTATGTGTTCCACACTATGAGAACTGAGATGCACTGGAAGTACTTTTAACAATCAACAATTCACAGGATGATGAATATAAAAAGATAGTACCTGCCATATAAAATGGGAAAAATATTACCTACAATATAAAAGAATTCTTTGAGCAAAGATGCAATTAAAAGTACAGTTGTAAGGGACAAATGATTATTTGTAACAGTGACACAAGGAAGAGTGACTCTGAAGTACAAAAAAGTCGAGACTTCAAAATGACAGTACGGGATATTGGGGAGAGCTCTACAGGCTAAAACTCATTTACTTTTACATTTGAATGCTAAAACAGGTTTAAAATATATTGTTAAAGCTCATGTTAATGTCAATCTCCTTCCAACCGGACAATCCAATACGTACGTGACAAAATGGAGAGTGAAGGCTTATAGGGCATCATGTTACTTTAAAAAATTAGAAAAAAAAATCTTGAAATAGTAATAAATGGAGAACACAAAATATTATTAAAGTCTCTTACTTTTCCATTCATATCTTGGACAGCATCCTTTGCATCTGCAGGATTCTCAAAAGTAATAAAAGCAAAGCCTCTAGACTTGTTTTTTTTTCTGATCCTTCATCAACATAACTGTAATATACATAAATATTTTTAATTTAAATTTCACATAAAATTGAACGTTTCATATTTTCAAAATAATCCATCCTTTGACACTTTCTCATAAGGCCTCCTTAATTTCATGTTATGGACACAGTGCAGTAACAGCCTCCCGGAAGTTACTTAAAAACAAAACAAACACCAAAAACAAATAAAGCAAAAAAACCCTTTCCATTTTATATCATTTCTAGTAGTTTAAAAAGAGAGTCAATAATTTCAACCATTCTACAGCTAGCATATCTCATCCCATTTCATGTCCTATGACCCCAGTATGTTTAAAAAGCCCTGGGACTTCCCTGGTGGTCCAGTGGATAAGACTCCACGTTCCCAATGAAGGGGACACGGGTCTGATCCCTCGTCAGGCAACTAAGATCCACATGCCGCATGCCACTGTGCGTGGGCTTGATCCCTGGTCAGGTAAGTAAAACCCAGCATGCTGCAAAGCGTGGCTGGGGTGAAGAAAGAAACGCTGCTTTTTTCCCTTCTCAGTAGTAGGAGCCCCTAAGTTGTACAATTTCCCTCATTGCCCAGTGCTTTCCTAATAAAAAACAGAAACTTTAAAAAAAACTGCTCGTGTGTTACAAATAGAAAAAGCACTTTAACTTAGCTGTTCAATGGTGTGTGTTTAATACACATTTGCCTCGAACATATATATATACATATATATATATATATATATATGTATATATATAGGTTCTAAAAATTACCTTCCATAATGTGACCATATTTCCCAAATACCACTTCAAGAGAATTTTCATTGGTGTCAGCATGGAGGCCTCCTATGAACAGTTTCCCAGCCTGGTCTGCTTCCGCCATTTTTCTGTAAGTAATTAAAAATATATCTTTATACATATAGCAAAAAATAAATTATAAGCAAAAACTATTACACCTGTTTATAACTCAACTGAAGTACCCTATATCAGTGAAAATATTTGCCGTTTCTTACTTAAAAGAGAGGAAACTTGTAACACAAAGCAAAACAAGCACTGGCGTAACAAATGCTCCATTCTTTATAGATATCTTACAAAAACCTGTATGTAAAAACTAGATTAGAAGGCAACTGTAAATTAGTTTACCTGCAGGGTTCAAGGCTTCTTTTCCAAAACACAACAAAAAAAATAAGCAATAATAAATGGTCCTGGATTCTACACATCTAACAGTTAATATGTTTTATGAACTGTGCAGAATATACCTTAAACATATTTTTAAATTTTTCACATCTACTCACATTTTTCTTGTCTATGCATCAAATAATGTTTAAAATAATGTTTTCCCACAAACTTTAAAAGTGGTAAGTCATAAAAGCAAAGGAGGGAGTTACTTCCTTTATTGAGGAAAATGCAAACTGTGTTTACTTAGATCGAGAGACTTTAAGAAACACTGGTCAAAAGAGAGTACCATTCTTTATATGCCAAATTAAATCAGACGCTTTTTGTCAAGTGAATCAACATTTTGACATTTGATAACTAAAATTACAAGTTTTAAATCATTTAAGTTAAAACAGCTATCTTGCTTGTATTGCTCAGTACCTCTGCTTTCACAAAGAAACCCCGAGGAAACAAAAAAGAAAAAAGAAATACTGCACGAGAGGGCTTCCCTGGTGGCGCAGTGGTTGACAGTCCGCCTGCCTACCCAGGGGACACGGGTTCGGCACCGCTCCGGGAGGAGCCCACCAGCCGCGGAGCGGATGGGCCCGTGAGCCATGGCCGCTGGGCCTGCGCGTCTGGAGCCTCTGGGTACCGAGCCCGTGCTCCGCGGTGGGAGGGGCCACAGCAGTGAGAGGCCCGCATACCGCAAAAAACAAAAGCGCAAGCGGAACAAACTGGCGCCCGGCATACGCTCCACTACCCGCATGTGAGAGTAAACAGCAAAGAGGGTACGCCGCTAATCACACTTAAGTTATCTACTCAATATTCCCTCCCGCAGCATTTCAAACCTAGCTCCACCCCCACCCCCAACTTCGCAATTCACGGACCAACTCCAGGAACTTCACTGGCTTTTCATCGCTGCCTTGGCAACTGATTCTCCAGGAGAACAAACAGTAAACGTACTGTTCAAGAACAACTGATAGACTTCTCCAGACACTGTCTATTCAGACATAGTTATACAAACACCACTTACTCGGCTCTTATCTCTTACAGAAAAAGCCTGAGAGAAAAATCAACATCTGAATTACCATGCTTTCTCTGGTAACAGGAGAACATATAGGTCTCAACTCTTTCTCCTGAGGTATAAATTATTCTCTCCTCCCTAAAATGCCGAATTTCTTACCTTATTTTGTCCTCCTCTTCAGAAGTCCTCCTTCCGCGTCTCTTCAGACGACCGTTAACTAAACTAAGGCTCGAGAGCAAGCGCTCTACTTCTAGAAAGAGGCTAAGGAACCAGATGTAGCGGTAGGTGGGGGAAGGGATGAGCCGCAGGGGAGGTAGGGAAGATGGAAGATGTGGAGGTAGGGGAGGGGTGAACAGAGAAACTCGCGGGAGAACTCGCGGGAGAAACTCTAAAGAAAACTGCAACAGCAGAATGTGTTCTCTACTTTTTACTGCATACTTTTCCCAGTTGCTTTAATTTAATCAATATAAAGGAGAAGGGCTTCCCAGGTGGCGCAGTGGTTGAGAGTCCGCCTGCCCATGCAGGGGACGTGGGTTCGTGCCCCGGTCCGGGAGGATCCCACATGCCCCTGAGCTGCTGGGCCCCTGAGCCATGGCCGCTGAGCCTGCTCGTCTGAAGCTTGTGCTCCACAACGGGAGAGGCCACAACGGTGAGATGCCCGCGTACCGTAAAAAAAAAAAAAAAGGAAAACGCATTTTGGGCTAATAACGTGAAGCTCCAGGTAATCAGTAGGGAGAGTTCAGGGATTTCTTGATAGATGTAAAATGGGGAGGACCAGATCATGAAGCATTTTGCTTGCTATGCAGATATGCTAGTTAATTAATTTTTTTAGTGGAACTGTTAGAATAATCTGAAACAGAAATATGAATGTCTAGAAGATATAATGCGTATAGTGATTTAATATGATACGAAGTCAGGCAGACAGAAAATAATCTAAACTTCAAAATTTAGTAGTTATATGAAACTGGGTAAGCTACCTAAACTCTTAAATTTACCCAGTCTACGAAAACAAGATGATAAAGAATTATCAGATAGGGTTATTGTGAGGTTAAATGATGTACTGAGCACATTGAGCACAACGCCGAAAACATAATTCAGGGTTCAAAACAAAAGTGTGAAAATATTGTCATTACTTTTATATTAAGTGGGAGCCTGAGGTTAATTTGTAATCCTGCCTTTTTTAGAGACTGGTCCAAATCATGAAACTGTTTTGGTTTTTGGTTTTTTCTTTTTGCGGTATGCCGGCCTCTGACCGTTGTAGTCCCTCCCATTGCAAAGCACAGGCTCCAGAAGCCAGTCTCAGCGACCATGGCTCACGGGCCCAACCGCTCCGCGGCATGTGGGATCCTCCCGGACCGGGGCACGAACCCGTGTCCCCTGCATCGGCAGCCGGACTCTCAACCACTGGGCCACTAGGGAAGCCCAGATCTGTGGTGTTAATGCTTTGCATTGGTAGTGTCTTAATCGTATATTAACCATTATTGAGCACTTGAGAAAACTATGCAATGAAAAGTGTTCATGTAAACACCAGTTGATCAGTTGATGGTGATCAGTTAGTATTTCTTGGGACACTTTCCATAGTCTAGATAGAAAACAGCTGTATGCATTATACACAAGCTGATCTTTAAATCAGGCAAAGTTATAACTGTTCCCTAATTCAGGGGTTTTATGGTTTCTACCTAATATGTAGGCCAACCGGCAGCTTCCAAGCAAGTCTACTGGAAGGGACAAGTTCAGTATATAGTAGGAAATCAAAGAATTGTTAGTATTTCAATAATGATTGTTTAATATTTTAATCCTCTGCCTGACAGGAAAGAAACACGAGAGGAAAAACAATTGATATTAAATCTCAGATGGTGTCTGAGAAAATCCTCTTAGAGAGGTTTGGATATCACTCATTCATGAACAAAATTAAATCTGGATGTTAAGCATGTTTTTCAGTGACTGCAATGCAATTAAAGGACTGTGAGGTTAAGATTACTGTAATTGCTACAGCAGGCGAGTAGCTAGATATGAGCAGAGTAATGGAAGAGGGGCCAGGTGGCAGGAAATCAAGCACCTGGTAAAGAGCAGAGGTCCATGGGCCAACAAAGAAAAACAGAAACCTCCAGACTGACAGGAAACTGCACATTTTCGGTGGTAAGTGTCCTGAAGGCAGACAAAGAGAGATGAGGAAAGACAGGAATCTCCTACTTCCAAATGTAACCTGTTGCTCATTATGCTCTCCTTACAATAAAATTAGCCTTGCAGACAAGCAGCACACACCATGCAGTGAGGCCATGACACTTCTGATTAAGCTAAATAAGGACAAAAATCCCTTCTGGAGCTGCAAAGAAACAGGGAATTTGACCCCCAAACTCCTGCTTCCCCAATGAGTATGCCACCCCTTCCTTTGTATGCCCCTCATAACTGGCTTGCCAATGGAACCCAGGGCAGCAGCTCCTCACCTAACTGCCTGCTCTCCCTGAGGGCATATTCTTGCTTAAATAAATCCTCACTTTACTTGCTTAACCGCCTGTCTCATGCCCAACTCTTGGCATGAAGAGCAAGAAGCTTCAATTCACTGGGAACACAATGAGTATTTTTACACACGAGGAAGAAAGGAACAAACACATTTCTCTTAAAAACTAGTGGAGAAATACATGTTTTCTGTTAATAGCAAAGACTGGGTTACATAAGAAGCCGTGAAATTGAGAAAAACCATGACTTGCTTTACTGTTCTGGAACCAAACCCACAGTATCCCTGTATTTTGAAGATCACCCAACTGTTAAACACTTAAGAGTTTTATGGGTTTTTCATGAACAGGTACTCAGGAAAAAGTAAACGGTTCAGTTTTGGGTTCGAAACTTCGTTTGCTTTATCCTTCCTTTTAAGGATTTGACTCATCAATCTGATATGTTAGATACTAAAAGCAAACCTTTCATGCCCCGTAGGATTTTATGAAATACAGTACTTTAAGGCCAGCCAAGAAAATTAAACATAAAATTCTGTGGTCATTGAGACATCCTCCCTCCCTCCCTAATATCTGCATTACACATTAACCAGAGTTCCTCAAAGACAGATTGCCTTCCTGATCATAAAGGTCAATTATTTTACCTTCCTCTGACACTTAGGCTGTAACTTCTTAAAAAGAATACTGTTCTTTCCCAGCTCTGTACTGGGATCATGCTGACTTGCTGCTCACTTTGGACCTGCTTACCCAGACTACGTATCCCTGCTGATCTTCATGTAAAATATCTGTATGTCACTTTGATGTGATATACTGTCCTTTCTCTTCAAAATGAATGTAACCATGCCTTTGACTTCTAACAGGTAGAACAGTCCTCAGAACTTTCTGAGTCTGTCTCCTGAGTTATAATCCTCAGTTTGGCTCAAATAATACTCTCCTTCCCCTGAACTTCATTTTTGCTGTTCCTTTAAAAGGAAATTGCAGATTTCTGTACTAGTTTTGCAGATTCCAATTTGGCTTAAAGTTTTTACACTCCAGTTTCTTCCCAAATTGTAAGCATTACTCATTAAATGTCACCTGAAGTCACTGACAAAAAACCCTTAACCCTCCAGATAACTCTATACTTATGAGTATATTACGAAACCCTTTGTGTTACATCAAGCACACCAACATAAAGTTAAAATCAGTATTACTTAAAACGTTTCCCAATGTCTTAAAATCTAGGGGTACTAACTTTCACTAAGATATATATACTCAGAAAAGTTAACTGGTTCCATTTACATTGAGTGGAAAATTGGTTTTATAACCATTATTCCCACGTTGGTCATCTGCCACTTGAATATGGATCAGAAAATAGATACTTAACCTCAAGATTTCTTAAACTCTTTACAGTCACCTGTCTCAATTTTCCTTTCATCTATACTATGGCTTTAAAGGGATAAAGACACATCGACTTTCACTAATAATGCAAGCATTGTTTCTCAGCCTTTTTGGAGACTTCTCAAACCTTTTACATGTTTACAAGCTTTCAAAAAGGAACATGTAATTTCTTTAGCCTAACTGGAAAACAGTCACAGCTTGCGATGGAGAAATAACACATTGCTTAATTTTGAATACATTCACGTACAAAGGAAAAGTTTAGGCAAACAGCACAATTCACCCTCCAAACAAAAGTTTTATGCTTGTTTAACTCAGCAGTATCATCAACAAAACATATTTCACGAAATTTTTTTACTCTGAAAATTTTGAACATTTGAAACACGACTTCTACTTTTCAATTAACATTAACAACATGAAAGTCCTCTGAATAATTCCATGTTTCCCCTTTGTCTGAAACTTCCTAGAGGAAAAGTTAATATATGCCTCTTCCCCCCAAACCAACATTTTTCTTTTAGTAGTGTTCAAGCATCAATTAAGGAAAAACAACTTAAACTTTTCCTTTGTAACGAACATTTGGTGCATGACTGAGTGTTAATTTTTAATATCTGCTTCGGCCCTCTCTTTCAGATTGGCTTCCCGCATAACCTCGTCTGGAAGCCCCACAAACTGAGCTACTGTATGAGTCACGGGGAGCAAGGTACTCCCTATTCACAGAGGGTGGAAACCCTCATTGTTCCTGTCTTCTACGCTTTCGACCCCTTGGATAAGTATTACTTTGCCTGCTGGAGTAACCTTCCGGACCTCCTCCATATCCATCTCTCATATTGCTATCACAGCGACTGCTTCCACCGTAAGTCACAGGGGCCCTTCGTGCTGCTGGTGCACCACGGGAGTCACATGGGAAGTTACTGATTGATAAACAAACGCTAAACATTACAAATTTTTCTGGGATCATATAACATGACTTACAGTGCTAAATATTTGAAAAGATAAGCTTCAGCTCTCTCTGCTATGAAAATATAAACTAGGTAGCAACGGTGAAGGGCTTCTACATTTCTTTAAAAGAGCGAGCAATATTTTTCAGCCTAAGTAGTTTCTTTGAAAGTAAAAGCCCCTATTTTAGCATTTTTAAATAATCAGTCGAGTGGCAACTTTTAACAAGATTGAGTGGGGCTTCCCTGGTGGCGCAGTGGTTGACAGTCCGACTGCCGATGCAGGGGACACGGGTTCGTGCCCCGGTCCAGGAGGATCCCACATGCCGGGGAGCGGTTGGGACCGTGGTCCATGCATGGCCTCTGGGACTCCGCGTCAGGAGCCTGTGCTCCGCAACGGGAGGGGCCACGATGGTGAGAGGCCCGTGTCCCGCACACAAAATAAAAATAAAAAATCATAATAATGTTAAAATTGGTTTTCTGTAATGAGAAAAAAAGATGAGACTGCCCATTTACCCTTCATAGCCTTTTATTTTAAGTGAGCTATTAACAAAACCATTCAAAGGTCTTTAACTTATCTAAAAGGACATGCTAAACATACTTTTACCTTTGAGGAACTGAAGTAAAAGTAGAGTAAACAACGATCTGGTTAAGTCTAATTCTATGATTTACAAGTTGTAACTGGACTCTTACCGTAACTCCCATATGAATCCCTGTAAAAGCTTCCACTTCAATATTCAGAATAATCTCTATCACGATTTCCACCATAGCCATCACCGTCACTGAATTTAAAAGAATGTCATAAATTATGTCATCAATTTAAATTATGTGTCACAATAACATAATTGAAACGAAGGTTTTTATTTGATATAAACACAACATTTTATACTACCTATGTCCTCTGGAGGGATGATCATTCTGAGAATTTGAATGTCCGTAATAACTGTGTGCATAGCGTCTACGTGGTGGAGTATAATCCTTGCTGGCTCAGGAGTGTGGATAATCTCTCCTTGAATAACTGAAATAAAGCAGCTAAAATTTTAAATGCAACTTATCATATCCAGAATATTTAAGAACTCAAGACAGCAAAAAGACAAAAACTTTTAAATGGGCAAAGGACTTGAATATACTTTTGTTTAAAGGAGATATACAATGAGCAACAAGGACATGAAAACCTGCTCAACATATTTATTAGGGAAATGAAATTCAAACCCAAAATGAAATATCTACTTTGCACGTATCACACTGGCTATAATGAAAAATAGACCCATAGAATATATCAAGTGTTGGTGCAGATGCAGAGAAACAAACCAAGTATATGTGCATGGCAGAAATGGAAAATAGTACAGGCTCTGTGGCAAAGATTAGCAGTTTCTTAAAAAATGTAAAGAATTCCTCTATGTCCCAGGAATTCCACTCCTTAAGTATACATACACTCAAAAAGAATTGAAAACAGGTACCCAAATGCTTGTACAGGAGTATTCATGACAGCACCATGATGGGAATAACTCACACAGATGGATAAACAAACCATGTTAACCACACATATAATGGAATATTTAGTCAGCCAAAAAAAAGAAGGTCTGAAGTACTGATTCACGCTACAGCATGAATGATCCTTGAAAATATTTATGCTAAGGGAAAGCTGGATAATAAAGGTCACATATTGTTTGCTTCCATTAGTATGATATATTCAGGAGTAGATAAATTCATAGATAAGGACACAGGTGGGTACCTACCGGGGACAAGGGGGGAGAAATTGGGTGTGACTGCTGATTAATTTTATTCTGGGGTAATGAAATGTTTTGGAACTGAACAGAGCTGGTGGTTGCATAACACTGTTAAGTGTGCTAAATGTTACTGAACTGTTCACTTTTAAATGTTCAATTTTGTGTTAGGTAAATTTCAACAAGAACAACAAAACGAACCATGACTTAATTCATATACTGTGCTTCCTATTACCTATCTTTAGTAGCATAACCACCATCTCTGTGACATATAGCCAACTCTCCGAAAAGAGACTGGCTCTCTACGAGGAGGACCTCCACAATTTTCTCTTCCATGTGATCCTGAACCTTGAATTTAAAAATGCTTATGTAAGTATCTCAGAATTGACAGTAATGTTTCAAAGAAAAATCCCAAAGTCTGATAGCCTTCCACTCTCCAAAATCATTTAAAAAAACTACCCCTTCTAAAATTCCATTTACGCACATTTTCGTTTCCCTTTCAATGGTACCACTGAACATTGTATTTTCTGACATCTCCCGTTCCCCATACAGTTGGCATAACCTTTAGATTACCAGCAGTAGGGAACACTTCTCAGACTTTGAGCAAAACATTGATTTTTGGTAACTACTGTCACATATTCAACCACCAAGTGGTCGGCTCTCTCCTTTAAGTGTACAACCTTAATTATGGACCTTGTATGAGGATAGCAATAGTGACTTCTCTTGTTTATTAGCAATAAAGGGCTCATTTGAAAAACACTGTACCGCTCCCAAAATATGAAACTATCTCCCATAAATAACGTTCTCTTCCTGTGTTAATTCTTATTCCTCATTCCTGGAGGTCACTAGGACCTTGTTTGTTCTCTTCTCTTGTTTGTTCACTAGGCTAACCATCTACTAATGGAAAGGGTAGGCTTCTTAGCTTCTGTTGTGTTTTGAAGTCAATATCGTGCTACATTTGGCTTCATTCATATTCTACACGTAAAAGGGCAATTTGATAATGGCTGTTTCAAGTCTCTACCATATTACGGATCAGAAAACAGTGCTAGAAAAGTTAAGAGCACAAACTACAGTTCATATGGCAAGTTTCAATTATTGTTTATAATAATTAATAAAACCAGCTAGCCAATATACATAGCTAAACTAGTCTACAGACCAGAACGTTCTCTCACAGGACATAGTTTCCATGAAAATTCTGATATTGAAACTATGTGATAAAGAAGCCTACTAACCAAAAAGTGTTAGCAGCAACTTAAATTAAGAGGAATTCTATAGCCAACATGGACTTACAAGCAATGTTTTCCCCACTGCAGTGCTAATCACCTACTACATCTATAATCAAAAACTGACAAGTTATTTCCCAACCACAAATCAATCAATAAATTAGTGATTGGTTAACATGTCCATATACTTCTCACTTTCCATTTTGCTTAAACATTCTGTTTAAAATAGCTCCCTCTCATTAATTAGAAACAACTGTCTCTGCATTATATAGCATTTACCTTGTCTTCCCACCCCCCTACTGCTTCGCCCTTGGCAACATCTCTTAGGAGGAGGACCTCCACTTCTGGAACATGGTCCTCTTTTAACTGGAAAGGCTCCCCTGGAAGAACTCGCCTTGGGACTAGGAGTGTGTCCACCACGACCTGTGTTTAAATGAAATCTTTTTAGTTAAGCAGAATCAACATTTTTTCATTGGGCAAGTTTCACTTATTGTTATAAATTTTCACTAAACAATTACTCCAGTCTTCAGCTTTCCTATCTGTCTAAACCAATATGATTGTTTCCTCATATGACACATAAGTCAGTAGAGTTCAAAGACTTACCGTAAAAGTCAGTTTGGGAAACGTAGGAACAAAACTGAAGAACCACTGGTATGAAAGTGCTCTGGGGAGAAGAGAGAGAGTACAGAAAAACCTGGATAAATTAAATGTAAAACTGAATTTTTCATCATTTTAGGAGGAAGATGGTAAGTTATTAGTTATATAATTCTGGTGTCAAGGAAGCTTTTGAAAAACACAACATCCTAGGTATAAATCAAAGCATTAAAAATAAAAAGGATGAATAAAAAATGCATTACCTAAAAGTTAAGTACATACATACAAATAACTCCCTTTGCCGGAGAATATCTGCTTATAACTTTACACTTGGTCCAGTATCCCTAGTTCTGCATCCATGGATTCAACCAACCTTGGATCACGTAGTGATCTTATATGTATTTATTGAAAAACAAAATCTGCTTGTAAGTTGATCAACAGTTCAGGCCTGTGTTATTCACAGATCAACTCTTAATGTTCATTTCTCAGTCAAAAGGGCTATGTTCTGTTCAATTTTAATAGTATTTAAGAAATGCACACTAAATACTGAAAACTGATGTGTTACCTTTCGAACCAGAAAGGTGTTTAGATGTATTCCAATTCCCCGGTAGTGCCACAGGCAAGAAAAAATGAGTACTCTTACACATGGCAGAATATGAACTGGTCAACTTTTCTCAAGCTCAAGATAGTGGGAAAAGAACAAAACTGTGTTATCTTAAAATGGGCACACCCTCTAACTGAACTTTCAAAAAACATTTCCTAAAATTCACACATGGAATTAGCACAAAAAGAAACTAAACGTTTTATTTCTGAAGACTGGTTCTGGTTAATAGATGAAGCAGAGGTTGTTAAATATATGGAAGTTTTTGAAATGCAAAGTGCTTTTCCTCCTTTTCTTACTAAGTAGAAAACTTCTCTGAAAAAAATCCAAAAAAAGGCATTTTCAACGACTTCCTCCTCTAATACACACACAAAGAAAACATACGTATTTCTGAAGCAGAGCTTTTTACTCTTTTCCTGGGTCAAAGACACCTTTTAGAATCTAAAGCTCTATTTATTTCCCTAAGGTATTTTCCCAAATGCAAACCACAGACCCAGGTAGAAAAGCCTCATATCAAAATGACAATGGAGATTTGCTTAGATGTCTGAACACATATACTTAAGACAAATACTGCAAGGTGAAACCTAAAATATGAAGTGTTTCGCCCTGAATTGTGGATATTCTGAGTGACTTTTATTTTCTGTTGTGGAGTTTTCAAGATTCTCTAGTATTTTTATGATGCAATAAGGCTACTCTCAGAATAAAATTAACCAATGTATTTTTAAGAGATTATGAATGAATCATTGATTTAAACTCATATCAAGTTATCGGTCCTAAAGTGAAAAATTCTAATGTATGATCAACAGTAGGAAACTCGGTAGAAAAATTCTCGAAGAAAAGAGGCAATTAGTAATAATGGTAAAAGAGACTGAATTTAGTTTAAAATTTATGCTATTCCCCTGTAAGGTGATTAACGTTTTGCACATTACCTAGTTAAGTCATTTTATAACTACAATAATTCTTCACCACTTAGAAATACTTCTGACTATCAATGTGAGTCATCATCTGATAGTTCTTACACACTACTTTGCTCATAAAGGATGGAATAAAAACTGAGAGGTTTCTATACAGTTAAACCTACTATTTTTCGGTCCTCTGGTTGCAGCCTTGTATTTCAAAACATTACCCAGGTGTCCTCCAGGTGAGGGATGCTCTCTTGCGCTCCCGCTTCCTCCTCTTCCATTTCCTCCTCTTCTATTTCCTCCTCTTCGATTTCTTCCTCTTCCATGTCTCGGATTTCTCAGATGGCCCCTGTTTCTTGCAGGAGGTTGTGGTCTCTGTGTACCACCGCTTTCCAAAGATCGTTGGTTGGCTTGCTCTACTTTAATTGCCTTTCCATGCAAAGACTAAACAGATTAAGTATAACATTAATAACATCACATCAAATTTATTTACCACTGCACTAGTCCAAGATCAGTCTTTTTTCCCCAAAGCAAACATTTTCTTCTGAAATGATTGTGTCCTTCACCATGCCAGATAAATGAGACTTAATGACTAACTGCCTTTCATTAAGTCATCCAACACAAAGTGTACGTATTGGCAATTAGAGCTCCCTGAAATGTCCTCTGGTATTAAAAGAAGATTAATACCTCTCACTTATCATGAGAGAATTTACCCTTTTCTTTTCTATAATGGAGAACTAAACTCACTTCCTTTCTCTACTTCTACCATTCAAAGTTTTCAGTGTCCCAAGGGTATATAAAAGTATACGTGTCATTTAAAAAATAAAATGATTCAGTTATTTATTCAAAATGGTTATTCCTACTTTAATTGTTTTTAGCATTTCTTAAATATTAAGGGAAAGAAAATTTTCCAACATGATTGTTCTTCTCTATTTACTTCTAATAATTTCCTTGATTTTTTTTTTTAAATAGAGCACTTATTTGGTCCTTAACATTTCTTGCCTTATTCAATTGTTTGAACATGTCCCCCAAGAGTCACTTCTTATAGTGGTACTTCATATTCTTATGTTTCAGAAATGCTTACACTTCTTAATCTTCCAACAACTTCCTACATTAACCTTCTATAGATGCCAGTGTGATTTTTGAAAACATAATTCAAATCATCATATAATTGCTCTCAGTAAAACACTCTAGCTGTTTCATGTTATCCTTGGAAAACAAATTTAAATGCTGAATTCCTACTAAGACGTCTGGTGGATATGGATGGGCCCTGGCCCAATACAAACAGCCTCAACAGCCATGTGCTCCCACGTTAGGGCCTCCTTTTCTGTTTCTGGGTCCAAAATATTTCCCACAGACTTATGAATGGCTGCCTCCCTTCCAACATTCAGGATTTAACATTCTTAGACCTATATGTATAGAAAACCAGTCCCCTTAAGCTCTAATGAAATTACCTACTTTATGTTCCTTAATATTTTTCATATGAAATTGTATTTATTTTTACTTGTACGTTTCTCATCACAAGTGTCCAAGAAAATAGGCATTTTGTATTACCCACAACCATTAATCAATTGCTAAAGCAATGCCTGGCAATAAAATATCTGTTGAATAAAGAATTGAAGAATAATGTCTACACGGACTACACGTTCTTGTGCTTGAAAACAAACAAATAATGGGGGTCTACTATCCTTCATGACACAAATTTACCTCTGCACCCAAAATAAAATCATGAGTCAAGATCAACTTTTAGGTACTACCATACCTTAAAATATGAAAGTAAAGTAAAAGGGTCAACATGTGCCAAGTGCCTGCAGCATACCAGAAACCAAGCTATAGGACAAAGGGAATTAATGTATGTGTTCCACACTATGAGAACTGAGATGCACTGGAAGTACTTTTAACAATCAACAATTCACAGGATGATGAATATAAAAAGATAGTACCTGCCATATAAAATGGGAAAAATATTACCTACAATATAAAAGAATTCTTTGAGCAAAGATGCAATTAAAAGTACAGTTGTAAGGGACAAATGATTATTTGTAACAGTGACACAAGGAAGAGTGACTCTGAAGTACAAAAAAGTCGAGACTTCAAAATGACAGTACGGGATATTGGGGAGAGCTCTACAGGCTAAAACTCATTTACTTTTACATTTGAATGCTAAAACAGGTTTAAAATATATTGTTAAAGCTCATGTTAATGTCAATCTCCTTCCAACCGGACAATCCAATACGTACGTGACAAAATGGAGAGTGAAGGCTTATAGGGCATCATGTTACTTTAAAAAATTAGAAAAAAAAATCTTGAAATAGTAATAAATGGAGAACACAAAATATTATTAAAGTCTCTTACTTTTCCATTCATATCTTGGACAGCATCCTTTGCATCTGCAGGATTCTCAAAAGTAATAAAAGCAAAGCCTCTAGACTTGTTTTTTTTTCTGATCCTTCATCAACATAACTGTAATATACATAAATATTTTTAATTTAAATTGCACATAAAATTGAACGTTTCATATTTTCAAAATAATCCATCCTTTGACACTTTCTCATAAGGCCTCCTTAATTTCATGTTATGGACACAGTGCAGTAACAGCCTCCCGGAAGTTACTTAAAAACAAAACAAACACCAAAAACAAATAAAGCAAAAAAACCCTTTCCATTTTATATCATTTCTAGTAGTTTAAAAAGAGAGTCAATAATTTCAACCATTCTACAGCTAGCATATCTCATCCCATTTCATGTCCTATGACCCCAGTATGTTTAAAAAGCCCTGGGACTTCCCTGGTGGTCCAGTGGATAAGACTCCACGTTCCCAATGAAGGGGACACGGGTCTGATCCCTCGTCAGGCAACTAAGATCCACATGCCGCATGCCACTGTGCGTGGGCTTGATCCCTGGTCAGGTAAGTAAAACCCAGCATGCTGCAAAGCGTGGCTGGGGTGAAGAAAGAAACGCTGCTTTTTTCCCTTCTCAGTAGTAGGAGCCCCTAAGTTGTACAATTTCCCTCATTGCCCAGTGCTTTCCTAATAAAAAACAGAAACTTTAAAAAAAACTGCTCGTGTGTTACAAATAGAAAAAGCACTTTAACTTAGCTGTTCAATGGTGTGTGTTTAATACACATTTGCCTCGAACATATATATATACATATATATATATATATATATATGTATATATATAGGTTCTAAAAATTACCTTCCATAATGTGACCATATTTCCCAAATACCACTTCAAGAGAATTTTCATTGGTGTCAGCATGGAGGCCTCCTATGAACAGTTTCCCAGCCTGGTCTGCTTCCGCCATTTTTCTGTAAGTAATTAAAAATATATCTTTATACATATAGCAAAAAATAAATTATAAGCAAAAACTATTACACCTGTTTATAACTCAACTGAAGTACCCTATATCAGTGAAAATATTTGCCGTTTCTTACTTAAAAGAGAGGAAACTTGTAACACAAAGCAAAACAAGCACTGGCGTAACAAATGCTCCATTCTTTATAGATATCTTACAAAAACCTGTATGTAAAAACTAGATTAGAAGGCAACTGTAAATTAGTTTACCTGCAGGGTTCAAGGCTTCTTTTCCAAAACACAACAAAAAAAATAAGCAATAATAAATGGTCCTGGATTCTACACATCTAACAGTTAATATGTTTTATGAACTGTGCAGAATATACCTTAAACATATTTTTAAATTTTTCACATCTACTCACATTTTTCTTGTCTATGCATCAAATAATGTTTAAAATAATGTTTTCCCACAAACTTTAAAAGTGGTAAGTCATAAAAGCAAAGGAGGGAGTTACTTCCTTTATTGAGGAAAATGCAAACTGTGTTTACTTAGATCGAGAGACTTTAAGAAACACTGGTCAAAAGAGAGTACCATTCTTTATATGCCAAATTAAATCAGACGCTTTTTGTCAAGTGAATCAACATTTTGACATTTGATAACTAAAATTACAAGTTTTAAATCATTTAAGTTAAAACAGCTATCTTGCTTGTATTGCTCAGTACCTCTGCTTTCACAAAGAAACCCCGAGGAAACAAAAAAGAAAAAAGAAATACTGCACGAGAGGGCTTCCCTGGTGGCGCAGTGGTTGACAGTCCGCCTGCCTACCCAGGGGACACGGGTTCGGCACCGCTCCGGGAGGAGCCCACCAGCCGCGGAGCGGATGGGCCCGTGAGCCATGGCCGCTGGGCCTGCGCGTCTGGAGCCTCTGGGTACCGAGCCCGTGCTCCGCGGTGGGAGGGGCCACAGCAGTGAGAGGCCCGCATACCGCAAAAAACAAAAGCGCAAGCGGAACAAACTGGCGCCCGGCATACGCTCCACTACCCGCATGTGAGAGTAAACAGCAAAGAGGGTACGCCGCTAATCACACTTAAGTTATCTACTCAATATTCCCTCCCGCAGCATTTCAAACCTAGCTCCACCCCCACCCCCAACTTCGCAATTCACGGACCAACTCCAGGAACTTCACTGGCTTTTCATCGCTGCCTTGGCAACTGATTCTCCAGGAGAACAAACAGTAAACGTACTGTTCAAGAACAACTGATAGACTTCTCCAGACACTGTCTATTCAGACATAGTTATACAAACACCACTTACTCGGCTCTTATCTCTTACAGAAAAAGCCTGAGAGAAAAATCAACATCTGAATTACCATGCTTTCTCTGGTAACAGGAGAACATATAGGTCTCAACTCTTTCTCCTGAGGTATAAATTATTCTCTCCTCCCTAAAATGCCGAATTTCTTACCTTATTTTGTCCTCCTCTTCAGAAGTCCTCCTTCCGCGTCTCTTCAGACGACCGTTAACTAAACTAAGGCTCGAGAGCAAGCGCTCTACTTCTAGAAAGAGGCTAAGGAACCAGATGTAGCGGTAGGTGGGGGAAGGGATGAGCCGCAGGGGAGGTAGGGAAGATGGAAGATGTGGAGGTAGGGGAGGAGTGAACAGAGAAACTCGCGGGAGAACTCGCGGGAGAAACTCTAAAGAAAACTGCAACAGCAGAATGTGTTCTCTACTTTTTACTGCATACTTTTCCCAGTTGCTTTAATTTAATCAATATAAAGGAGAAGGGCTTCCCAGGTGGCGCAGTGGTTGAGAGTCCGCCTGCCCATGCAGGGGACGTGGGTTCGTGCCCCGGTCCGGGAGGATCCCACATGCCCCTGAGCTGCTGGGCCCCTGAGCCATGGCCGCTGAGCCTGCTCGTCTGAAGCTTGTGCTCCACAACGGGAGAGGCCACAACGGTGAGATGCCCGCGTACCGTAAAAAAAAAAAAAAAGGAAAACGCATTTTGGGCTAATAACGTGAAGCTCCAGGTAATCAGTAGGGAGAGTTCAGGGATTTCTTGATAGATGTAAAATGGGGAGGACCAGATCATGAAGCATTTTGCTTGCTATGCAGATATGCTAGTTACTTAATTTTTTTAGTGGAACTGTTAGAATAATCTGAAACAGAAATATGAATGTCTAGAAGATATAATGCGTATAGTGATTTAATATGATACGAAGTCAGGCAGACAGAAAATAATCTAAACTTCAAAATTTAGTAGTTATATGAAACTGGGTAAGCTACCTAAACTCTTAAATTTACCCAGTCTACGAAAACAAGATGATAAAGAATTATCAGATAGGGTTATTGTGAGGTTAAATGATGTACTGAGCACATTGAGCACAACGCCGAAAACATAATTCAGGGTTCAAAACAAAAGTGTGAAAATATTGTCATTACTTTTATATTAAGTGGGAGCCTGAGGTTAATTTGTAATCCTGCCTTTTTTAGAGACTGGTCCAAATCATGAAACTGTTTTGGTTTTTGGTTTTTTCTTTTTGCGGTATGCCGGCCTCTGACCGTTGTAGCCCCTCCCATTGCAAAGCACAGGCTCCAGAAGCCAGTCTCAGCGACCATGGCTCACGGGCCCAACCGCTCCGCGGCATGTGGGATCCTCCCGGACCGGGGCACGAACCCGTGTCCCCTGCATCGGCAGCCGGACTCTCAACCACTGGGCCACTAGGGAAGCCCAGATCTGTGGTGTTAATGCTTTGCATTGGTAGTGTCTTAATCGTATATTAACCATTATTGAGCACTTGAGAAAACTATGCAATGAAAAGTGTTCATGTAAACACCAGTTGATCAGTTGATGGTGATCAGTTAGTATTTCTTGGGACACTTTCCATAGTCTAGATAGAAAACAGCTGTATGCATTATACACAAGCTGATCTTTAAATCAGGCAAAGTTATAACTGTTCCCTAATTCAGGGGTTTTATGGTTTCTACCTAATATGTAGGCCAACCGGCAGCTTCCAAGCAAGTCTACTGGAAGGGACAAGTTCAGTATATAGTAGGAAATCAAAGAATTGTTAGTATTTCAATAATGATTGTTTAATATTTTAATCCTCTGCCTGACAGGAAAGAAACACGAGAGGAAAAACAATTGATATTAAATCTCAGATGGTGTCTGAGAAAATCATCTTATAGAGGTTTGGATATCACTCATTCATGAACAAAATTAAATCTGGATGTTAAGCATGTTTTTCAGTGACTGCAATGCAATTAAAGGACTGTGAGGTTAAGATTACTGTAATTGCTACAGCAGGCGAGTAGCTAGATATGAGCAGAGTAATGGAAGAGGGGCCAGGTGGCAGGAAATCAAGCACCTGGTAAAGAGCAGAGGTCCATGGGCCAACAAAGAAAAACAGAAACCTCCAGACTGACAGGAAACTGCACATTTTCGGTGGTAAGTGTCCTGAAGGCAGACAAAGAGAGATGAGGAAAGACAGGAATCTCCTACTTCCAAATGTAACCTGTTGCTCATTATGCTCTCCTTACAATAAAATTAGCCTTGCAGACAAGCAGCACACACCATGCAGTGAGGCCATGACACTTCTGATTAAGCTAAATAAGGACAAAAATCCCTTCTGGAGCTGCAAAGAAACAGGGAATTTGACCCCCAAACTCCTGCTTCCCCAATGAGTATGCCACCCCTTCCTTTGTATGCCCCTCATAACTGGCTTGCCAATGGAACCCAGGGCAGCAGCTCCTCACCTAACTGCCTGCTCTCCCTGAGGGCATATTCTTGCTTAAATAAATCCTCACTTTACTTGCTTAACCGCCTGTCTCATGCCCAACTCTTGGCATGAAGAGCAAGAAGCTTCAATTCACTGGGAACACAATGAGTATTTTTACACACGAGGAAGAAAGGAACAAACACATTTCTCTTAAAAACTAGTGGAGAAATACATGTTTTCTGTTAATAGCAAAGACTGGGTTACATAAGAAGCCGTGAAATTGAGAAAAACCATGACTTGCTTTACTGTTCTGGAACCAAACCCACAGTATCCCTGTATTTTGAAGATCACCCAACTGTTAAACACTTAAGAGTTTTATGGGTTTTTCATGAACAGGTACTCAGGAAAAAGTAAACGGTTCAGTTTTGGGTTCGAAACTTCGTTTGCTTTATCCTTCCTTTTAAGGATTTGACTCATCAATCTGATATGTTAGATACTAAAAGCAAACCTTTCATGCCCCGTAGGATTTTATGAAATACAGTACTTTAAGGCCAGCCAAGAAAATTAAACATAAAATTCTGTGGTCATTGAGACATCCTCCCTCCCTCCCTAATATCTGCATTACACATTAACCAGAGTTCCTCAAAGACAGATTGCCTTCCTGATCATAAAGGTCAATTATTTTACCTTCCTCTGACACTTAGGCTGTAACTTCTTAAAAAGAATACTGTTCTTTCCCAGCTCTGTACTGGGATCATGCTGACTTGCTGCTCACTTTGTACCTGCTTACCCAGACTACGTATCCCTGCTGATCTTCATGTAAAATATCTGTATGTCACTTTGATGTGATATACTGTCCTTTCTCTTCAAAATGAATGTAACCATGCCTTTGACTTCTAACAGGTAGAACAGTCCTCAGAACTTTCTGAGTCTGTCTCCTGAGTTATAATCCTCAGTTTGGCTCAAATAATACTCTCCTTCCCCTGAACTTCATTTTTGCTGTTCCTTTAAAAGGAAATTGCAGATTTCTGTACTAGTTTTGCAGATTCCAATTTGGCTTAAAGTTTTTACACTCCAGTTTCTTCCCAAATTGTAAGCATTACTCATTAAATGTCACCTGAAGTCACTGACAAAAAACCCTTAACCCTCCAGATAACTCTATACTTATGAGTATATTACGAAACCCTTTGTGTTACATCAAGCACACCAACATAAAGTTAAAATCAGTATTACTTAAAACGTTTCCCAATGTCTTAAAATCTAGGGGTACTAACTTTCACTAAGATATATATACTCAGAAAAGTTAACTGGTTCCATTTACATTGAGTGGAAAATTGGTTTTATAACCATTATTCCCACGTTGGTCATCTGCCACTTGAATATGGATCAGAAAATAGATACTTAACCTCAAGATTTCTTAAACTCTTTACAGTCACCTGTCTCAATTTTCCTTTCATCTATACTATGGCTTTAAAGGGATAAAGACACATCGACTTTCACTAATAATGCAAGCATTGTTTCTCAGCCTTTTTGGAGACTTCTCAAACCTTTTACATGTTTACAAGCTTTCAAAAAGGAACATGTAATTTCTTTAGCCTAACTGGAAAACAGTCACAGCTTGCGATGGAGAAATAACACATTGCTTAATTTTGAATACATTCACGTACAAAGGAAAAGTTTAGGCAAACAGCACAATTCACCCTCCAAACAAAAGTTTTATGCTTGTTTAACTCAGCAGTATCATCAACAAAACATATTTCACGAAATTTTTTTACTCTGAAAATTTTGAACATTTGAAACACGACTTCTACTTTTCAATTAACATTAACAACATGAAAGTCCTCTGAATAATTCCATGTTTCCCCTTTGTCTGAAACTTCCTAGAGGAAAAGTTAATATATGCCTCTTCCCCCCAAACCAACATTTTTCTTTTAGTAGTGTTCAAGCATCAATTAAGGAAAACAACTTAAACTTTTCCTTTGTAACGAACATTTGGTGCATGACTGAGTGTTAATTTTTAATATCTGCTTCGGCCCTCTCTTTCAGATTGGCTTCCCGCATAACCTCGTCTGGAAGCCCCACAAACTGAGCTACTGTATGAGTCACGGGGAGCAAGGTACTCCCTATTCACAGAGGGTGGAAACCCTCATTGTTCCTGTCTTCTACGCTTTCGACCCCTTGGATAAGTATTACTTTGCCTGCTGGAGTAACCTTCCGGACCTCCTCCATATCCATCTCTCATATTGCTATCACAGCGACTGCTTCCACCGTAAGTCACAGGGGCCCTTCGTGCTGCTGGTGCACCACGGGAGTCACATGGGAAGTTACTGATTGATAAACAAACGCTAAACATTACAAATTTTTCTGGGATCATATAACATGACTTACAGTGCTAAATATTTGAAAAGATAAGCTTCAGCTCTCTCTGCTATGAAAATATAAACTAGGTAGCAACGGTGAAGGGCTTCTACATTTCTTTAAAAGAGCGAGCAATATTTTTCAGCCTAAGTAGTTTCTTTGAAAGTAAAAGCCCCTATTTTAGCATTTTTAAATAATCAGTCGAGTGGCAACTTTTAACAAGATTCAGTGGGGCTTCCCTGGTGGCGCAGTGGTTGACAGTCCGACTGCCGATGCAGGGGACACGGGTTCGTGCCCCGGTCCAGGAGGATCCCACATGCCGGGGAGCGGTTGGGACCGTGGGCCATGCATGGCCTCTGGGACTCCGCGTCAGGAGCCTGTGCTCCGCAACGGGAGGGGCCACGATGGTGAGAGGCCCGTGTCCCGCACACAAAATAAAAATAAAAAATCATAATAATGTTAAAATTGGTTTTCTGTAATGAGAAAAAAAGATGAGACTGCCCATTTACCCTTCATAGCCTTTTATTTTAAGTGAGCTATTAACAAAACCATTCAAAGGTCTTTAACTTATCTAAAAGGACATGCTAAACATACTTTTACCTTTGAGGAACTGAAGTAAAAGTAGAGTAAACAACGATCTGGTTAAGTCTAATTCTATGATTTACAAGTTGTAACTGGACTCTTACCGTAACTCCCATATGAATCCCTGTAAAAGCTTCCACTTCAATATTCAGAATAATCTCTATCACGATTTCCACCATAGCCATCACGGTCACTGAATTTAAAAGAATGTCATAAATTATGTCATCAATTTAAATTATGTGTCACAATAACATAATTGAAACGAAGGTTTTTATTTGATATAAACACAACATTTTATATTACCTATGTCCTCTAGAGGGATGATCATTCCGAGAATTTGAATGTCCGTAATAACTGTGTGCATAGCGTCTACGTGGTGGAGTATAATCCTTGCTGGCTCAGGAGTGTGGATAATCTCTCCTTGAATAACTGAAATAAAGCAGCTAAAATTTTAAATGCAACTTATCATATCCAGAATATTTAAGAACTCAAGACAGCAAAAAGACAAAAACTTTTAAATGGGCAAAGGACTTGAATATACTTTTGTTTAAAGGAGATATACAATGAGCAACAAGGACATGAAAACCTGCTCAACATATTTATTAGGGAAATGAAATTCAAACCCAAAATGAAATATCTACTTTGCACGTATCACACTGGCTATAATGAAAAATAGACCCATAGAATATATCAAGTGTTGGTGCAGATGCAGAGAAACAAACCAAGTATATGTGCATGGCAGAAATGGAAAATAGTACAGGCTCTGTGGCAAAGATTAGCAGTTTCTTAAAAAATGTAAAGAATTCCTCTATGTCCCAGGAATTCCACTCCTTAAGTATACATACACTCAAAAAGAATTGAAAACAGGTACCCAAATGCTTGTACAGGAGTATTCATGACAGCACCATGATGGGAATAACTCACACAGATGGATAAACAAACCATGTTAACCACACATATAATGGAATATTTAGTCAGCCAAAAAAAAGAAGGTCTGAAGTACTGATTCACGCTACAGCATGAATGATCCTTGAAAATATTTATGCTAAGGGAAAGCTGGATAATAAAGGTCACATATTGTTTGCTTCCATTAGTATGATATATTCAGGAGTAGATAAATTCATAGATAAGGACACAGGTGGGTACCTACCGGGGACAAGGGGGGAGAAATTGGGTGTGACTGCTGATTAATTTTATTCTGGGGTAATGAAATGTTTTGGAACTGAACAGAGCTGGTGG
Organism: Mesoplodon bidens; assembly: GCF_964165515.1. Lineage (NCBI taxonomy): Eukaryota > Metazoa > Chordata > Mammalia > Artiodactyla > Ziphiidae > Mesoplodon > Mesoplodon bidens. The sequence continues at coordinate 92,834 of NW_027672653.1, read as the reverse complement.
TTGCATAACACTGTTAAGTGTGCTAAATGTTACTGAACTGTTCACTTTTAAATGTTCAATTTTGTGTTAGGTAAATTTCAACAAGAACAACAAAACGAACCATGACTTAATTCATATACTGTGCTTCCTATTACCTATCTTTAGTAGCATAACCACCATCTCTGTGACATATAGCCAACTCTCCGAAAAGAGACTGGCTCTCTACGAGGAGGACCTCCACAATTTTCTCTTCCATGTGATCCTGAACCTTGAATTTAAAAATGCTTATGTAAGTATCTCAGAATTGACAGTAATGTTTCAAAGAAAAATCCCAAAGTCTGATAGCCTTCCACTCTCCAAAATCATTTAAAAAAACTACCCCTTCTAAAATTCCATTTACGCACATTTTCGTTTCCCTTTCAATGGTACCACTGAACATTGTATTTTCTGACATCTCCCGTTCCCCATACAGTTGGCATAACCTTTAGATTACCAGCAGTAGGGAACACTTCTCAGACTTTGAGCAAAACATTGATTTTTGGTAACTACTGTCACATATTCAACCACCAAGTGGTCGGCTCTCTCCTTTAAGTGTACAACCTTAATTATGGACCTTGTATGAGGATAGCAATAGTGACTTCTCTTGTTTATTAGCAATAAAGGGCTCATTTGAAAAACACTGTACCGCTCCCAAAATATGAAACTATCTCCCATAAATAACGTTCTCTTCCTGTGTTAATTCTTATTCCTCATTCCTGGAGGTCACTAGGACCTTGTTTGTTCTCTTCTCTTGTTTGTTCACTAGGCTAACCATCTACTAATGGAAAGGGTAGGCTTCTTAGCTTCTGTTGTGTTTTGAAGTCAATATCGTGCTACATTTGGCTTCATTCATATTCTACACGTAAAAGGGCAATTTGATAATGGCTGTTTCAAGTCTCTACCATATTACGGATCAGAAAACAGTGCTAGAAAAGTTAAGAGCACAAACTACAGTTCATATGGCAAGTTTCAATTATTGTTTATAATAATTAATAAAACCAGCTAGCCAATATACATAGCTAAACTAGTCTACAGAGCAGAACGTTCTCTCACAGGACATAGTTTCCATGAAAATTCTGATATTGAAACTATGTGATAAAGAAGCCTACTAACCAAAAAGTGTTAGCAGCAACTTAAATTAAGAGGAATTCTATAGCCAACATGGACTTACAAGCAATGTTTTCCCCACTGCAGTGCTAATCACCTACTACATCTATAATCAAAAACTGACAAGTTATTTCCCAACCACAAATCAATCAATAAATTAGTGATTGGTTAACATGTCCATATACTTCTCACTTTCCATTTTGCTTAAACATTCTGTTTAAAATAGCTCCCTCTCATTAATTAGAAACAACTGTCTCTGCATTATATAGCATTTACCTTGTCTTCCCACCCCCCTACTGCTTCGCCCTTGGCAACATCTCTTAGGAGGAGGACCTCCACTTCTGGAACATGGTCCTCTTTTAACTGGAAAGGCTCCCCTGGAAGAACTCGCCTTGGGACTAGGAGTGTGTCCACCACGACCTGTGTTTAAATGAAATCTTTTTAGTTAAGCAGAATCAACATTTTTTCATTGGGCAAGTTTCACTTATTGTTATAAATTTTCACTAAACAATTACTCCAGTCTTCAGCTTTCCTATCTGTCTAAACCAATATGATTGTTTCCTCATATGACACAGAAGTCAGTAGAGTTCAAAGACTTACCGTAAAAGTCAGTTTGGGAAACGTAGGAACAAAACTGAAGAACCACTGGTATGAAAGTGCTCTGGGGAGAAGAGAGAGAGTACAGAAAAACCTGGATAAATTAAATGTAAAACTGAATTTTTCATCATTTTAGGAGGAAGATGGTAAGTTATTAGTTATATAATTCTGGTGTCAAGGAAGCTTTTGAAAAACACAACATCCTAGGTATAAATCAAAGCATTAAAAATAAAAAGGATGAATAAAAAATGCATTACCTAAAAGTTAAGTACATACATACAAATAACTCCCTTTGCCGGAGAATATCTGCTTATAACTTTACACTTGGTCCAGTATCCCTAGTTCTGCATCCATGGATTCAACCAACCTTGGATCACGTAGTGATCTTATATGTATTTATTGAAAAACAAAATCTGCTTGTAAGTTGATCAACAGTTCAGGCCTGTGTTATTCACAGATCAACTCTTAATGTTCATTTCTCAGTCAAAAGGGCTATGTTCTGTTCAATTTTAATAGTATTTAAGAAATGCACACTAAATACTGAAAACTGATGTGTTACCTTTCGAACCAGAAAGGTGTTTAGATGTATTCCAATTCCCCGGTAGTGCCACAGGCAAGAAAAAATGAGTACTCTTACACATGGCAGAATATGAACTGGTCAACTTTTCTCAAGCTCAAGATAGTGGGAAAAGAACAAAACTGTGTTATCTTAAAATGGGCACACCCTCTAACTGAACTTTCAAAAAACATTTCCTAAAATTCACACATGGAATTAGCACAAAAAGAAACTAAACGTTTTATTTCTGAAGACTGGTTCTGGTTAATAGATGAAGCAGAGGTTGTTAAATATATGGAAGTTTTTGAAATGCAAAGTGCTTTTCCTCCTTTTCTTACTAAGTAGAAAACTTCTCTGAAAAAAATCCAAAAAAAGGCATTTTCAACGACTTCCTCCTCTAATACACACACAAAGAAAACATACGTATTTCTGAAGCAGAGCTTTTTACTCTTTTCCTGGGTCAAAGACACCTTTTAGAATCTAAAGCTCTATTTATTTCCCTAAGGTATTTTCCCAAATGCAAACCACAGACCCAGGTAGAAAAGCCTCATATCAAAATGACAATGGAGATTTGCTTAGATGTCTGAACACATATACTTAAGACAAATACTGCAAGGTGAAACCTAAAATATGAAGTGTTTCGCCCTGAATTGTGGATATTCTGAGTGACTTTTATTTTCTGTTGTGGAGTTTTCAAGATTCTCTAGTATTTTTATGATGCAATAAGGCTACTCTCAGAATAAAATTAACCAATGTATTTTTAAGAGATTATGAATGAATCATTGATTTAAACTCATATCAAGTTATCGGTCCTAAAGTGAAAAATTCTAATGTATGATCAACAGTAGGAAACTCGGTAGAAAAATTCTCGAAGAAAAGAGGCAATTAGTAATAATGGTAAAAGAGACTGAATTTAGTTTAAAATTTATGCTATTCCCCTGTAAGGTGATTAACGTTTTGCACATTACCTAGTTAAGTCATTTTATAACTACAATAATTCTTCACCACTTAGAAATACTTCTGACTATCAATGTGAGTCATCATCTGATAGTTCTTACACACTACTTTGCTCATAAAGGATGGAATAAAAACTGAGAGGTTTCTATACAGTTAAACCTACTATTTTTCGGTCCTCTGGTTGCAGCCTTGTATTTCAAAACATTACCCAGGTGTCCTCCAGGTGAGGGATGCTCTCTTGCGCTCCCGCTTCCTCCTCTTCCATTTCCTCCTCTTCTATTTCCTCCTCTTCGATTTCTTCCTCTTCCATGTCTCGGATTTCTCAGATGGCCCCTGTTTCTTGCAGGAGGTTGTGGTCTCTGTGTACCACCGCTTTCCAAAGATCGTTGGTTGGCTTGCTCTACTTTAATTGCCTTTCCATCCAAAGACTAAACAGATTAAGTATAACATTAATAACATCACATCAAATTTATTTACCACTGCACTAGTCCAAGATCAGTCTTTTTTCCCCAAAGCAAACATTTTCTTCTGAAATGATTGTGTCCTTCACCATGCCAGATAAATGAGACTTAATGAGTAACTGCCTTTCATTAAGTCATCCAACACAAAGTGTACGTATTGGCAATTAGAGCTCCCTGAAATGTCCTCTGGTATTAAAAGAAGATTAATACCTCTCACTTATCATGAGAGAATTTACCCTTTTCTTTTCTATAATGGAGAACTAAACTCACTTCCTTTCTCTACTTCTACCATTCAAAGTTTTCAGTGTCCCAAGGGTATATAAAAGTATACGTGTCATTTAAAAAATAAAATGATTCAGTTATTTATTCAAAATGGTTATTCCTACTTTAATTGTTTTTAGCATTTCTTAAATATTAAGGGAAAGAAAATTTTCCAACATGATTGTTCTTCTCTATTTACTTCTAATAATTTCCTTGATTTTTTTTTTTAAATAGAGCACTTATTTGGTCCTTAACATTTCTTGCCTTATTCAATTGTTTGAACATGTCCCCCAAGAGTCACTTCTTATAGTGGTACTTCATATTCTTATGTTTCAGAAATGCTTACACTTCTTAATCTTCCAACAACTTCCTACATTAACCTTCTATAGATGCCAGTGTGATTTTTGAAAACATAATTCAAATCATCATATAATTGCTCTCAGTAAAACACTCTAGCTGTTTCATGTTATCCTTGGAAAACAAATTTAAATGCTGAATTCCTACTAAGACGTCTGGTGGATATGGATGGGCCCTGGCCCAATACAAACAGCCTCAACAGCCATGTGCTCCCACGTTAGGGCCTCCTTTTCTGTTTCTGGGTCCAAAATATTTCCCACAGACTTATGAATGGCTGCCTCCCTTCCAACATTCAGGATTTAACATTCTTAGACCTATATGTATAGAAAACCAGTCCCCTTAAGCTCTAATGAAATTACCTACTTTATGTTCCTTAATATTTTTCATATGAAATTGTATTTATTTTTACTTGTACGTTTCTCATCACAAGTGTCCAAGAAAATAGGCATTTTGTATTACCCACAACCATTAATCAATTGCTAAAGCAATGCCTGGCAATAAAATATCTGTTGAATAAAGAATTGAAGAATAATGTCTACACGGACTACACGTTCTTGTGCTTGAAAACAAACAAATAATGGGGGTCTACTATCCTTCATGACACAAATTTACCTCTGCACCCAAAATAAAATCATGAGTCAAGATCAACTTTTAGGTACTACCATACCTTAAAATATGAAAGTAAAGTAAAAGGGTCAACATGTGCCAAGTGCCTGCAGCATACCAGAAACCAAGCTATAGGACAAAGGGAATTAATGTATGTGTTCCCCACTATGAGAACTGAGATGCACTGGAAGTACTTTTAACAATGAACAATTCACAGGATGATGAATATAAAAAGATAGTACCTGCCATATAAAATGGGAAAAATATTACCTACAATATAAAAGAATTCTTTGAGCAAAGATGCAATTAAAAGTACAGTTGTAAGGGACAAATGATTATTTGTAACAGTGACACAAGGAAGAGTGACTCTGAAGTACAAAAAAGTCGAGACTTCAAAATGACAGTACGGGATATTGGGGAGAGCTCTACAGGCTAAAACTCATTTACTTTTACATTTGAATGCTAAAACAGGTTTAAAATATATTGTTAAAGCTCATGTTAATGTCAATCTCCTTCCAACCGGACAATCCAATACGTACGTGACAAAATGGAGAGTGAAGGCTTATAGGGCATCATGTTACTTTAAAAAATTAGAAAAAAAAATCTTGAAATAGTAATAAATGGAGAACACAAAATATTATTAAAGTCTCTTACTCTTCCATTCATATCTTGGACAGCATCCTTTGCATCTGCAGGATTCTCAAAAGTAATAAAAGCAAAGCCTCTAGACTTGTTTTTTTTTCTGATCCTTCATCAACATAACTGTAATATACATAAATATTTTTAATTTAAATTTCACATAAAATTGAACGTTTCATATTTTCAAAATAATCCATCCTTTGACACTTTCTCATAAGGCCTCCTTAATTTCATGTTATGGACACAGTGCAGTAACAGCCTCCCGGAAGTTACTTAAAAACAAAACAAACACCAAAAACAAATAAAGCAAAAAAACCCTTTCCATTTTATATCATTTCTAGTAGTTTAAAAAGAGAGTCAATAATTTCAACCATTCTACAGCTAGCATATCTCATCCCATTTCATGTCCTATGACCCCAGTATGTTTAAAAAGCCCTGGGACTTCCCTGGTGGTCCAGTGGATAAGACTCCACGTTCCCAATGAAGGGGACACGGGTCTGATCCCTCGTCAGGCAACTAAGATCCACATGCCGCATGCCACTGTGCGTGGGCTTGATCCCTGGTCAGGTAAGTAAAACCCAGCATGCTGCAAAGCGTGGCTGGGGTGAAGAAAGAAACGCTGCTTTTTTCCCTTCTCAGTAGTAGGAGCCCCTAAGTTGTACAATTTCCCTCATTGCCCAGTGCTTTCCTAATAAAAAACAGAAACTTTAAAAAAAACTGCTCGTGTGTTACAAATAGAAAAAGCACTTTAACTTAGCTGTTCAATGGTGTGTGTTTAATACACATTTGCCTCGAACATATATATATACATATATATATATATATATATATGTATATATATAGGTTCTAAAAATTACCTTCCATAATGTGACCATATTTCCCAAATACCACTTCAAGAGAATTTTCATTGGTGTCAGCATGGAGGCCTCCTATGAACAGTTTCCCAGCCTGGTCTGCTTCCGCCATTTTTCTGTAAGTAATTAAAAATATATCTTTATACATATAGCAAAAAATAAATTATAAGCAAAAACTATTACACCTGTTTATAACTCAACTGAAGTACCCTATATCAGTGAAAATATTTGCCGTTTCTTACTTAAAAGAGAGGAAACTTGTAACACAAAGCAAAACAAGCACTGGCGTAACAAATGCTCCATTCTTTATAGATATCTTACAAAAACCTGTATGTAAAAACTAGATTAGAAGGCAACTGTAAATTAGTTTACCTGCAGGGTTCAAGGCTTCTTTTCCAAAACACAACAAAAAAAATAAGCAATAATAAATGGTCCTGGATTCTACACATCTAACAGTTAATATGTTTTATGAACTGTGCAGAATATACCTTAAACATATTTTTAAATTTTTCACATCTACTCACATTTTTCTTGTCTATGCATCAAATAATGTTTAAAATAATGTTTTCCCACAAACTTTAAAAGTGGTAAGTCATAAAAGCAAAGGAGGGAGTTACTTCCTTTATTGAGGAAAATGCAAACTGTGTTTACTTAGATCGAGAGACTTTAAGAAACACTGGTCAAAAGAGAGTACCATTCTTTATATGCCAAATTAAATCAGACGCTTTTTGTCAAGTGAATCAACATTTTGACATTTGATAACTAAAATTACAAGTTTTAAATCATTTAAGTTAAAACAGCTATCTTGCTTGTATTGCTCAGTACCTCTGCTTTCACAAAGAAACCCCGAGGAAACAAAAAAGAAAAAAGAAATACTGCACGAGAGGGCTTCCCTGGTGGCGCAGTGGTTGACAGTCCGCCTGCCTACCCAGGGGACACGGGTTCGGCACCGCTCCGGGAGGAGCCCACCAGCCGCGGAGCGGATGGGCCCGTGAGCCATGGCCGCTGGGCCTGCGCGTCTGGAGCCTCTGGGTACCGAGCCCGTGCTCCGCGGTGGGAGGGGCCACAGCAGTGAGAGGCCCGCATACCGCAAAAAACAAAAGCGCAAGCGGAACAAACTGGCGCCCGGCATACGCTCCACTACCCGCATGTGAGAGTAAACAGCAAAGAGGGTACGCCGCTAATCACACTTAAGTTATCTACTCAATATTCCCTCCCGCAGCATTTCAAACCTAGCTCCACCCCCACCCCCAACTTCGCAATTCACGGACCAACTCCAGGAACTTCACTGGCTTTTCATCGCTGCCTTGGCAACTGATTCTCCAGGAGAACAAACAGTAAACGTACTGTTCAAGAACAACTGATAGACTTCTCCAGACACTGTCTATTCAGACATAGTTATACAAACACCACTTACTCGGCTCTTATCTCTTACAGAAAAAGCCTGAGAGAAAAATCAACATCTGAATTACCATGCTTTCTCTGGTAACAGGAGAACATATAGGTCTCAACTCTTTCTCCTGAGGTATAAATTATTCTCTCCTCCCTAAAATGCCGAATTTCTTACCTTATTTTGTCCTCCTCTTCAGAAGTCCTCCTTCCGCGTCTCTTCAGACGACCGTTAACTAAACTAAGGCTCGAGAGCAAGCGCTCTACTTCTAGAAAGAGGCTAAGGAACCAGATGTAGCGGTAGGTGGGGGAAGGGATGAGCCGCAGGGGAGGTAGGGAAGATGGAAGATGTGGAGGTAGGGGAGGGGTGAACAGAGAAACTCGCGGGAGAACTCGCGGGAGAAACTCTAAAGAAAACTGCAACAGCAGAATGTGTTCTCTACTTTTTACTGCATACTTTTCCCAGTTGCTTTAATTTAATCAATATAAAGGAGAAGGGCTTCCCAGGTGGCGCAGTGGTTGAGAGTCCGCCTGCCCATGCAGGGGACGTGGGTTCGTGCCCCGGTCCGGGAGGATCCCACATGCCCCTGAGCTGCTGGGCCCCTGAGCCATGGCCGCTGAGCCTGCTCGTCTGAAGCTTGTGCTCCACAACCGGAGAGGCCACAACGGTGAGATGCCCGCGTACCGTAAAAAAAAAAAAAAAGGAAAACGCATTTTGGGCTAATAACGTGAAGCTCCAGGTAATCAGTAGGGAGAGTTCAGGGATTTCTTGATAGATGTAAAATGGGGAGGACCAGATCATGAAGCATTTTGCTTGCTATGCAGATATGCTAGTTAATTAATTTTTTTAGTGGAACTGTTAGAATAATCTGAAACAGAAATATGAATGTCTAGAAGATATAATGCGTATAGTGATTTAATATGATACGAAGTCAGGCAGACAGAAAATAATCTAAACTTCAAAATTTAGTAGTTATATGAAACTGGGTAAGCTACCTAAACTCTTAAATTTACCCAGTCTACGAAAACAAGATGATAAAGAATTATCAGATAGGGTTATTGTGAGGTTAAATGATGTACTGAGCACATTGAGCACAACGCCGAAAACATAATTCAGGGTTCAAAACAAAAGTGTGAAAATATTGTCATTACTTTTATATTAAGTGGGAGCCTGAGGTTAATTTGTAATCCTGCCTTTTTTAGAGACTGGTCCAAATCATGAAACTGTTTTGGTTTTTGGTTTTTTCTTTTTGCGGTATGCCGGCCTCTGACCGTTGTAGCCCCTCCCATTGCAAAGCACAGGCTCCAGAAGCCAGTCTCAGCGACCATGGCTCACGGGCCCAACCGCTCCGCGGCATGTGGGATCCTCCCGGACCGGGGCACGAACCCGTGTCCCCTGCATCGGCAGCCGGACTCTCAACCACTGGGCCACTAGGGAAGCCCAGATCTGTGGTGTTAATGCTTTGCATTGGTAGTGTCTTAATCGTATATTAACCATTATTGAGCACTTGAGAAAACTATGCAATGAAAAGTGTTCATGTAAACACCAGTTGATCAGTTGATGGTGATCAGTTAGTATTTCTTGGGACACTTTCCATAGTCTAGATAGAAAACAGCTGTATGCATTATACACAAGCTGATCTTTAAATCAGGCAAAGTTATAACTGTTCCCTAATTCAGGGGTTTTATGGTTTCTACCTAATATGTAGGCCAACCGGCAGCTTCCAAGCAAGTCTACTGGAAGGGACAAGTTCAGTATATAGTAGGAAATCAAAGAATTGTTAGTATTTCAATAATGATTGTTTAATATTTTAATCCTCTGCCTGACAGGAAAGAAACACGAGAGGAAAAACAATTGATATTAAATCTCAGATGGTGTCTGAGAAAATCATCTTATAGAGGTTTGGATATCACTCATTCATGAACAAAATTAAATCTGGATGTTAAGCATGTTTTTCAGTGACTGCAATGCAATTAAAGGACTGTGAGGTTAAGATTACTGTAATTGCTACAGCAGGCGAGTAGCTAGATATGAGCAGAGTAATGGAAGAGGGGCCAGGTGGCAGGAAATCAAGCACCTGGTAAAGAGCAGAGGTCCATGGGCCAACAAAGAAAAACAGAAACCTCCAGACTGACAGGAAACTGCACATTTTCGGTGGTAAGTGTCCTGAAGGCAGACAAAGAGAGATGAGGAAAGACAGGAATCTCCTACTTCCAAATGTAACCTGTTGCTCATTATGCTCTCCTTACAATAAAATTAGCCTTGCAGACAAGCAGCACACACCATGCAGTGAGGCCATGACACTTCTGATTAAGCTAAATAAGGACAAAAATCCCTTCTGGAGCTGCAAAGAAACAGGGAATTTGACCCCCAAACTCCTGCTTCCCCAATGAGTATGCCACCCCTTCCTTTGTATGCCCCTCATAACTGGCTTGCCAATGGAACCCAGGGCAGCAGCTCCTCACCTAACTGCCTGCTCTCCCTGAGGGCATATTCTTGCTTAAATAAATCCTCACTTTACTTGCTTAACCGCCTGTCTCATGCCCAACTCTTGGCATGAAGAGCAAGAAGCTTCAATTCACTGGGAACACAATGAGTATTTTTACACACGAGGAAGAAAGGAACAAACACATTTCTCTTAAAAACTAGTGGAGAAATACATGTTTTCTGTTAATAGCAAAGACTGGGTTACATAAGAAGCCGTGAAATTGAGAAAAACCATGACTTGCTTTACTGTTCTGGAACCAAACCCACAGTATCCCTGTATTTTGAAGATCACCCAACTGTTAAACACTTAAGAGTTTTATGGGTTTTTCATGAACAGGTACTCAGGAAAAAGTAAACGGTTCAGTTTTGGGTTCGAAACTTCGTTTGCTTTATCCTTCCTTTTAAGGATTTGACTCATCAATCTGATATGTTAGATACTAAAAGCAAACCTTTCATGCCCCGTAGGATTTTATGAAATACAGTACTTTAAGGCCAGCCAAGAAAATTAAACATAAAATTCTGTGGTCATTGAGACATCCTCCCTCCCTCCCTAATATCTGCATTACACATTAACCAGAGTTCCTCAAAGACAGATTGCCTTCCTGATCATAAAGGTCAATTATTTTACCTTCCTCTGACACTTAGGCTGTAACTTCTTAAAAAGAATACTGTTCTTTCCCAGCTCTGTACTGGGATCATGCTGACTTGCTGCTCACTTTGTACCTGCTTACCCAGACTACGTATCCCTGCTGATCTTCATGTAAAATATCTGTATGTCACTTTGATGTGATATACTGTCCTTTCTCTTCAAAATGAATGTAACCATGCCTTTGACTTCTAACAGGTAGAACAGTCCTCAGAACTTTCTGAGTCTGTCTCCTGAGTTATAATCCTCAGTTTGGCTCAAATAATACTCTCCTTCCCCTGAACTTCATTTTTGCTGTTCCTTTAAAAGGAAATTGCAGATTTCTGTACTAGTTTTGCAGATTCCAATTTGGCTTAAAGTTTTTACACTCCAGTTTCTTCCCAAATTGTAAGCATTACTCATTAAATGTCACCTGAAGTCACTGACAAAAAACCCTTAACCCTCCAGATAACTCTATACTTATGAGTATATTACGAAACCCTTTGTGTTACATCAAGCACACCAACATAAAGTTAAAATCAGTATTACTTAAAACGTTTCCCAATGTCTTAAAATCTAGGGGTACTAACTTTCACTAAGATATATATACTCAGAAAAGTTAACTGGTTCCATTTACATTGAGTGGAAAATTGGTTTTATAACCATTATTCCCACGTTGGTCATCTGCCACTTGAATATGGATCAGAAAATAGATACTTAACCTCAAGATTTCTTAAACTCTTTACAGTCACCTGTCTCAATTTTCCTTTCATCTATACTATGGCTTTAAAGGGATAAAGACACATCGACTTTCACTAATAATGCAAGCATTGTTTCTCAGCCTTTTTGGAGACTTCTCAAACCTTTTACATGTTTACAAGCTTTCAAAAAGGAACATGTAATTTCTTTAGCCTAACTGGAAAACAGTCACAGCTTGCGATGGAGAAATAACACATTGCTTAATTTTGAATACATTCACGTACAAAGGAAAAGTTTAGGCAAACAGCACAATTCACCCTCCAAACAAAAGTTTTATGCTTGTTTAACTCAGCAGTATCATCAACAAAACATATTTCACGAAATTTTTTTACTCTGAAAATTTTGAACATTTGAAACACGACTTCTACTTTTCAATTAACATTAACAACATGAAAGTCCTCTGAATAATTCCATGTTTCCCCTTTGTCTGAAACTTCCTAGAGGAAAAGTTAATATATGCCTCTTCCCCCCAAACCAACATTTTTCTTTTAGTAGTGTTCAAGCATCAATTAAGGAAAACAACTTAAACTTTTCCTTTGTAACGAACATTTGGTGCATGACTGAGTGTTAATTTTTAATATCTGCTTCGGCCCTCTCTTTCAGATTGGCTTCCCGCATAACCTCGTCTGGAAGCCCCACAAACTGAGCTACTGTATGAGTCACGGGGAGCAAGGTACTCCCTATTCACAGAGGGTGGAAACCCTCATTGTTCCTGTCTTCTACGCTTTCGACCCCTTGGATAAGTATTACTTTGCCTGCTGGAGTAACCTTCCGGACCTCCTCCATATCCATCTCTCATATTGCTATCACAGCGACTGCTTCCACCGTAAGTCACAGGGGCCCTTCGTGCTGCTGGTGCACCACGGGAGTCACATGGGAAGTTACTGATTGATAAACAAACGCTAAACATTACAAATTTTTCTGGGATCATATAACATGACTTACAGTGCTAAATATTTGAAAAGATAAGCTTCAGCTCTCTCTGCTATGAAAATATAAACTAGGTAGCAACGGTGAAGGGCTTCTACATTTCTTTAAAAGAGCGAGCAATATTTTTCAGCCTAAGTAGTTTCTTTGAAAGTAAAAGCCCCTATTTTAGCATTTTTAAATAATCAGTCGAGTGGCAACTTTTAACAAGATTCAGTGGGGCTTCCCTGGTGGCGCAGTGGTTGACAGTCCGACTGCCGATGCAGGGGACACGGGTTCGTGCCCCGGTCCAGGAGGATCCCACATGCCGGGGAGCGGTTGGGACCGTGGGCCATGCATGGCCTCTGGGACTCCGCGTCAGGAGCCTGTGCTCCGCAACGGGAGGGGCCACGATGGTGAGAGGCCCGTGTCCCGCACACAAAATAAAAATAAAAAATCATAATAATGTTAAAATTGGTTTTCTGTAATGAGAAAAAAAGATGAGACTGCCCATTTACCCTTCATAGCCTTTTATTTTAAGTGAGCTATTAACAAAACCATTCAAAGGTCTTTAACTTATCTAAAAGGACATGCTAAACATACTTTTACCTTTGAGGAACTGAAGTAAAAGTAGAGTAAACAACGATCTGGTTAAGTCTAATTCTATGATTTACAAGTTGTAACTGGACTCTTACCGTAACTCCCATATGAATCCCTGTAAAAGCTTCCACTTCAATATTCAGAATAATCTCTATCACGATTTCCACCATAGCCATCACGGTCACTGAATTTAAAAGAATGTCATAAATTATGTCATCAATTTAAATTATGTGTCACAATAACATAATTGAAACGAAGGTTTTTATTTGATATAAACACAACATTTTATATTACCTATGTCCTCTAGAGGGATGATCATTCCGAGAATTTGAATGTCCGTAATAACTGTGTGCATAGCGTCTACGTGGTGGAGTATAATCCTTGCTGGCTCAGGAGTGTGGATAATCTCTCCTTGAATAACTGAAATAAAGCAGCTAAAATTTTAAATGCAACTTATCATATCCAGAATATTTAAGAACTCAAGACAGCAAAAAGACAAAAACTTTTAAATGGGCAAAGGACTTGAATATACTTTTGTTTAAAGGAGATATACAATGAGCAACAAGGACATGAAAACCTGCTCAACATATTTATTAGGGAAATGAAATTCAAACCCAAAATGAAATATCTACTTTGCACGTATCACACTGGCTATAATGAAAAATAGACCCATAGAATATATCAAGTGTTGGTGCAGATGCAGAGAAACAAACCAAGTATATGTGCATGGCAGAAATGGAAAATAGTACAGGCTCTGTGGCAAAGATTAGCAGTTTCTTAAAAAATGTAAAGAATTCCTCTATGTCCCAGGAATTCCACTCCTTAAGTATACATACACTCAAAAAGAATTGAAAACAGGTACCCAAATGCTTGTACAGGAGTATTCATGACAGCACCATGATGGGAATAACTCACACAGATGGATAAACAAACCATGTTAACCACACATATAATGGAATATTTAGTCAGCCAAAAAAAAGAAGGTCTGAAGTACTGATTCACGCTACAGCATGAATGATCCTTGAAAATATTTATGCTAAGGGAAAGCTGGATAATAAAGGTCACATATTGTTTGCTTCCATTAGTATGATATATTCAGGAGTAGATAAATTCATAGATAAGGACACAGGTGGGTACCTACCGGGGACAAGGGGGGAGAAATTGGGTGTGACTGCTGATTAATTTTATTCTGGGGTAATGAAATGTTTTGGAACTGAACAGAGCTGGTGGTTGCATAACACTGTTAAGTGTGCTAAATGTTACTGAACTGTTCACTTTTAAATGTTCAATTTTGTGTTAGGTAAATTTCAACAAGAACAACAAAACGAACCATGACTTAATTCATATACTGTGCTTCCTATTACCTATCTTTAGTAGCATAACCACCATCTCTGTGACATATAGCCAACTCTCCGAAAAGAGACTGGCTCTCTACGAGGAGGACCTCCACAATTTTCTCTTCCATGTGATCCTGAACCTTGAATTTAAAAATGCTTATGTAAGTATCTCAGAATTGACAGTAATGTTTCAAAGAAAAATCCCAAAGTCTGATAGCCTTCCACTCTCCAAAATCATTTAAAAAAACTACCCCTTCTAAAATTCCATTTACGCACATTTTCGTTTCCCTTTCAATGGTACCACTGAACATTGTATTTTCTGACATCTCCCGTTCCCCATACAGTTGGCATAACCTTTAGATTACCAGCAGTAGGGAACACTTCTCAGACTTTGAGCAAAACATTGATTTTTGGTAACTACTGTCACATATTCAACCACCAAGTGGTCGGCTCTCTCCTTTAAGTGTACAACCTTAATTATGGACCTTGTATGAGGATAGCAATAGTGACTTCTCTTGTTTATTAGCAATAAAGGGCTCATTTGAAAAACACTGTACCGCTCCCAAAATATGAAACTATCTCCCATAAATAACGTTCTCTTCCTGTGTTAATTCTTATTCCTCATTCCTGGAGGTCACTAGGACCTTGTTTGTTCTCTTCTCTTGTTTGTTCACTAGGCTAACCATCTACTAATGGAAAGGGTAGGCTTCTTAGCTTCTGTTGTGTTTTGAAGTCAATATCGTGCTACATTTGGCTTCATTCATATTCTACACGTAAAAGGGCAATTTGATAATGGCTGTTTCAAGTCTCTACCATATTACGGATCAGAAAACAGTGCTAGAAAAGTTAAGAGCACAAACTACAGTTCATATGGCAAGTTTCAATTATTGTTTATAATAATTAATAAAACCAGCTAGCCAATATACATAGCTAAACTAGTCTACAGAGCAGAACGTTCTCTCACAGGACATAGTTTCCATGAAAATTCTGATATTGAAACTATGTGATAAAGAAGCCTACTAACCAAAAAGTGTTAGCAGCAACTTAAATTAAGAGGAATTCTATAGCCAACATGGACTTACAAGCAATGTTTTCCCCACTGCAGTGCTAATCACCTACTACATCTATAATCAAAAACTGACAAGTTATTTCCCAACCACAAATCAATCAATAAATTAGTGATTGGTTAACATGTCCATATACTTCTCACTTTCCATTTTGCTTAAACATTCTGTTTAAAATAGCTCCCTCTCATTAATTAGAAACAACTGTCTCTGCATTATATAGCATTTACCTTGTCTTCCCACCCCCCTACTGCTTCGCCCTTGGCAACATCTCTTAGGAGGAGGACCTCCACTTCTGGAACATGGTCCTCTTTTAACTGGAAAGGCTCCCCTGGAAGAACTCGCCTTGGGACTAGGAGTGTGTCCACCACGACCTGTGTTTAAATGAAATCTTTTTAGTTAAGCAGAATCAACATTTTTTCATTGGGCAAGTTTCACTTATTGTTATAAATTTTCACTAAACAATTACTCCAGTCTTCAGCTTTCCTATCTGTCTAAACCAATATGATTGTTTCCTCATATGACACAGAAGTCAGTAGAGTTCAAAGACTTACCGTAAAAGTCAGTTTGGGAAACGTAGGAACAAAACTGAAGAACCACTGGTATGAAAGTGCTCTGGGGAGAAGAGAGAGAGTACAGAAAAACCTGGATAAATTAAATGTAAAACTGAATTTTTCATCATTTTAGGAGGAAGATGGTAAGTTATTAGTTATATAATTCTGGTGTCAAGGAAGCTTTTGAAAAACACAACATCCTAGGTATAAATCAAAGCATTAAAAATAAAAAGGATGAATAAAAAATGCATTACCTAAAAGTTAAGTACATACATACAAATAACTCCCTTTGCCGGAGAATATCTGCTTATAACTTTACACTTGGTCCAGTATCCCTAGTTCTGCATCCATGGATTCAACCAACCTTGGATCACGTAGTGATCTTATATGTATTTATTGAAAAACAAAATCTGCTTGTAAGTTGATCAACAGTTCAGGCCTGTGTTATTCACAGATCAACTCTTAATGTTCATTTCTCAGTCAAAAGGGCTATGTTCTGTTCAATTTTAATAGTATTTAAGAAATGCACACTAAATACTGAAAACTGATGTGTTACCTTTCGAACCAGAAAGGTGTTTAGATGTATTCCAATTCCCCGGTAGTGCCACAGGCAAGAAAAAATGAGTACTCTTACACATGGCAGAATATGAACTGGTCAACTTTTCTCAAGCTCAAGATAGTGGGAAAAGAACAAAACTGTGTTATCTTAAAATGGGCACACCCTCTAACTGAACTTTCAAAAAACATTTCCTAAAATTCACACATGGAATTAGCACAAAAAGAAACTAAACGTTTTATTTCTGAAGACTGGTTCTGGTTAATAGATGAAGCAGAGGTTGTTAAATATATGGAAGTTTTTGAAATGCAAAGTGCTTTTCCTCCTTTTCTTACTAAGTAGAAAACTTCTCTGAAAAAAATCCAAAAAAAGGCATTTTCAACGACTTCCTCCTCTAATACACACACAAAGAAAACATACGTATTTCTGAAGCAGAGCTTTTTACTCTTTTCCTGGGTCAAAGACACCTTTTAGAATCTAAAGCTCTATTTATTTCCCTAAGGTATTTTCCCAAATGCAAACCACAGACCCAGGTAGAAAAGCCTCATATCAAAATGACAATGGAGATTTGCTTAGATGTCTGAACACATATACTTAAGACAAATACTGCAAGGTGAAACCTAAAATATGAAGTGTTTCGCCCTGAATTGTGGATATTCTGAGTGACTTTTATTTTCTGTTGTGGAGTTTTCAAGATTCTCTAGTATTTTTATGATGCAATAAGGCTACTCTCAGAATAAAATTAACCAATGTATTTTTAAGAGATTATGAATGAATCATTGATTTAAACTCATATCAAGTTATCGGTCCTAAAGTGAAAAATTCTAATGTATGATCAACAGTAGGAAACTCGGTAGAAAAATTCTCGAAGAAAAGAGGCAATTAGTAATAATGGTAAAAGAGACTGAATTTAGTTTAAAATTTATGCTATTCCCCTGTAAGGTGATTAACGTTTTGCACATTACCTAGTTAAGTCATTTTATAACTACAATAATTCTTCACCACTTAGAAATACTTCTGACTATCAATGTGAGTCATCATCTGATAGTTCTTACACACTACTTTGCTCATAAAGGATGGAATAAAAACTGAGAGGTTTCTATACAGTTAAACCTACTATTTTTCGGTCCTCTGGTTGCAGCCTTGTATTTCAAAACATTACCCAGGTGTCCTCCAGGTGAGGGATGCTCTCTTGCGCTCCCGCTTCCTCCTCTTCCATTTCCTCCTCTTCTATTTCCTCCTCTTCGATTTCTTCCTCTTCCATGTCTCGGATTTCTCAGATGGCCCCTGTTTCTTGCAGGAGGTTGTGGTCTCTGTGTACCACCGCTTTCCAAAGATCGTTGGTTGGCTTGCTCTACTTTAATTGCCTTTCCATCCAAAGACTAAACAGATTAAGTATAACATTAATAACATCACATCAAATTTATTTACCACTGCACTAGTCCAAGATCAGTCTTTTTTCCCCAAAGCAAACATTTTCTTCTGAAATGATTGTGTCCTTCACCATGCCAGATAAATGAGACTTAATGAGTAACTGCCTTTCATTAAGTCATCCAACACAAAGTGTACGTATTGGCAATTAGAGCTCCCTGAAATGTCCTCTGGTATTAAAAGAAGATTAATACCTCTCACTTATCATGAGAGAATTTACCCTTTTCTTTTCTATAATGGAGAACTAAACTCACTTCCTTTCTCTACTTCTACCATTCAAAGTTTTCAGTGTCCCAAGGGTATATAAAAGTATACGTGTCATTTAAAAAATAAAATGATTCAGTTATTTATTCAAAATGGTTATTCCTACTTTAATTGTTTTTAGCATTTCTTAAATATTAAGGGAAAGAAAATTTTCCAACATGATTGTTCTTCTCTATTTACTTCTAATAATTTCCTTGATTTTTTTTTTTAAATAGAGCACTTATTTGGTCCTTAACATTTCTTGCCTTATTCAATTGTTTGAACATGTCCCCCAAGAGTCACTTCTTATAGTGGTACTTCATATTCTTATGTTTCAGAAATGCTTACACTTCTTAATCTTCCAACAACTTCCTACATTAACCTTCTATAGATGCCAGTGTGATTTTTGAAAACATAATTCAAATCATCATATAATTGCTCTCAGTAAAACACTCTAGCTGTTTCATGTTATCCTTGGAAAACAAATTTAAATGCTGAATTCCTACTAAGACGTCTGGTGGATATGGATGGGCCCTGGCCCAATACAAACAGCCTCAACAGCCATGTGCTCCCACGTTAGGGCCTCCTTTTCTGTTTCTGGGTCCAAAATATTTCCCACAGACTTATGAATGGCTGCCTCCCTTCCAACATTCAGGATTTAACATTCTTAGACCTATATGTATAGAAAACCAGTCCCCTTAAGCTCTAATGAAATTACCTACTTTATGTTCCTTAATATTTTTCATATGAAATTGTATTTATTTTTACTTGTACGTTTCTCATCACAAGTGTCCAAGAAAATAGGCATTTTGTATTACCCACAACCATTAATCAATTGCTAAAGCAATGCCTGGCAATAAAATATCTGTTGAATAAAGAATTGAAGAATAATGTCTACACGGACTACACGTTCTTGTGCTTGAAAACAAACAAATAATGGGGGTCTACTATCCTTCATGACACAAATTTACCTCTGCACCCAAAATAAAATCATGAGTCAAGATCAACTTTTAGGTACTACCATACCTTAAAATATGAAAGTAAAGTAAAAGGGTCAACATGTGCCAAGTGCCTGCAGCATACCAGAAACCAAGCTATAGGACAAAGGGAATTAATGTATGTGTTCCCCACTATGAGAACTGAGATGCACTGGAAGTACTTTTAACAATGAACAATTCACAGGATGATGAATATAAAAAGATAGTACCTGCCATATAAAATGGGAAAAATATTACCTACAATATAAAAGAATTCTTTGAGCAAAGATGCAATTAAAAGTACAGTTGTAAGGGACAAATGATTATTTGTAACAGTGACACAAGGAAGAGTGACTCTGAAGTACAAAAAAGTCGAGACTTCAAAATGACAGTACGGGATATTGGGGAGAGCTCTACAGGCTAAAACTCATTTACTTTTACATTTGAATGCTAAAACAGGTTTAAAATATATTGTTAAAGCTCATGTTAATGTCAATCTCCTTCCAACCGGACAATCCAATACGTACGTGACAAAATGGAGAGTGAAGGCTTATAGGGCATCATGTTACTTTAAAAAATTAGAAAAAAAAATCTTGAAATAGTAATAAATGGAGAACACAAAATATTATTAAAGTCTCTTACTCTTCCATTCATATCTTGGACAGCATCCTTTGCATCTGCAGGATTCTCAAAAGTAATAAAAGCAAAGCCTCTAGACTTGTTTTTTTTTCTGATCCTTCATCAACATAACTGTAATATACATAAATATTTTTAATTTAAATTTCACATAAAATTGAACGTTTCATATTTTCAAAATAATCCATCCTTTGACACTTTCTCATAAGGCCTCCTTAATTTCATGTTATGGACACAGTGCAGTAACAGCCTCCCGGAAGTTACTTAAAAACAAAACAAACACCAAAAACAAATAAAGCAAAAAAACCCTTTCCATTTTATATCATTTCTAGTAGTTTAAAAAGAGAGTCAATAATTTCAACCATTCTACAGCTAGCATATCTCATCCCATTTCATGTCCTATGACCCCAGTATGTTTAAAAAGCCCTGGGACTTCCCTGGTGGTCCAGTGGATAAGACTCCACGTTCCCAATGAAGGGGACACGGGTCTGATCCCTCGTCAGGCAACTAAGATCCACATGCCGCATGCCACTGTGCGTGGGCTTGATCCCTGGTCAGGTAAGTAAAACCCAGCATGCTGCAAAGCGTGGCTGGGGTGAAGAAAGAAACGCTGCTTTTTTCCCTTCTCAGTAGTAGGAGCCCCTAAGTTGTACAATTTCCCTCATTGCCCAGTGCTTTCCTAATAAAAAACAGAAACTTTAAAAAAAACTGCTCGTGTGTTACAAATAGAAAAAGCACTTTAACTTAGCTGTTCAATGGTGTGTGTTTAATACACATTTGCCTCGAACATATATATATACATATATATATATATATATATATGTATATATATAGGTTCTAAAAATTACCTTCCATAATGTGACCATATTTCCCAAATACCACTTCAAGAGAATTTTCATTGGTGTCAGCATGGAGGCCTCCTATGAACAGTTTCCCAGCCTGGTCTGCTTCCGCCATTTTTCTGTAAGTAATTAAAAATATATCTTTATACATATAGCAAAAAATAAATTATAAGCAAAAACTATTACACCTGTTTATAACTCAACTGAAGTACCCTATATCAGTGAAAATATTTGCCGTTTCTTACTTAAAAGAGAGGAAACTTGTAACACAAAGCAAAACAAGCACTGGCGTAACAAATGCTCCATTCTTTATAGATATCTTACAAAAACCTGTATGTAAAAACTAGATTAGAAGGCAACTGTAAATTAGTTTACCTGCAGGGTTCAAGGCTTCTTTTCCAAAACACAACAAAAAAAATAAGCAATAATAAATGGTCCTGGATTCTACACATCTAACAGTTAATATGTTTTATGAACTGTGCAGAATATACCTTAAACATATTTTTAAATTTTTCACATCTACTCACATTTTTCTTGTCTATGCATCAAATAATGTTTAAAATAATGTTTTCCCACAAACTTTAAAAGTGGTAAGTCATAAAAGCAAAGGAGGGAGTTACTTCCTTTATTGAGGAAAATGCAAACTGTGTTTACTTAGATCGAGAGACTTTAAGAAACACTGGTCAAAAGAGAGTACCATTCTTTATATGCCAAATTAAATCAGACGCTTTTTGTCAAGTGAATCAACATTTTGACATTTGATAACTAAAATTACAAGTTTTAAATCATTTAAGTTAAAACAGCTATCTTGCTTGTATTGCTCAGTACCTCTGCTTTCACAAAGAAACCCCGAGGAAACAAAAAAGAAAAAAGAAATACTGCACGAGAGGGCTTCCCTGGTGGCGCAGTGGTTGACAGTCCGCCTGCCTACCCAGGGGACACGGGTTCGGCACCGCTCCGGGAGGAGCCCACCAGCCGCGGAGCGGATGGGCCCGTGAGCCATGGCCGCTGGGCCTGCGCGTCTGGAGCCTCTGGGTACCGAGCCCGTGCTCCGCGGTGGGAGGGGCCACAGCAGTGAGAGGCCCGCATACCGCAAAAAACAAAAGCGCAAGCGGAACAAACTGGCGCCCGGCATACGCTCCACTACCCGCATGTGAGAGTAAACAGCAAAGAGGGTACGCCGCTAATCACACTTAAGTTATCTACTCAATATTCCCTCCCGCAGCATTTCAAACCTAGCTCCACCCCCACCCCCAACTTCGCAATTCACGGACCAACTCCAGGAACTTCACTGGCTTTTCATCGCTGCCTTGGCAACTGATTCTCCAGGAGAACAAACAGTAAACGTACTGTTCAAGAACAACTGATAGACTTCTCCAGACACTGTCTATTCAGACATAGTTATACAAACACCACTTACTCGGCTCTTATCTCTTACAGAAAAAGCCTGAGAGAAAAATCAACATCTGAATTACCATGCTTTCTCTGGTAACAGGAGAACATATAGGTCTCAACTCTTTCTCCTGAGGTATAAATTATTCTCTCCTCCCTAAAATGCCGAATTTCTTACCTTATTTTGTCCTCCTCTTCAGAAGTCCTCCTTCCGCGTCTCTTCAGACGACCGTTAACTAAACTAAGGCTCGAGAGCAAGCGCTCTACTTCTAGAAAGAGGCTAAGGAACCAGATGTAGCGGTAGGTGGGGGAAGGGATGAGCCGCAGGGGAGGTAGGGAAGATGGAAGATGTGGAGGTAGGGGAGGGGTGAACAGAGAAACTCGCGGGAGAACTCGCGGGAGAAACTCTAAAGAAAACTGCAACAGCAGAATGTGTTCTCTACTTTTTACTGCATACTTTTCCCAGTTGCTTTAATTTAATCAATATAAAGGAGAAGGGCTTCCCAGGTGGCGCAGTGGTTGAGAGTCCGCCTGCCCATGCAGGGGACGTGGGTTCGTGCCCCGGTCCGGGAGGATCCCACATGCCCCTGAGCTGCTGGGCCCCTGAGCCATGGCCGCTGAGCCTGCTCGTCTGAAGCTTGTGCTCCACAACCGGAGAGGCCACAACGGTGAGATGCCCGCGTACCGTAAAAAAAAAAAAAAAGGAAAACGCATTTTGGGCTAATAACGTGAAGCTCCAGGTAATCAGTAGGGAGAGTTCAGGGATTTCTTGATAGATGTAAAATGGGGAGGACCAGATCATGAAGCATTTTGCTTGCTATGCAGATATGCTAGTTAATTAATTTTTTTAGTGGAACTGTTAGAATAATCTGAAACAGAAATATGAATGTCTAGAAGATATAATGCGTATAGTGATTTAATATGATACGAAGTCAGGCAGACAGAAAATAATCTAAACTTCAAAATTTAGTAGTTATATGAAACTGGGTAAGCTACCTAAACTCTTAAATTTACCCAGTCTACGAAAACAAGATGATAAAGAATTATCAGATAGGGTTATTGTGAGGTTAAATGATGTACTGAGCACATTGAGCACAACGCCGAAAACATAATTCAGGGTTCAAAACAAAAGTGTGAAAATATTGTCATTACTTTTATATTAAGTGGGAGCCTGAGGTTAATTTGTAATCCTGCCTTTTTTAGAGACTGGTCCAAATCATGAAACTGTTTTGGTTTTTGGTTTTTTCTTTTTGCGGTATGCCGGCCTCTGACCGTTGTAGCCCCTCCCATTGCAAAGCACAGGCTCCAGAAGCCAGTCTCAGCGACCATGGCTCACGGGCCCAACCGCTCCGCGGCATGTGGGATCCTCCCGGACCGGGGCACGAACCCGTGTCCCCTGCATCGGCAGCCGGACTCTCAACCACTGGGCCACTAGGGAAGCCCAGATCTGTGGTGTTAATGCTTTGCATTGGTAGTGTCTTAATCGTATATTAACCATTATTGAGCACTTGAGAAAACTATGCAATGAAAAGTGTTCATGTAAACACCAGTTGATCAGTTGATGGTGATCAGTTAGTATTTCTTGGGACACTTTCCATAGTCTAGATAGAAAACAGCTGTATGCATTATACACAAGCTGATCTTTAAATCAGGCAAAGTTATAACTGTTCCCTAATTCAGGGGTTTTATGGTTTCTACCTAATATGTAGGCCAACCGGCAGCTTCCAAGCAAGTCTACTGGAAGGGACAAGTTCAGTATATAGTAGGAAATCAAAGAATTGTTAGTATTTCAATAATGATTGTTTAATATTTTAATCCTCTGCCTGACAGGAAAGAAACACGAGAGGAAAAACAATTGATATTAAATCTCAGATGGTGTCTGAGAAAATCATCTTATAGAGGTTTGGATATCACTCATTCATGAACAAAATTAAATCTGGATGTTAAGCATGTTTTTCAGTGACTGCAATGCAATTAAAGGACTGTGAGGTTAAGATTACTGTAATTGCTACAGCAGGCGAGTAGCTAGATATGAGCAGAGTAATGGAAGAGGGGCCAGGTGGCAGGAAATCAAGCACCTGGTAAAGAGCAGAGGTCCATGGGCCAACAAAGAAAAACAGAAACCTCCAGACTGACAGGAAACTGCACATTTTCGGTGGTAAGTGTCCTGAAGGCAGACAAAGAGAGATGAGGAAAGACAGGAATCTCCTACTTCCAAATGTAACCTGTTGCTCATTATGCTCTCCTTACAATAAAATTAGCCTTGCAGACAAGCAGCACACACCATGCAGTGAGGCCATGACACTTCTGATTAAGCTAAATAAGGACAAAAATCCCTTCTGGAGCTGCAAAGAAACAGGGAATTTGACCCCCAAACTCCTGCTTCCCCAATGAGTATGCCACCCCTTCCTTTGTATGCCCCTCATAACTGGCTTGCCAATGGAACCCAGGGCAGCAGCTCCTCACCTAACTGCCTGCTCTCCCTGAGGGCATATTCTTGCTTAAATAAATCCTCACTTTACTTGCTTAACCGCCTGTCTCATGCCCAACTCTTGGCATGAAGAGCAAGAAGCTTCAATTCACTGGGAACACAATGAGTATTTTTACACACGAGGAAGAAAGGAACAAACACATTTCTCTTAAAAACTAGTGGAGAAATACATGTTTTCTGTTAATAGCAAAGACTGGGTTACATAAGAAGCCGTGAAATTGAGAAAAACCATGACTTGCTTTACTGTTCTGGAACCAAACCCACAGTATCCCTGTATTTTGAAGATCACCCAACTGTTAAACACTTAAGAGTTTTATGGGTTTTTCATGAACAGGTACTCAGGAAAAAGTAAACGGTTCAGTTTTGGGTTCGAAACTTCGTTTGCTTTATCCTTCCTTTTAAGGATTTGACTCATCAATCTGATATGTTAGATACTAAAAGCAAACCTTTCATGCCCCGTAGGATTTTATGAAATACAGTACTTTAAGGCCAGCCAAGAAAATTAAACATAAAATTCTGTGGTCATTGAGACATCCTCCCTCCCTCCCTAATATCTGCATTACACATTAACCAGAGTTCCTCAAAGACAGATTGCCTTCCTGATCATAAAGGTCAATTATTTTACCTTCCTCTGACACTTAGGCTGTAACTTCTTAAAAAGAATACTGTTCTTTCCCAGCTCTGTACTGGGATCATGCTGACTTGCTGCTCACTTTGTACCTGCTTACCCAGACTACGTATCCCTGCTGATCTTCATGTAAAATATCTGTATGTCACTTTGATGTGATATACTGTCCTTTCTCTTCAAAATGAATGTAACCATGCCTTTGACTTCTAACAGGTAGAACAGTCCTCAGAACTTTCTGAGTCTGTCTCCTGAGTTATAATCCTCAGTTTGGCTCAAATAATACTCTCCTTCCCCTGAACTTCATTTTTGCTGTTCCTTTAAAAGGAAATTGCAGATTTCTGTACTAGTTTTGCAGATTCCAATTTGGCTTAAAGTTTTTACACTCCAGTTTCTTCCCAAATTGTAAGCATTACTCATTAAATGTCACCTGAAGTCACTGACAAAAAACCCTTAACCCTCCAGATAACTCTATACTTATGAGTATATTACGAAACCCTTTGTGTTACATCAAGCACACCAACATAAAGTTAAAATCAGTATTACTTAAAACGTTTCCCAATGTCTTAAAATCTAGGGGTACTAACTTTCACTAAGATATATATACTCAGAAAAGTTAACTGGTTCCATTTACATTGAGTGGAAAATTGGTTTTATAACCATTATTCCCACGTTGGTCATCTGCCACTTGAATATGGATCAGAAAATAGATACTTAACCTCAAGATTTCTTAAACTCTTTACAGTCACCTGTCTCAATTTTCCTTTCATCTATACTATGGCTTTAAAGGGATAAAGACACATCGACTTTCACTAATAATGCAAGCATTGTTTCTCAGCCTTTTTGGAGACTTCTCAAACCTTTTACATGTTTACAAGCTTTCAAAAAGGAACATGTAATTTCTTTAGCCTAACTGGAAAACAGTCACAGCTTGCGATGGAGAAATAACACATTGCTTAATTTTGAATACATTCACGTACAAAGGAAAAGTTTAGGCAAACAGCACAATTCACCCTCCAAACAAAAGTTTTATGCTTGTTTAACTCAGCAGTATCATCAACAAAACATATTTCACGAAATTTTTTTACTCTGAAAATTTTGAACATTTGAAACACGACTTCTACTTTTCAATTAACATTAACAACATGAAAGTCCTCTGAATAATTCCATGTTTCCCCTTTGTCTGAAACTTCCTAGAGGAAAAGTTAATATATGCCTCTTCCCCCCAAACCAACATTTTTCTTTTAGTAGTGTTCAAGCATCAATTAAGGAAAACAACTTAAACTTTTCCTTTGTAACGAACATTTGGTGCATGACTGAGTGTTAATTTTTAATATCTGCTTCGGCCCTCTCTTTCAGATTGGCTTCCCGCATAACCTCGTCTGGAAGCCCCACAAACTGAGCTACTGTATGAGTCACGGGGAGCAAGGTACTCCCTATTCACAGAGGGTGGAAACCCTCATTGTTCCTGTCTTCTACGCTTTCGACCCCTTGGATAAGTATTACTTTGCCTGCTGGAGTAACCTTCCGGACCTCCTCCATATCCATCTCTCATATTGCTATCACAGCGACTGCTTCCACCGTAAGTCACAGGGGCCCTTCGTGCTGCTGGTGCACCACGGGAGTCACATGGGAAGTTACTGATTGATAAACAAACGCTAAACATTACAAATTTTTCTGGGATCATATAACATGACTTACAGTGCTAAATATTTGAAAAGATAAGCTTCAGCTCTCTCTGCTATGAAAATATAAACTAGGTAGCAACGGTGAAGGGCTTCTACATTTCTTTAAAAGAGCGAGCAATATTTTTCAGCCTAAGTAGTTTCTTTGAAAGTAAAAGCCCCTATTTTAGCATTTTTAAATAATCAGTCGAGTGGCAACTTTTAACAAGATTGAGTGGGGCTTCCCTGGTGGCGCAGTGGTTGACAGTCCGACTGCCGATGCAGGGGACACGGGTTCGTGCCCCGGTCCAGGAGGATCCCACATGCCGGGGAGCGGTTGGGACCGTGGTCCATGCATGGCCTCTGGGACTCCGCGTCAGGAGCCTGTGCTCCGCAACGGGAGGGGCCACGATGGTGAGAGGCCCGTGTCCCGCACACAAAATAAAAATAAAAAATCATAATAATGTTAAAATTGGTTTTCTGTAATGAGAAAAAAAGATGAGACTGCCCATTTACCCTTCATAGCCTTTTATTTTAAGTGAGCTATTAACAAAACCATTCAAAGGTCTTTAACTTATCTAAAAGGACATGCTAAACATACTTTTACCTTTGAGGAACTGAAGTAAAAGTAGAGTAAACAACGATCTGGTTAAGTCTAATTCTATGATTTACAAGTTGTAACTGGACTCTTACCGTAACTCCCATATGAATCCCTGTAAAAGCTTCCACTTCAATATTCAGAATAATCTCTATCACGATTTCCACCATAGCCATCACGGTCACTGAATTTAAAAGAATGTCATAAATTATGTCATCAATTTAAATTATGTGTCACAATAACATAATTGAAACGAAGGTTTTTATTTGATATAAACACAACATTTTATATTACCTATGTCCTCTAGAGGGATGATCATTCCGAGAATTTGAATGTCCGTAATAACTGTGTGCATAGCGTCTACGTGGTGGAGTATAATCCTTGCTGGCTCAGGAGTGTGGATAATCTCTCCTTGAATAACTGAAATAAAGCAGCTAAAATTTTAAATGCAACTTATCATATCCAGAATATTTAAGAACTCAAGACAGCAAAAAGACAAAAACTTTTAAATGGGCAAAGGACTTGAATATACTTTTGTTTAAAGGAGATATACAATGAGCAACAAGGACATGAAAACCTGCTCAACATATTTATTAGGGAAATGAAATTCAAACCCAAAATGAAATATCTACTTTGCACGTATCACACTGGCTATAATGAAAAATAGACCCATAGAATATATCAAGTGTTGGTGCAGATGCAGAGAAACAAACCAAGTATATGTGCATGGCAGAAATGGAAAATAGTACAGGCTCTGTGGCAAAGATTAGCAGTTTCTTAAAAAATGTAAAGAATTCCTCTATGTCCCAGGAATTCCACTCCTTAAGTATACATACACTCAAAAAGAATTGAAAACAGGTACCCAAATGCTTGTACAGGAGTATTCATGACAGCACCATGATGGGAATAACTCACACAGATGGATAAACAAACCATGTTAACCACACATATAATGGAATATTTAGTCAGCCAAAAAAAAGAAGGTCTGAAGTACTGATTCACGCTACAGCATGAATGATCCTTGAAAATATTTATGCTAAGGGAAAGCTGGATAATAAAGGTCACATATTGTTTGCTTCCATTAGTATGATATATTCAGGAGTAGATAAATTCATAGATAAGGACACAGGTGGGTACCTACCGGGGACAAGGGGGGAGAAATTGGGTGTGACTGCTGATTAATTTTATTCTGGGGTAATAAAATGTTTTGGAACTGAACAGAGCTGGTGGTTGCATAACACTGTTAAGTGTGCTAAATGTTACTGAACTGTTCACTTTTAAATGTTCAATTTTGTGTTAGGTAAATTTCAACAAGAACAACAAAACGAACCATGACTTAATTCATATACTGTGCTTCCTATTACCTATCTTTAGTAGCATAACCACCATCTCTGTGACATATAGCCAACTCTCCGAAAAGAGACTGGCTCTCTACGAGGAGGACCTCCACAATTTTCTCTTCCATGTGATCCTGAACCTTGAATTTAAAAATGCTTATGTAAGTATCTCAGAATTGACAGTAATGTTTCAAAGAAAAATCCCAAAGTCTGATAGCCTTCCACTCTCCAAAATCATTTAAAAAAACTACCCCTTCTAAAATTCCATTTACGCACATTTTCGTTTCCCTTTCAATGGTACCACTGAACATTGTATTTTCTGACATCTCCCGTTCCCCATACAGTTGGCATAACCTTTAGATTACCAGCAGTAGGGAACACTTCTCAGACTTTGAGCAAAACATTGATTTTTGGTAACTACTGTCACATATTCAACCACCAAGTGGTCGGCTCTCTCCTTTAAGTGTACAACCTTAATTATGGACCTTGTATGAGGATAGCAATAGTGACTTCTCTTGTTTATTAGCAATAAAGGGCTCATTTGAAAAACACTGTACCGCTCCCAAAATATGAAACTATCTCCCATAAATAACGTTCTCTTCCTGTGTTAATTCTTATTCCTCATTCCTGGAGGTCACTAGGACCTTGTTTGTTCTCTTCTCTTGTTTGTTCACTAGGCTAACCATCTACTAATGGAAAGGGTAGGCTTCTTAGCTTCTGTTGTGTTTTGAAGTCAATATCGTGCTACATTTGGCTTCATTCATATTCTACACGTAAAAGGGCAATTTGATAATGGCTGTTTCAAGTCTCTACCATATTACGGATCAGAAAACAGTGCTAGAAAAGTTAAGAGCACAAACTACAGTTCATATGGCAAGTTTCAATTATTGTTTATAATAATTAATAAAACCAGCTAGCCAATATACATAGCTAAACTAGTCTACAGACCAGAACGTTCTCTCACAGGACATAGTTTCCATGAAAATTCTGATATTGAAACTATGTGATAAAGAAGCCTACTAACCAAAAAGTGTTAGCAGCAACTTAAATTAAGAGGAATTCTATAGCCAACATGGATTTACAAGCAATGTTTTCCCCACTGCAGTGCTAATCACCTACTACATCTATAATCAAAAACTGACAAGTTATTTCCCAACCACAAATCAATCAATAAATTAGTGATTGGTTAACATGTCCATATACTTCTCACTTTCCATTTTGCTTAAACATTCTGTTTAAAATAGCTCCCTCTCATTAATTAGAAACAACTGTCTCTGCATTATATAGCATTTACCTTGTCTTCCCACCCCCCTACTGCTTCGCCCTTGGCAACATCTCTTAGGAGGAGGACCTCCACTTCTGGAACATGGTCCTCTTTTAACTGGAAAGGCTCCCCTGGAAGAACTCGCCTTGGGACTAGGAGTGTGTCCACCACGACCTGTGTTTAAATGAAATCTTTTTAGTTAAGCAGAATCAACATTTTTTCATTGGGCAAGTTTCACTTATTGTTATAAATTTTCACTAAACAATTACTCCAGTCTTCAGCTTTCCTATCTGTCTAAACCAATATGATTGTTTCCTCATATGACACAGAAGTCAGTAGAGTTCAAAGACTTACCGTAAAAGTCAGTTTGGGAAACGTAGGAACAAAACTGAAGAACCACTGGTATGAAAGTGCTCTGGGGAGAAGAGAGAGAGTACAGAAAAAACTGGATAAATTAAATGTAAAACTGAATTTTTCATCATTTTAGGAGGAAGATGGTAAGTTATTAGTTATATAATTCTGGTGTCAAGGAAGCTTTTGAAAAACACAACATCCTAGGTATAAATCAAAGCATTAAAAATAAAAAGGATGAATAAAAAATGCATTACCTAAAAGTTAAGTACATACATACAAATAACTCCCTTTGCCGGAGAATATCTGCTTATAACTTTACACTTGGTCCAGTATCCCTAGTTCTGCATCCATGGATTCAACCAACCTTGGATCACGTAGTGATCTTATATGTATTTATTGAAAAACAAAATCTGCTTGTAAGTTGATCAACAGTTCAGGCCTGTGTTATTCACAGATCAACTCTTAATGTTCATTTCTCAGTCAAAAGGGCTATGTTCTGTTCAATTTTAATAGTATTTAAGAAATGCACACTAAATACTGAAAACTGATGTGTTACCTTTCGAACCAGAAAGGTGTTTAGATGTATTCCAATTCCCCGGTAGTGCCACAGGCAAGAAAACATGAGTACTCTTACACATGGCAGAATATGAACTGGTCAACTTTTCTCAAGCTCAAGATAGTGGGAAAAGAACAAAACTGTGTTATCTTAAAATGGGCACACCCTCTAACTGAACTTTCAAAAAACATTTCCTAAAATTCACACATGGAATTAGCACAAAAAGAAACTAAACGTTTTATTTCTGAAGACTGGTTCTGGTTAATAGATGAAGCAGAGGTTGTTAAATATATGGAAGTTTTTGAAATGCAAAGTGCTTTTCCTCCTTTTCTTACTAAGTAGAAAACTTCTCTGAAAAAAATCCAAAAAAAGGCATTTTCAACGACTTCCTCCTCTAATACACACACAAAGAAAACATACGTATTTCTGAAGCAGAGCTTTTTACTCTTTTCCTGGGTCAAAGACACCTTTTAGAATCTAAAGCTCTATTTATTTCCCTAAGGTATTTTCCCAAATGCAAACCACAGACCCAGGTAGAAAAGCCTCATATCAAAATGACAATGGAGATTTGCTTAGATGTCTGAACACATATACTTAAGACAAATACTGCAAGGTGAAACCTAAAATATGAAGTGTTTCGCCCTGAATTGTGGATATTCTGAGTGACTTTTATTTTCTGTTGTGGAGTTTTCAAGATTCTCTAGTATTTTTATGATGCAATAAGGCTACTCTCAGAATAAAATTAACCAATGTATTTTTAAGAGATTATGAATGAATCATTGATTTAAACTCATATCAAGTTATCGGTCCTAAAGTGAAAAATTCTAATGTATGATCAACAGTAGGAAACTCGGTAGAAAAATTCTCGAAGAAAAGAGGCAATTAGTAATAATGGTAAAAGAGACTGAATTTAGTTTAAAATTTATGCTATTCCCCTGTAAGGTGATTAACGTTTTGCACATTACCTAGTTAAGTCATTTTATAACTACAATAATTCTTCACCACTTAGAAATACTTCTGACTATCAATGTGAGTCATCATCTGATAGTTCTTACACACTACTTTGCTCATAAAGGATGGAATAAAAACTGAGAGGTTTCTATACAGTTAAACCTACTATTTTTCGGTCCTCTGGTTGCAGCCTTGTATTTCAAAACATTACCCAGGTGTCCTCCAGGTGAGGGATGCTCTCTTGCGCTCCCGCTTCCTCCTCTTCCATTTCCTCCTCTTCTATTTCCTCCTCTTCGATTTCTTCCTCTTCCATGTCTCGGATTTCTCAGATGGCCCCTGTTTCTTGCAGGAGGTTGTGGTCTCTGTGTACCACCGCTTTCCAAAGATCGTTGGTTGGCTTGCTCTACTTTAATTGCCTTTCCATCCAAAGACTAAACAGATTAAGTATAACATTAATAACATCACATCAAATTTATTTACCACTGCACTAGTCCAAGATCAGTCTTTTTTCCCCAAAGCAAACATTTTCTTCTGAAATGATTGTGTCCTTCACCATGCCAGATAAATGAGACTTAATGACTAACTGCCTTTCATTAAGTCATCCAACACAAAGTGTACGTATTGGCAATTAGAGCTCCCTGAAATGTCCTCTGGTATTAAAAGAAGATTAATACCTCTCACTTATCATGAGAGAATTTACCCTTTTCTTTTCTATAATGGAGAACTAAACTCACTTCCTTTCTCTACTTCTACCATTCAAAGTTTTCAGTGTCCCAAGGGTATATAAAAGTATACGTGTCATTTAAAAAATAAAATGATTCAGTTATTTATTCAAAATGGTTATTCCTACTTTAATTGTTTTTAGCATTTCTTAAATATTAAGGGAAAGAAAATTTTCCAACATGATTGTTCTTCTCTATTTACTTCTAATAATTTCCTTGATTTTTTTTTTTAAATAGAGCACTTATTTGGTCCTTAACATTTCTTGCCTTATTCAATTGTTTGAACATGTCCCCCAAGAGTCACTTCTTATAGTGGTACTTCATATTCTTATGTTTCAGAAATGCTTACACTTCTTAATCTTCCAACAACTTCCTACATTAACCTTCTATAGATGCCAGTGTGATTTTTGAAAACATAATTCAAATCATCATATAATTGCTCTCAGTAAAACACTCTAGCTGTTTCATGTTATCCTTGGAAAACAAATTTAAATGCTGAATTCCTACTAAGACGTCTGGTGGATATGGATGGGCCCTGGCCCAATACAAACAGCCTCAACAGCCATGTGCTCCCACGTTAGGGCCTCCTTTTCTGTTTCTGGGTCCAAAATATTTCCCACAGACTTATGAATGGCTGCCTCCCTTCCAACATTCAGGATTTAACATTCTTAGACCTATATGTATAGAAAACCAGTCCCCTTAAGCTCTAATGAAATTACCTACTTTATGTTCCTTAATATTTTTCATATGAAATTGTATTTAT
This sequence comes from Mesoplodon bidens, assembly GCF_964165515.1. NCBI lineage: Eukaryota > Metazoa > Chordata > Mammalia > Artiodactyla > Ziphiidae > Mesoplodon > Mesoplodon bidens. The sequence continues at coordinate 59,297 of NW_027672653.1, read as the reverse complement.
TTTTACTTGTACGTTTCTCATCACAAGTGTCCAAGAAAATAGGCATTTTGTATTACCCACAACCATTAATCAATTGCTAAAGCAATGCCTGGCAATAAAATATCTGTTGAATAAAGAATTGAAGAATAATGTCTACACGGACTACACGTTCTTGTGCTTGAAAACAAACAAATAATGGGGGTCTACTATCCTTCATGACACAAATTTACCTCTGCACCCAAAATAAAATCATGAGTCAAGATCAACTTTTAGGTACTACCATACCTTAAAATATGAAAGTAAAGTAAAAGGGTCAACATGTGCCAAGTGCCTGCAGCATACCAGAAACCAAGCTATAGGACAAAGGGAATTAATGTATGTGTTCCCCACTATGAGAACTGAGATGCACTGGAAGTACTTTTAACAATCAACAATTCACAGGATGATGAATATAAAAAGATAGTACCTGCCATATAAAATGGGAAAAATATTACCTACAATATAAAAGAATTCTTTGAGCAAAGATGCAATTAAAAGTACAGTTGTAAGGGACAAATGATTATTTGTAACAGTGACACAAGGAAGAGTGACTCTGAAGTACAAAAAAGTCGAGACTTCAAAATGACAGTACGGGATATTGGGGAGAGCTCTACAGGCTAAAACTCATTTACTTTTACATTTGAATGCTAAAACAGGTTTAAAATATATTGTTAAAGCTCATGTTAATGTCAATCTCCTTCCAACCGGACAATCCAATACGTACGTGACAAAATGGAGAGTGAAGGCTTATAGGGCATCATGTTACTTTAAAAAATTAGAAAAAAAAATCTTGAAATAGTAATAAATGGAGAACACAAAATATTATTAAAGTCTCTTACTTTTCCATTCATATCTTGGACAGCATCCTTTGCATCTGCAGGATTCTCAAAAGTAATAAAAGCAAAGCCTCTAGACTTGTTTTTTTTTCTGATCCTTCATCAACATAACTGTAATATACATAAATATTTTTAATTTAAATTTCACATAAAATTGAACGTTTCATATTTTCAAAATAATCCATCCTTTGACACTTTCTCATAAGGCCTCCTTAATTTCATGTTATGGACACAGTGCAGTAACAGCCTCCCGGAAGTTACTTAAAAACAAAACAAACACCAAAAACAAATAAAGCAAAAAAACCCTTTCCATTTTATATCATTTCTAGTAGTTTAAAAAGAGAGTCAATAATTTCAACCATTCTACAGCTAGCATATCTCATCCCATTTCATGTCCTATGACCCCAGTATGTTTAAAAAGCCCTGGGACTTCCCTGGTGGTCCAGTGGATAAGACTCCACGTTCCCAATGAAGGGGACACGGGTCTGATCCCTCGTCAGGCAACTAAGATCCACATGCCGCATGCCACTGTGCGTGGGCTTGATCCCTGGTCAGGTAAGTAAAACCCAGCATGCTGCAAAGCGTGGCTGGGGTGAAGAAAGAAACGCTGCTTTTTTCCCTTCTCAGTAGTAGGAGCCCCTAAGTTGTACAATTTCCCTCATTGCCCAGTGCTTTCCTAATAAAAAACAGAAACTTTAAAAAAAACTGCTCGTGTGTTACAAATAGAAAAAGCACTTTAACTTAGCTGTTCAATGGTGTGTGTTTAATACACATTTGCCTCGAACATATATATATACATATATATATATATATATATATATGTATATATATAGGTTCTAAAAATTACCTTCCATAATGTGACCATATTTCCCAAATACCACTTCAAGAGAATTTTCATTGGTGTCAGCATGGAGGCCTCCTATGAACAGTTTCCCAGCCTGGTCTGCTTCCGCCATTTTTCTGTAAGTAATTAAAAATATATCTTTATACATATAGCAAAAAATAAATTATAAGCAAAAACTATTACACCTGTTTATAACTCAACTGAAGTACCCTATATCAGTGAAAATATTTGCCGTTTCTTACTTAAAAGAGAGGAAACTTGTAACACAAAGCAAAACAAGCACTGGCGTAACAAATGCTCCATTCTTTATAGATATCTTACAAAAACCTGTATGTAAAAACTAGATTAGAAGGCAACTGTAAATTAGTTTACCTGCAGGGTTCAAGGCTTCTTTTCCAAAACACAACAAAAAAAATAAGCAATAATAAATGGTCCTGGATTCTACACATCTAACAGTTAATATGTTTTATGAACTGTGCAGAATATACCTTAAACATATTTTTAAATTTTTCACATCTACTCACATTTTTCTTGTCTATGCATCAAATAATGTTTAAAATAATGTTTTCCCACAAACTTTAAAAGTGGTAAGTCATAAAAGCAAAGGAGGGAGTTACTTCCTTTATTGAGGAAAATGCAAACTGTGTTTACTTAGATCGAGAGACTTTAAGAAACACTGGTCAAAAGAGAGTACCATTCTTTATATGCCAAATTAAATCAGACGCTTTTTGTCAAGTGAATCAACATTTTGACATTTGATAACTAAAATTACAAGTTTTAAATCATTTAAGTTAAAACAGCTATCTTGCTTGTATTGCTCAGTACCTCTGCTTTCACAAAGAAACCCCGAGGAAACAAAAAAGAAAAAAGAAATACTGCACGAGAGGGCTTCCCTGGTGGCGCAGTGGTTGACAGTCCGCCTGCCTACCCAGGGGACACGGGTTCGGCACCGCTCCGGGAGGAGCCCACCAGCCGCGGAGCGGATGGGCCCGTGAGCCATGGCCGCTGGGCCTGCGCGTCTGGAGCCTCTGGGTACCGAGCCCGTGCTCCGCGGTGGGAGGGGCCACAGCAGTGAGAGGCCCGCATACCGCAAAAAACAAAAGCGCAAGCGGAACAAACTGGCGCCCGGCATACGCTCCACTACCCGCATGTGAGAGTAAACAGCAAAGAGGGTACGCCGCTAATCACACTTAAGTTATCTACTCAATATTCCCTCCCGCAGCATTTCAAACCTAGCTCCACCCCCACCCCCAACTTCGCAATTCACGGACCAACTCCAGGAACTTCACTGGCTTTTCATCGCTGCCTTGGCAACTGATTCTCCAGGAGAACAAACAGTAAACGTACTGTTCAAGAACAACTGATAGACTTCTCCAGACACTGTCTATTCAGACATAGTTATACAAACACCACTTACTCGGCTCTTATCTCTTACAGAAAAAGCCTGAGAGAAAAATCAACATCTGAATTACCATGCTTTCTCTGGTAACAGGAGAACATATAGGTCTCAACTCTTTCTCCTGAGGTATAAATTATTCTCTCCTCCCTAAAATGCCGAATTTCTTACCTTATTTTGTCCTCCTCTTCAGAAGTCCTCCTTCCGCGTCTCTTCAGACGACCGTTAACTAAACTAAGGCTCGAGAGCAAGCGCTCTACTTCTAGAAAGAGGCTAAGGAACCAGATGTAGCGGTAGGTGGGGGAAGGGATGAGCCGCAGGGGAGGTAGGGAAGATGGAAGATGTGGAGGTAGGGGAGGGGTGAACAGAGAAACTCGCGGGAGAACTCGCGGGAGAAACTCTAAAGAAAACTGCAACAGCAGAATGTGTTCTCTACTTTTTACTGCATACTTTTCCCAGTTGCTTTAATTTAATCAATATAAAGGAGAAGGGCTTCCCAGGTGGCGCAGTGGTTGAGAGTCCGCCTGCCCATGCAGGGGACACGGGTTCGTGCCCCGGTCCGGGAGGATCCCATATGCCCCTGAGCTGCTGGGCCCCTGAGCCATGGCCGCTGAGCCTGCGCGTCTGAAGCTTGTGCTCCACAACGGGAGAGGCCACAACGGTGAGATGCCCACGTACCGTAAAAAAAAAAAAAAAAAGGAAAACGCATTTTGGGCTAATAACGTGAAGCTCCAGGTAATCAGTAGGGAGAGTTCAGGGATTTCTTGATAGATGTAAAATGGGGAGGACCAGATCATGAAGCATTTTGCTTGCTATGCAGATATGCTACTTACTTAATTTTTTTAGTGGAACTGTTAGAATAATCTGAAACAGAAATATGAATGTCTAGAAGATATAATGTGTATAGTGATTTAATATGATACGAAGTCAGGCAGACAGAAAATAATCTAAACTTCAAAATTTAGTAGTTATATGAAACTGGGTAAGCTACCTAAACTCTTAAATTTACCCAGTCTACGAAAACAAGATGATAAAGAATTATCAGATAGGGTTATTGTGAGGTTAAATGATGTACTGAGCACATTGAGCACAACGCCAAAAACATAATTCAGGGTTCAAAACAAAAGTGTGAAAATAATGTCATTACTTTTATATTAAGTGGGAGCCTGAGGTTAATTTGTAATCCTGCCTTTTTTAGAGACTGGTCCAAATCATGAAACTGTTTTGGTTTTTGGTTTTTTTTTTTTTTGCGGTATGCCGGCCTCTGACTGTTGTGGCCCCTCCCATTGCAAACCACAGGCTCCAGAAGCCAGTCTCAGCGGCCATGGCTCACGGGCCCAACCGCTCCGCGGCATGTGGGATCCTCCCGGACCGGGGCACGAACCCGTGTCCCCTGCATCGGCAGCCGAACTCTCAACCACTGGGCCACTAGGGAAGCCCAGATCTGTGGTGTTAATGCTTTGCATTGGTAGTGTCTTAATCGTATATTAACCATTTTTGAGCACTTGAGAAAACTATGCAATGAAATGTGTTCATGTAAACACCAGTTGATCAGTTGATGGTGATCAGTTAGTATTTCTTGGGACACTTTCCATAGTCTAGATAGAAAACAGCTGTATGCATTATACAAAAGCTGATCTTTAAATCAGGCAAAGTTATAACTGTTCCCTAATTCAGGGGTTTTATGGTTTCTACCTAATATGTAGGCCAACCGGCAGCTTCCAAGCAAGTCTACTGGAAGGGACAAGTTCAGTATATAGTAGGAAATCAAAGAATTGTTAGTATTTCAATAATGATTGTTTAATATTTTAATCCTCTGCCTGACAGGAAAGAAACACGAGAGGAAAAACAATTGATATTAAATCTCAGATGGTGTCTGAGAAAATCATCTTATAGAGGTTTGGATATCACTCATTCATGAACAAAATTAAATCTGGATGTTAAGCATGTTTTTCAGTGACTGCAATGCAATTAAAGGACTGTGAGGTTAAGATTACTGTAATTGCTACAGCAGGCGAGTAGCTAGATATGAGCAGAGTAATGGAAGAGGGGCCAGGTGGCAGGAAATCAAGCACCTGGTAAAGAGCAGAGGTCCATGGGCCAACAAAGAAAAACAGGAACCTCCAGACTGACAGGAAACTGCACATTTTCGGTGGTAAGTGTCCTGAAGGCAGACAAAGAGAGATGAGGAAAGACAGGAATCTCCTACTTCCAAATGTAACCTGTTGCTCATTATGCTCTCCTTACAATAAAATTAGCCTTGCAGACAAGCAGCACACACCATGCAGTGAGGCCATGACACTTCTGATTAAGCTAAATAAGGACAAAAATCCCTTCTGGAGCTGCAAAGAAACAGGGAATTTGACCCCCAAACTCCTGCTTCCCCAATGAGTATGCCACCCCTTCCTTTGTATGCCCCTCATAACTGGCTTGCCAATGGAACCCAGGGCAGCAGCTCCTCACCTAACTGCCTGCTCTCCCTGAGGGCATATTCTTGCTTAAATAAATCCTCACTTTACTTGCTTAACCGCCTGTCTCATGCCCAACTCTTGGCATGAAGAGCAAGAAGCTTCAATTCACTGGGAACACAATGAGTATTTTTACACATGAGGAAGAAAGGAACAAACACATTTCTCTTAAAAACTAGTGGAGAAATACATGTTTTCTGTTAATAGCAAAGACTGGGTTACATAAGAAGCCGTGAAATTGAGAAAAACCATGACTTGCTTTACTGTTCTGGAACCAAACCCACAGTATCCCTGTATTTTGAAGATCACCCAACTGTTAAACACTTAAGAGTTTTATGGGTTTTTCATGAACAGGTACTCAGGAAAAAGTAATCGGTTCAGTTTTGGGTTCGAAACTTCGTTTGCTTTATCCTTCCTTTTAAGGATTTGACTCATCAATCTGATATGTTAGATACTAAAAGCAAACCTTTCATGCCCCGTAGGATTTTATGAAATGCAGTACTTTAAGGCCCGCCAAGAAAAATTAAACATAAAATTCTGTGGTCATTGAGACATCCTCCCTCCCTCCCTAATATCTGCATTACACATTAACCAGAGTTCCTCAAAGACAGATTGCCTTCCTGATCATAAAGGTCAATTATTTTACCTTCCTCTGACACTTAGGCTGTAACTTCTTAAAAAGAATACTGTTCTTTCCCAGCTCTGTACTGGGATCATGCTGACTTGCTGCTCACTTTGTACCTGCTTACCCAGACTACGTATCCCTGCTGATCTTCATGTAAAATATCTGTATGTCACTTTGATGTGATATACTGTCCTTTCTCTTCAAAATGAATGTAACCATGCCTTTGACTTCTAACAGGTAGAACAGTCCTCAGAACTTTCTGAGTCTGTCTCCTGAGTTATAATCCTCAGTTTGGCTCAAATAATACTCTCCTTCCCCTGAACTTCATTTTTGCTGTTCCTTTAAAAGGAAATTGCAGATTTCTGTACTAGTTTTGCAGATTCCAATTTGGCTTAAAGTTTTTACACTCCAGTTTCTTCCCAAATTGTAAGCATTACTCATTAAATGTCACCTGAAGTCACTGACAAAAAACCCTTAACCCTCCAGATAACTCTATACTTATGAGTATATTACAAAACCCTTTGTGTTACATCAAGCACACCAACATAAAGTTAAAATCAGTATTACTTAAAATGTTTCCCAATGTCTTAAAATCTAGGGGTACTAACTTTCACTAAGATATATATACTCAGAAAAGTTAACTGGTTCCATTTACATTGAGTGGAAAATTGGTTTTATAACCATTATTCCCACGTTGGTCATCTGCCACTTGAATATGGATCAGAAAATAGATACTTAACCTCAAGATTTCTTAAACTCTTTACAGTCACCTGTCTCAATTTTCCTTTCATCTATACTATGGCTTTAAAGGGATAAAGACACATCGACTTTCACTAATAATGCAAGCATTGTTTCTCAGCCTTTCTGGAGACTTCTCAAACCTTTTACATGTTTACAAGCTTTCAAAAAGGAACATGTAATTTCTTTAGCCTAACTGGAAAACAGTCACAGCTTGCGATGGAGAAATAACACATTGCTTAATTTTGAATACATTCACGTACAAAGGAAAAGTTTAGGCAAACAGCACAATTCACCCTCCAAACAAAAGTTTTATGCTTGTTTAACTCAGCAGTATCATCAACAAAACATATTTCACGAAATTTTTTTACTCTGAAAATTTTGAACATTTGAAACACGACTTCTACTTTTCAATTAACATTAACAACATGAAAGTCCTCTGAATAATTCCATGTTTCCCCTTTGTCTGAAACTTCCTAGAGGAAAAGTTAATATATGCCTCTTCCCCCCAAACCAACATTTTTCTTTTAGTAGTGTTCAAGCATCAATTAAGGAAAACAACTTAAACTTTTCCTTTGTAACGAACATTTGGTGCATGACTGAGTGTTAATTTTTAATATCTGCTTCGGCCCTCTCTTTCAGATTGGCTTCCCGCATAACCTCGTCTGGAAGCCCCACAAACTGAGCTACTGTATGAGTCACGGGGAGCAAGGTACTCCCTATTCACAGAGGGTGGAAACCCTCATTGTTCCTGTCTTCTACGCTTTCGACCCCTTGAATAAGTATTACTTTGCCTGCTGGAGTAACCTTCCGGACCTCCTCCATATCCATCTCTCATATTGCTATCACAGCGACTGCTTCCACCGTAAGTCACAGGGGCCCTTCGTGCTGCTGGTGCACCACGGGAGTCACATGGGAAGTTACTGATTGATAAACAAACGCTAAACATTACAAATTTTTCTGGGATCATATAACATGACTTACAGTGCTAAATATTTGAAAAGATAAGCTTCAGCTCTCTCTGCTATGAAAATATAAACTAGGTAGCAACGGTGAAGGGCTTCTACATTTCTTTAAAAGAGCGAGCAATATTTTTCAGCCTAAGTAGTTTCTTTGAAAGTAAAAGCCCCTATTTTAGCATTTTTAAATAATCAGTCGAGTGGCAACTTTTAACAAGATTGAGTGGGGCTTCCCTGGTGGCGCAGTGGTTGACAGTCCGACTGCCGATGCAGGGGACACGGGTTCGTGCCCCGGTCCAGGAGGATCCCACATGCCGGGGAGCGGTTGGGACCGTGGGCCATGCATGGCCTCTGGGACTCCGCGTCAGGAGCCTGTGCTCCACAACGGGAGGGGCCACGATGGTGAGAGGCCCGTGTCCCGCACACAAAATAAAAATAAAAAATCATAATAATGTTAAAATTGGTTTTCTGTAATGAGAAAAAAAGATGAGACTGCCCATTTACCCTTCATAGCCTTTTATTTTAAGTGAGCTATTAACAAAACCATTCAAAGGTCTTTAACTTATCTAAAAGGACATGCTAAACATACTTTTACCTTTGAGGAACTGAAGTAAAAGTAGAGTAAACAACGATCTGGTTAAGTCTAATTCTATGATTTACAAGTTGTAACTGGACTCTTACCGTAACTCCCATATGAATCCCTGTAAAAGCTTCCACTTCAATATTCAGAATAATCTCTATCACGATTTCCACCATAGCCATCACGGTCACTGAATTGAAAAGAATGTCATAAATTATGTCATCAATTTAAATTATGTGTCACAATAACATAATTGAAACGAAGGTTTTTATTTGATATAAACACAACATTTTATACTACCTATGTCCTCTGGAGGGATGATCATTCCGAGAATTTGAATGTCCGTAATAACTGTGTGCATAGCGTCTACGTGGTGGAGTATAATCCTTGCTGGCTCAGGAGTGTGGATAATCTCTCCTTGAATAACTGAAATAAAGCAGCTAAAATTTTAAATGCAACTTATCATATCCAGAATATTTAAGAACTCAAGACAGCAAAAAGACAAAAACTTTTAAATGGGCAAAGGACTTGAATATACTTTTGTTTAAAGGAGATATACAATGAGCAACAAGGACATGAAAACCTGCTCAACATATTTATTAGGGAAATGAAATTCAAACCCAAAATGAAATATCTACTTTGCACGTATCACACTGGCTATAATGAAAAATAGACCCATAGAATATATCAAGTGTTGGTGCAGATGCAGAGAAACAAACCAAGTATATGTGCATGGCAGAAATGGAAAATAGTACAGGCTCTGTGGCAAAGATTAGCAGTTTCTTAAAAAATGTAAAGAATTCCTCTATGTCCCAGGAATTCCACTCCTTAAGTATACATACACTCAAAAAGAATTGAAAACAGGTACCCAAATGCTTGTACAGGAGTATTCATGACAGCACCATGATGGGAATAACTCACACAGATGGATAAACAAACCATGTTAACCACACATATAATGGAATATTTAGTCAGCCAAAAAAAAGAAGGTCTGAAGTACTGATTCACGCTACAGCATGAATGATCCTTGAAAATATTTATGCTAAGGGAAAGCTGGATAATAAAGGTCACATATTGTTTGCTTCCATTAGTATGATATATTCAGGAGTAGATAAATTCATAGATAAGGACACAGGTGGGTACCTACCGGGGACAAGGGGGGAGAAATTGGGTGTGACTGCTGATTAATTTTATTCTGGGGTAATGAAATGTTTTGGAACTGAACAGAGCTGGTGGTTGCATAACACTGTTAAGTGTGCTAAATGTTACTGAACTGTTCACTTTTAAATGTTCAATTTTGTGTTAGGTAAATTTCAACAAGAACAACAAAACGAACCATGACTTAATTCATATACTGTGCTTCCTATTACCTATCTTTAGTAGCATAACCACCATCTCTGTGACATATAGCCAACTCTCCGAAAAGAGACTGGCTCTCTACGAGGAGGACCTCCACAATTTTCTCTTCCATGTGATCCTGAACCTTGAATTTAAAAATGCTTATGTAAGTATCTCAGAATTGACAGTAATGTTTCAAAGAAAAATCCCAAAGTCTGATAGCCTTCCACTCTCCAAAATCATTTAAAAAAACTACCCCTTCTAAAATTCCATTTACGCACATTTTCGTTTCCCTTTCAATGGTACCACTGAACATTGTATTTTCTGACATCTCCCGTTCCCCATACAGTTGGCATAACCTTTAGATTACCAGCAGTAGGGAACACTTCTCAGACTTTGAGCAAAACATTGATTTTTGGTAACTACTGTCACATATTCAACCACCAAGTGGTCGGCTCTCTCCTTTAAGTGTACAACCTTAATTATGGACCTTGTATGAGGATAGCAATAGTGACTTCTCTTGTTTATTAGCAATAAAGGGCTCATTTGAAAAACACTGTACCGCTCCCAAAATATGAAACTATCTCCCATAAATAACGTTCTCTTCCTGTGTTAATTCTTATTCCTCATTCCTGGAGGTCACTAGGACCTTGTTTGTTCTCTTCTCTTGTTTGTTCACTAGGCTAACCATCTACTAATGGAAAGGGTAGGCTTCTTAGCTTCTGTTGTGTTTTGAAGTCAATATCGTGCTACATTTGGCTTCATTCATATTCTACACGTAAAAGGGCAATTTGATAATGGCTGTTTCAAGTCTCTACCATATTACGGATCAGAAAACAGTGCTAGAAAAGTTAAGAGCACAAACTACAGTTCATATGGCAAGTTTCAATTATTGTTTATAATAATTAATAAAACCAGCTAGCCAATATACATAGCTAAACTAGTCTACAGACCAGAACGTTCTCTCACAGGACATAGTTTCCATGAAAATTCTGATATTGAAACTATGTGATAAAGAAGCCTACTAACCAAAAAGTGTTAGCAGCAACTTAAATTAAGAGGAATTCTATAGCCAACATGGACTTACAAGCAATGTTTTCCCCACTGCAGTGCTAATCACCTACTACATCTATAATCAAAAACTGACAAGTTATTTCCCAACCACAAATCAATCAATAAATTAGTGATTGGTTAACATGTCCATATACTTCTCACTTTCCATTTTGCTTAAACATTCTGTTTAAAATAGCTCCCTCTCATTAATTAGAAACAACTGTCTCTGCATTATATAGCATTTACCTTGTCTTCCCACCCCCCTACTGCTTCGCCCTTGGCAACATCTCTTAGGAGGAGGACCTCCACTTCTGGAACATGGTCCTCTTTTAACTGGAAAGGCTCCCCTGGAAGAACTCGCCTTGGGACTAGGAGTGTGTCCACCACGACCTGTGTTTAAATGAAATCTTTTTAGTTAAGCAGAATCAACATTTTTTCATTGGGCAAGTTTCACTTATTGTTATAAATTTTCACTAAACAATTACTCCAGTCTTCAGCTTTCCTATCTGTCTAAACCAATATGATTGTTTCCTCATATGACACAGAAGTCAGTAGAGTTCAAAGACTTACCGTAAAAGTCAGTTTGGGAAACGTAGGAACAAAACTGAAGAACCACTGGTATGAAAGTGCTCTGGGGAGAAGAGAGAGAGTACAGAAAAAACTGGATAAATTAAATGTAAAACTGAATTTTTCATCATTTTAGGAGGAAGATGGTAAGTTATTAGTTATATAATTCTGGTGTCAAGGAAGCTTTTGAAAAACACAACATCCTAGGTATAAATCAAAGCATTAAAAATAAAAAGGATGAATAAAAAATGCATTACCTAAAAGTTAAGTACATACATACAAATAACTCCCTTTGCCGGAGAATATCTGCTTATAACTTTACACTTGGTCCAGTATCCCTAGTTCTGCATCCATGGATTCAACCAACCTTGGATCACGTAGTGATCTTATATGTATTTATTGAAAAACAAAATCTGCTTGTAAGTTGATCAACAGTTCAGGCCTGTGTTATTCACAGATCAACTCTTAATGTTCATTTCTCAGTCAAAAGGGCTATGTTCTGTTCAATTTTAATAGTATTTAAGAAATGCACACTAAATACTGAAAACTGATGTGTTACCTTTCGAACCAGAAAGGTGTTTAGATGTATTCCAATTCCCCGGTAGTGCCACAGGCAAGAAAAAATGAGTACTCTTACACATGGCAGAATATGAACTGGTCAACTTTTCTCAAGCTCAAGATAGTGGGAAAAGAACAAAACTGTGTTATCTTAAAATGGGCACACCCTCTAACTGAACTTTCAAAAAACATTTCCTAAAATTCACACATGGAATTAGCACAAAAAGAAACTAAACGTTTTATTTCTGAAGACTGGTTCTGGTTAATAGATGAAGCAGAGGTTGTTAAATATATGGAAGTTTTTGAAATGCAAAGTGCTTTTCCTCCTTTTCTTACTAAGTAGAAAACTTCTCTGAAAAAAATCCAAAAAAAGGCATTTTCAACGACTTCCTCCTCTAATACACACACAAAGAAAACATACGTATTTCTGAAGCAGAGCTTTTTACTCTTTTCCTGGGTCAAAGACACCTTTTAGAATCTAAAGCTCTATTTATTTCCCTAAGGTATTTTCCCAAATGCAAACCACAGACCCAGGTAGAAAAGCCTCATATCAAAATGACAATGGAGATTTGCTTAGATGTCTGAACACATATACTTAAGACAAATACTGCAAGGTGAAACCTAAAATATGAAGTGTTTCGCCCTGAATTGTGGATATTCTGAGTGACTTTTATTTTCTGTTGTGGAGTTTTCAAGATTCTCTAGTATTTTTATGATGCAATAAGGCTACTCTCAGAATAAAATTAACCAATGTATTTTTAAGAGATTATGAATGAATCATTGATTTAAACTCATATCAAGTTATCGGTCCTAAAGTGAAAAATTCTAATGTATGATCAACAGTAGGAAACTCGGTAGAAAAATTCTCGAAGAAAAGAGGCAATTAGTAATAATGGTAAAAGAGACTGAATTTAGTTTAAAATTTATGCTATTCCCCTGTAAGGTGATTAACGTTTTGCACATTACCTAGTTAAGTCATTTTATAACTACAATAATTCTTCACCACTTAGAAATACTTCTGACTATCAATGTGAGTCATCATCTGATAGTTCTTACACACTACTTTGCTCATAAAGGATGGAATAAAAACTGAGAGGTTTCTATACAGTTAAACCTACTATTTTTCGGTCCTCTGGTTGCAGCCTTGTATTTCAAAACATTACCCAGGTGTCCTCCAGGTGAGGGATGCTCTCTTGCGCTCCCGCTTCCTCCTCTTCCATTTCCTCCTCTTCTATTTCCTCCTCTTCGATTTCTTCCTCTTCCATGTCTCGGATTTCTCAGATGGCCCCTGTTTCTTGCAGGAGGTTGTGGTCTCTGTGTACCACCGCTTTCCAAAGATCGTTGGTTGGCTTGCTCTACTTTAATTGCCTTTCCATGCAAAGACTAAACAGATTAAGTATAACATTAATAACATCACATCAAATTTATTTACCACTGCACTAGTCCAAGATCAGTCTTTTTTCCCCAAAGCAAACATTTTCTTCTGAAATGATTGTGTCCTTCACCATGCCAGATAAATGAGACTTAATGAGTAACTGCCTTTCATTAAGTCATCCAACACAAAGTGTACGTATTGGCAATTAGAGCTCCCTGAAATGTCCTCTGGTATTAAAAGAAGATTAATACCTCTCACTTATCATGAGAGAATTTACCCTTTTCTTTTCTATAATGGAGAACTAAACTCACTTCCTTTCTCTACTTCTACCATTCAAAGTTTTCAGTGTCCCAAGGGTATATAAAAGTATACGTGTCATTTAAAAAATAAAATGATTCAGTTATTTATTCAAAATGGTTATTCCTACTTTAATTGTTTTTAGCATTTCTTAAATATTAAGGGAAAGAAAATTTTCCAACATGATTGTTCTTCTCTATTTACTTCTAATAATTTCCTTGATTTTTTTTTTTAAATAGAGCACTTATTTGGTCCTTAACATTTCTTGCCTTATTCAATTGTTTGAACATGTCCCCCAAGAGTCACTTCTTATAGTGGTACTTCATATTCTTATGTTTCAGAAATGCTTACACTTCTTAATCTTCCAACAACTTCCTACATTAACCTTCTATAGATGCCAGTGTGATTTTTGAAAACATAATTCAAATCATCATATAATTGCTCTCAGTAAAACACTCTAGCTGTTTCATGTTATCCTTGGAAAACAAATTTAAATGCTGAATTCCTACTAAGACGTCTGGTGGATATGGATGGGCCCTGGCCCAATACAAACAGCCTCAACAGCCATGTGCTCCCACGTTAGGGCCTCCTTTTCTGTTTCTGGGTCCAAAATATTTCCCACAGACTTATGAATGGCTGCCTCCCTTCCAACATTCAGGATTTAACATTCTTAGACCTATATGTATAGAAAACCAGTCCCCTTAAGCTCTAATGAAATTACCTACTTTATGTTCCTTAATATTTTTCATATGAAATTGTATTTATTTTTACTTGTACGTTTCTCATCACAAGTGTCCAAGAAAATAGGCATTTTGTATTACCCACAACCATTAATCAATTGCTAAAGCAATGCCTGGCAATAAAATATCTGTTGAATAAAGAATTGAAGAATAATGTCTACACGGACTACACGTTCTTGTGCTTGAAAACAAACAAATAATGGGGGTCTACTATCCTTCATGACACAAATTTACCTCTGCACCCAAAATAAAATCATGAGTCAAGATCAACTTTTAGGTACTACCATACCTTAAAATATGAAAGTAAAGTAAAAGGGTCAACATGTGCCAAGTGCCTGCAGCATACCAGAAACCAAGCTATAGGACAAAGGGAATTAATGTATGTGTTCCACACTATGAGAACTGAGATGCACTGGAAGTACTTTTAACAATCAACAATTCACAGGATGATGAATATAAAAAGATAGTACCTGCCATATAAAATGGGAAAAATATTACCTACAATATAAAAGAATTCTTTGAGCAAAGATGCAATTAAAAGTACAGTTGTAAGGGACAAATGATTATTTGTAACAGTGACACAAGGAAGAGTGACTCTGAAGTACAAAAAAGTCGAGACTTCAAAATGACAGTACGGGATATTGGGGAGAGCTCTACAGGCTAAAACTCATTTACTTTTACATTTGAATGCTAAAACAGGTTTAAAATATATTGTTAAAGCTCATGTTAATGTCAATCTCCTTCCAACCGGACAATCCAATACGTACGTGACAAAATGGAGAGTGAAGGCTTATAGGGCATCATGTTACTTTAAAAAATTAGAAAAAAAAATCTTGAAATAGTAATAAATGGAGAACACAAAATATTATTAAAGTCTCTTACTTTTCCATTCATATCTTGGACAGCATCCTTTGCATCTGCAGGATTCTCAAAAGTAATAAAAGCAAAGCCTCTAGACTTGTTTTTTTTTCTGATCCTTCATCAACATAACTGTAATATACATAAATATTTTTAATTTAAATTTCACATAAAATTGAACGTTTCATATTTTCAAAATAATCCATCCTTTGACACTTTCTCATAAGGCCTCCTTAATTTCATGTTATGGACACAGTGCAGTAACAGCCTCCCGGAAGTTACTTAAAAACAAAACAAACACCAAAAACAAATAAAGCAAAAAAACCCTTTCCATTTTATATCATTTCTAGTAGTTTAAAAAGAGAGTCAATAATTTCAACCATTCTACAGCTAGCATATCTCATCCCATTTCATGTCCTATGACCCCAGTATGTTTAAAAAGCCCTGGGACTTCCCTGGTGGTCCAGTGGATAAGACTCCACGTTCCCAATGAAGGGGACTCGGGTCTGATCATTGGTCAGGCAACTAAGATCCACATGCCGCATGCCACTGTGCGTGGGCTTGATCCCTGGTCAGGTAAGTAAAACCCAGCATGCTGCAAAGCGTGGCTGGGGTGAAGAAAGAAACGCTGCTTTTTTCCCTTCTCAGTAGTAGGAGCCCCTAAGTTGTACAATTTCCCTCATTGCCCAGTGCTTTCCTAATAAAAAACAGAAACT
This sequence comes from Mesoplodon bidens, assembly GCF_964165515.1. NCBI lineage: Eukaryota > Metazoa > Chordata > Mammalia > Artiodactyla > Ziphiidae > Mesoplodon > Mesoplodon bidens. The sequence goes on along the minus strand of NW_027672653.1, from coordinate 43,331 downwards.
TTAAAAAAAACTGCTCGTGTGTTACAAATAGAAAAAGCACTTTAACTTAGCTGTTCAATGGTGTGTGTTTAATACACATTTGCCTCGAACATATATATATACATATATATATATATATATATATGTATATATATATAGGTTCTAAAAATTACCTTCCATAATGTGACCATATTTCCCAAATACCACTTCAAGAGAATTTTCATTGGTGTCAGCATGGAGGCCTCCTATGAACAGTTTCCCAGCCTGATCTGCTTCCGCCATTTTTCTGTAAGTAATTAAAAATATATCTTTATACATATAGCAAAAAATAAATTATAAGCAAAAACTATTACACCTGTTTATAACTCAACTGAAGTACCCTATATCAGTGAAAATATTTGCCGTTTCTTACTTAAAAGAGAGGAAACTTGTAACACAAAGCAAAACAAGCACTGGCGTAACAAATGCTCCATTCTTTATAGATATCTTACAAAAACCTGTATGTAAAAACTAGATTAGAAGGCAACTGTAAATTAGTTTACCTGCAGGGTTCAAGGCTTCTTTTCCAAAACACAACAAAAAAAATAAGCAATAATAAATGGTCCTGGATTCTACACATCTAACAGTTAATATGTTTTATGAACTGTGCAGAATATACCTTAAACATATTTTTAAATTTTTCACATCTACTCACATTTTTCTTGTCTATGCATCAAATAATGTTTAAAATAATGTTTTCCCACAAACTTTAAAAGTGGTAAGTCATAAAAGCAAAGGAGGGAGTTACTTCCTTTATTGAGGAAAATGCAAACTGTGTTTACTTAGATCGAGAGACTTTAAGAAACACTGGTCAAAAGAGAGTACCATTCTTTATATGCCAAATTAAATCAGACGCTTTTTGTCAAGTGAATCAACATTTTGACATTTGATAACTAAAATTACAAGTTTTAAATCATTTAAGTTAAAACAGCTATCTTGCTTGTATTGCTCAGTACCTCTGCTTTCACAAAGAAACCCCGAGGAAACAAAAAAGAAAAAAGAAATACTGCACGAGAGGGCTTCCCTGGTGGCGCAGTGGTTGACAGTCCGCCTGCCTACCCAGGGGACACGGGTTCGGCACCGCTCCGGGAGGAGCCCACCAGCCGCGGAGCGGATGGGCCCGTGAGCCATGGCCGCTGGGCCTGCGCGTCTGGAGCCTCTGGGTACCGAGCCCGTGCTCCGCGGTGGGAGGGGCCACAGCAGTGAGAGGCCCGCATACCGCAAAAAACAAAAGCGCAAGCGGAACAAACTGGCGCCCGGCATACGCTCCACTACCCGCATGTGAGAGTAAACAGCAAAGAGGGTACGCCGCTAATCACACTTAAGTTATCTACTCAATATTCCCTCCCGCAGCATTTCAAACCTAGCTCCACCCCCACCCCCAACTTCGCAATTCACGGACCAACTCCAGGAACTTCACTGGCTTTTCATCGCTGCCTTGGCAACTGATTCTCCAGGAGAACAAACAGTAAACGTACTGTTCAAGAACAACTGATAGACTTCTCCAGACACTGTCTATTCAGACATAGTTATACAAACACCACTTACTCGGCTCTTATCTCTTACAGAAAAAGCCTGAGAGAAAAATCAACATCTGAATTACCATGCTTTCTCTGGTAACAGGAGAACATATAGGTCTCAACTCTTTCTCCTGAGGTATAAATTATTCTCTCCTCCCTAAAATGCCGAATTTCTTACCTTATTTTGTCCTCCTCTTCAGAAGTCCTCCTTCCGCGTCTCTTCAGACGACCGTTAACTAAACTAAGGCTCGAGAGCAAGCGCTCTACTTCTAGAAAGAGGCTAAGGAACCAGATGTAGCGGTAGGTGGGGGAAGGGATGAGCCGCAGGGGAGGTAGGGAAGATGGAAGATGTGGAGGTAGGGGAGGGGTGAACAGAGAAACTCGCGGGAGAACTCGCGGGAGAAACTCTAAAGAAAACTGCAACAGCAGAATGTGTTCTCTACTTTTTACTGCATACTTTTCCCAGTTGCTTTAATTTAATCAATATAAAGGAGAAGGGCTTCCCAGGTGGCGCAGTGGTTGAGAGTCCGCCTGCCCATGCAGGGGATGCGGGTTCGTGCCCCGGTCCGGGAGGATCCCACATGCCCCTGAGCTGCTGGGCCCCTGAGCCATGGCCGCTGAGCCTGCTCGTCTGAAGCTTGTGCTCCACAACGGGAGAGGCCACAACGGTGAGATGCCCGCGTACCGTAAAAAAAAAAAAAAAGGAAAACGCATTTTGGGCTAATAACGTGAAGCTCCAGGTAATCAGTAGGGAGAGTTCAGGGATTTCTTGATAGATGTAAAATGGGGAGGACCAGGTCATGAAGCATTTTGCTTGCTATGCAGATATGCTACTTACTTAATTTTTTTAGTGGAACTGTTAGAATAATCTGAAACAGAAATATGAATGTCTAGAAGATATAATGCGTATAGTGATTTAATATGATACGAAGTCAGGCAGACAGAAAATAATCTAAACTTCAAAATTTAGTAGTTATATGAAACTGGGTAAGCTACCTAAACTCTTAAATTTACCCAGTCTACGAAAACAAGATGATAAAGAATTATCAGATAGGGTTATTGTGAGGTTAAATGATGTACTGAGCACATTGAGCACAACGCCGAAAACATAATTCAGGGTTCAAAACAAAAGTGTGAAAATATTGTCATTACTTTTATATTAAGTGGGAGCCTGAGGTTAATTTGTAATCCTGCCTTTTTTAGAGACTGGTCCAAATCATGAAACTGTTTTGGTTTTTGGTTTTTTCTTTTTGCGGTATGCCGGCCTCTCACCGTTGTGGCCCCTCCCATTGCAAAGCACAGGCTCCAGAAGCCAGTCTCAGCGGCCATGGCTCACGGGCCCAACCGCTCCGCGGCATGTGGGATCCTCCCGGACCGGGGCACGAACCCGTGTCCCCTGCATCGGCAGCCGGACTCTCAACCACTGGGCCACTAGGGAAGCCCAGATCTGTGGTGTTAATGCTTTGCATTGGTAGTGTCTTAATCGTATATTAACCATTATTGAGCACTTGAGAAAACTATGCAATGAAAAGTGTTCATGTAAACACCAGTTGATCAGTTGATGGTGATCAGTTAGTATTTCTTGGGACACTTTCCATAGTCTAGATAGAAAACAGCTGTATGCATTATACACAAGCTGATCTTTAAATCAGGCAAAGTTATAACTGTTCCCTAATTCAGGGGTTTTATGGTTTCTACCTAATATGTAGGCCAACCGGCAGCTTCCAAGCAAGTCTACTGGAAGGGACAAGTTCAGTATATAGTAGGAAATCAAAGAATTGTTAGTATTTCAATAATGATTGTTTAATATTTTAATCCTCTGCCTGACAGGAAAGAAACAAGAGAGGAAAAACAATTGATATTAAATCTCAGATGGTGTCTGAGGAAATCCTCTTATAGAGGTTTGGATATCACTCATTCATGAACAAAATTCAATCTGGATGTTAAGCATGTTTTTCAGTGACTGCAATGCAATTAAAGGACTGTGAGGTTAAGATTACTGTAATTGCTACAGCAGGCGAGTAGCTAGATATGAGCAGAGTAATGGAAGAGGGGCCAGGTGGCAGGAAATCAAGCACCTGGTAAAGAGCAGAGGTCCATGGGCCGACAAAGAAAAACAGGAACCTCCAGACTGACAGGAAACTGCACATTTTCGGTGGTAAGTGTCCTGAAGGCAGACAAAGAGAGATGAGGAAAGACAGGAATCTCCTACTTCCAAATGTAACCTGTTGCTCATTATGCTCTCCTTACAATAAAATTAGCCTTGCAGACAAGCAGCACACACCATGCAGTGAGGCCATGACACTTCTGATTAAGCTAAATAAGGACAAAAATCCCTTCTGGAGCTGCAAAGAAACAGGGAATTTGACCCCCAAACTCCTGCTTCCCCAATGAGTATGCCACCCCTTCCTTTGTATGCCCCTCATAACTGGCTTGCCAATGGAACCCAGGGCAGCAGCTCCTCACCTAACTGCCTGCTCTCCCTGAGGGCATATTCTTGCTTAAATAAATCCTCACTTTACTTGCTTAACGGCCTGTCTCATGCCAACTCTTGGCATGAAGAGCAAGAACCTTCAATTCACTGGGAACACAATGAGTATTTTTACACATGAGGAAGAAAGGAACAAACACATTTCTCTTAAAAACTAGTGGAGAAATACATGTTTTCTGTTAATAGCAAAGACTGGGTTACATAAGAAGCCGTGAAATTGAGAAAAACCATGACTTGCTTTACTGTTCTGGAACCAAACCCACAGTATCCCTGTATTTTGAAGATCACCCAACTGTTAAACACTTAAGAGTTTCATGGGTTTTTCATGAACAGGTACTCAGGAAAAAGTAAACGGTTCAGTTTTGGGTTCGAAACTTCGTTTGCTTTATCCTTCCTTTTAAGGATTTGACTCATCAATCTGATATGTTAGATACTAAAAGCAAACCTTTCATGCCCCGTAGGATTTTATGAAATACAGTACTTTAAGGCCCGCCAAGAAAAATTAAACATAAAATTCTGTGGTCATTGAGACATCCTCCCTCCCTCCCTAATATCTGCATTACACATTAACCAGAGTTCCTCAAAGACAGATTGCCTTCCTGATCATAAAGGTCAATTATTTTACCTTCCTCTGACACTTAGGCTGTAACTTCTTAAAAAGAATACTGTTCTTTCCCAGCTCTGTACTGGGATCATGTTGACTTGCTGCTCACTTTGTACCTGCTTACCCAGACTACGTATCCCTGCTGATCTTCATGTAAAATATCTGTATGTCACTTTGATGTGATATACTGTCCTTTCTCTTCAAAATGGATGTAACCATGCCTTTGACTTCTAACAGGTAGAACAGTCCTCAGAACTTTCTGAGTCTGTCTCCTGAGTTATAATCCTCAGTTTGGCTCAAATAATACTCTCCTTCCCCTGAACTTCATTTTTGCTGTTCCTTTAAAAGGAAATTGCAGATTTCTGTACTAGTTTTGCAGATTCCAATTTGGCTTAAAGTTTTTACACTCCAGTTTCTTCCCAAATTGTAAGCATTACTCATTAAATGTCACCTGAAGTCACTGACAAAAAACCCTTAACCCTCCAGATAACTCTATACTTATGAGTATATTACGAAACCCTTTGTGTTACATCAAGCACACCAACATAAAGTTAAAATCAGTATTACTTAAAACGTTTCCCAATGTCTTAAAATCTAGGGGTACTAACTTTCACTAAGATATATATACTCAGAAAAGTTAACTGGTTCCATTTACATTGAGTGGAAAATTGGTTTTATAACCATTATTCCCACGTTGGTCATCTGCCACTTGAATATGGATCAGAAAATAGATACTTAACCTCAAGATTTCTTAAACTCTTTACAGTCACCTGTCTCAATTTTCCTTTCATCTATACTATGGCTTTAAAGGGATAAAGACACATCGACTTTCACTAATAATGCAAGCATTGTTTCTCAGCCTTTCTGGAGACTTCTCAAACCTTTTACATGTTTACAAGCTTTCAAAAAGGAACATGTAATTTCTTTAGCCTAACTGGAAAACAGTCACAGCTTGCGATGGAGAAATAACACATTGCTTAATTTTGAATACATTCACGTACAAAGGAAAAGTTTAGGCAAACAGCACAATTCACCCTCCAAACAAAAGTTTTATGCTTGTTTAACTCAGCAGTATCATCAACAAAACATATTTCACGAAATTTTTTTACTCTGAAAATTTTGAACATTTGAAACACGACTTCTACTTTTCAATTAACATTAACAACATGAAAGTCCTCTGAATAATTCCATGTTTCCCCTTTGTCTGAAACTTCCTAGAGGAAAAGTTAATATATGCCTCTTCCCCCCAAACCAACATTTTTCTTTTAGTAGTGTTCAAGCATCAATTAAGGAAAACAACTTAAACTTTTCCTTTGTAACGAACATTTGGTGCATGACTGAGTGTTAATTTTTAATATCTGCTTCGGCCCTCTCTTTCAGATTGGCTTCCCGCATAACCTCGTCTGGAAGCCCCACAAACTGAGCTACTGTATGAGTCACGGGGAGCAAGGTACTCCCTATTCACAGAGGGTGGAAACCCTCATTGTTCCTGTCTTCTACGCTTTCGACCCCTTGAATAAGTATTACTTTGCCTGCTGGAGTAACCTTCCGGACCTCCTCCATATCCATCTCTCATATTGCTATCACAGCGACTGCTTCCACCGTAAGTCACAGGGGCCCTTCGTGCTGCTGGTGCACCACGGGAGTCACATGGGAAGTTACTGATTGATAAACAAACGCTAAACATTACAAATTTTTCTGGGATCATATAACATGACTTACAGTGCTAAATGCTTGAAAAGATAAGCTTCAGCTCTCTCTGCTATGAAAATATAAACTAGGTAGCAACGGTGAAGGGCTTCTACATTTCTTTAAAAGAGCGAGCAATATTTTTCAGCCTAAGTAGTTTCTTTGAAAGTAAAAGCCCCTATTTTAGCATTTTTAAATAATCAGTCGAGTGGCAACTTTTAACAAGATTCAGTGGGGCTTCCCTGGTGGCGCAGTGGTTGACAGTCCGACTGCCGATGCAGGGGACACGGGTTCGTGCCCCGGTCCAGGAGGATCCCACGTGCCGGGGAGCGGTTGGGACCGTGGGCCATGCATGGCCTCTGGGACTCCGCGTCAGGAGCCTGTGCTCCGCAACGGGAGGGGCCACGATGGTGAGAGGCCCGTGTCCCGCACACAAAATAAAAATAAAAAATCATAATAATGTTAAAATTGGTTTTCTGTAATGAGAAAAAAAGATGAGACTGCCCATTTACCCTTCATAGCCTTTTATTTTAAGTGAGCTATTAACAAAACCATTCAAAGGTCTTTAACTTATCTAAAAGGACATGCTAAACATACTTTTACCTTTGAGGAACTGAAGTAAAAGTAGAGTAAACAACGATCTGGTTAAGTCTAATTCTATGATTTACAAGTTGTAACTGGACTCTTACCGTAACTCCCATATGAATCCCTGTAAAAGCTTCCACTTCAATATTCAGAATAATCTCTATCACGATTTCCACCATAGCCATCACCGTCACTGAATTTAAAAGAATGTCATAAATTATGTCATCAATTTAAATTATGTGTCACAATAACATAATTGAAACGAAGGTTTTTATTTGATATAAACACAACATTTTATATTACCTATGTCCTCTAGAGGGATGATCATTCCGAGAATTTGAATGTCCGTAATAACTGTGTGCATAGCGTCTACGTGGTGGAGTATAATCCTTGCTGGCTCAGGAGTGTGGATAATCTCTCCTTGAATAACTGAAATAAAGCAGCTAAAATTTTAAATGCAACTTATCATATCCAGAATATTTAAGAACTCAAGACAGCAAAAAGACAAAAACTTTTAAATGGGCAAAGGACTTGAATATACTTTTGTTTAAAGGAGATATACAATGAGCAACAAGGACATGAAAACCTGCTCAACATATTTATTAGGGAAATGAAATTCAAACCCAAAATGAAATATCTACTTTGCACGTATCACACTGGCTATAATGAAAAATAGACCCATAGAATATATCAAGTGTTGGTGCAGATGCAGAGAAACAAACCAAGTATATGTGCATGGCAGAAATGGAAAATAGTACAGGCTCTGTGGCAAAGATTAGCAGTTTCTTAAAAAATGTAAAGAATTCCTCTATGTCCCAGGAATTCCACTCCTTAAGTATACATACACTCAAAAAGAATTGAAAACAGGTACCCAAATGCTTGTACAGGAGTATTCATGACAGCACCATGATGGGAATAACTCACACAGATGGATAAACAAACCATGTTAACCACACATATAATGGAATATTTAGTCAGCCAAAAAAAAGAAGGTCTGAAGTACTGATTCACGCTACAGCATGAATGATCCTTGAAAATATTTATGCTAAGGGAAAGCTGGATAATAAAGGTCACATATTGTTTGCTTCCATTAGTATGATATATTCAGGAGTAGATAAATTCATAGATAAGGACACAGGTGGGTACCTACCGGGGACAAGGGGGGAGAAATTGGGTGTGACTGCTGATTAATTTTATTCTGGGGTAATGAAATGTTTTGGAACTGAACAGAGCTGGTGGTTGCATAACACTGTTAAGTGTGCTAAATGTTACTGAACTGTTCACTTTTAAATGTTCAATTTTGTGTTAGGTAAATTTCAACAAGAACAACAAAACTAACCATGACTTAATTCATATACTGTGCTTCCTATTACCTATCTTTAGTAGCATAACCACCATCTCTGTGACATATAGCCAACTCTCCGAAAAGAGACTGGCTCTCTACGAGGAGGACCTCCACAATTTTCTCTTCCATGTGATCCTGAACCTTGAATTTAAAAATGCTTATGTAAGTATCTCAGAATTGACAGTAATGTTTCAAAGAAAAATCCCAAAGTCTGATAGCCTTCCACTCTCCAAAATCATTTAAAAAAACTACCCCTTCTAAAATTCCATTTACGCACATTTTCGTTTCCCTTTCAATGGTACCACTGAACATTGTATTTTCTGACATCTCCCGTTCCCCATACAGTTGGCATAACCTTTAGATTACCAGCAGTAGGGAACACTTCTCAGACTTTGAGCAAAACATTGATTTTTGGTAACTACTGTCACATATTCAACCACCAAGTGGTCGGCTCTCTCCTTTAAGTGTACAACCTTAATTATGGACCTTGTATGAGGATAGCAATAGTGACTTCTCTTGTTTATTAGCAATAAAGGGCTCATTTGAAAAACACTGTACCGCTCCCAAAATATGAAACTATCTCCCATAAATAACGTTCTCTTCCTGTGTTAATTCTTATTCCTCATTCCTGGAGGTCACTAGGACCTTGTTTGTTCTCTTCTCTTGTTTGTTCACTAGGCTAACCATCTACTAATGGAAAGGGTAGGCTTCTTAGCTTCTGTTGTGTTTTGAAGTCAATATCGTGCTACATTTGGCTTCATTCATATTCTACACGTAAAAGGGCAATTTGATAATGGCTGTTTCAAGTCTCTACCATATTACGGATCAGAAAACAGTGCTAGAAAAGTTAAGAGCACAAACTACAGTTCATATGGCAAGTTTCAATTATTGTTTATAATAATTAATAAAACCAGCTAGCCAATATACATAGCTAAACTAGTCTACAGACCAGAACGTTCTCTCACAGGACATAGTTTCCATGAAAATTCTGATATTGAAACTATGTGATAAAGAAGCCTACTAACCAAAAAGTGTTAGCAGCAACTTAAATTAAGAGGAATTCTATAGCCAACATGGACTTACAAGCAATGTTTTCCCCACTGCAGTGCTAATCACCTACTACATCTATAATCAAAAACTGACAAGTTATTTCCCAACCACAAATCAATCAATAAATTAGTGATTGGTTAACATGTCCATATACTTCTCACTTTCCATTTTGCTTAAACATTCTGTTTAAAATAGCTCCCTCTCATTAATTAGAAACAACTGTCTCTGCATTATATAGCATTTACCTTGTCTTCCCACCCCCCTACTGCTTCGCCCTTGGCAACATCTCTTAGGAGGAGGACCTCCACTTCTGGAACATGGTCCTCTTTTAACTGGAAAGGCTCCCCTGGAAGAACTCGCCTTGGGACTAGGAGTGTGTCCACCACGACCTGTGTTTAAATGAAATCTTTTTAGTTAAGCAGAATCAACATTTTTTCATTGGGCAAGTTTCACTTATTGTTATAAATTTTCACTAAACAATTACTCCAGTCTTCAGCTTTCCTATCTGTCTAAACCAATATGATTGTTTCCTCATATGACACAGAAGTCAGTAGAGTTCAAAGACTTACCGTAAAAGTCAGTTTGGGAAACGTAGGAACAAAACTGAAGAACCACTGGTATGAAAGTGCTCTGGGGAGAAGAGAGAGAGTACAGAAAAACCTGGATAAATTAAATGTAAAACTGAATTTTTCATCATTTTAGGAGGAAGATGGTAAGTTATTAGTTATATAATTCTGGTGTCAAGGAAGCTTTTGAAAAACACAACATCCTAGGTATAAATCAAAGCATTAAAAATAAAAAGGATGAATAAAAAATGCATTACCTAAAAGTTAAGTACATACATACAAATAACTCCCTTTGCCGGAGAATATCTGCTTATAACTTTACACTTGGTCCAGTATCCCTAGTTCTGCATCCATGGATTCAACCAACCTTGGATCACGTAGTGATCTTATATGTATTTATTGAAAAACAAAATCTGCTTGTAAGTTGATCAACAGTTCAGGCCTGTGTTATTCACAGATCAACTCTTAATGTTCATTTCTCAGTCAAAAGGGCTATGTTCTGTTCAATTTTAATAGTATTTAAGAAATGCACACTAAATACTGAAAACTGATGTGTTACCTTTCGAACCAGAAAGGTGTTTAGATGTATTCCAATTCCCCGGTAGTGCCACAGGCAAGAAAAAATGAGTACTCTTACACATGGCAGAATATGAACTGGTCAACTTTTCTCAAGCTCAAGATAGTGGGAAAAGAACAAAACTGTGTTATCTTAAAATGGGCACACCCTCTAACTGAACTTTCAAAAAACATTTCCTAAAATTCACACATGGAATTAGCACAAAAAGAAACTAAACGTTTTATTTCTGAAGACTGGTTCTGGTTAATAGATGAAGCAGAGGTTGTTAAATATATGGAAGTTTTTGAAATGCAAAGTGCTTTTCCTCCTTTTCTTACTAAGTAGAAAACTTCTCTGAAAAAAATCCAAAAAAAGGCATTTTCAACGACTTCCTCCTCTAATACACACACAAAGAAAACATACGTATTTCTGAAGCAGAGCTTTTTACTCTTTTCCTGGGTCAAAGACACCTTTTAGAATCTAAAGCTCTATTTATTTCCCTAAGGTATTTTCCCAAATGCAAACCACAGACCCAGGTAGAAAAGCCTCATATCAAAATGACAATGGAGATTTGCTTAGATGTCTGAACACATATACTTAAGACAAATACTGCAAGGTGAAACCTAAAATATGAAGTGTTTCGCCCTGAATTGTGGATATTCTGAGTGACTTTTATTTTCTGTTGTGGAGTTTTCAAGATTCTCTAGTATTTTTATGATGCAATAAGGCTACTCTCAGAATAAAATTAACCAATGTATTTTTAAGAGATTATGAATGAATCATTGATTTAAACTCATATCAAGTTATCGGTCCTAAAGTGAAAAATTCTAATGTATGATCAACAGTAGGAAACTCGGTAGAAAAATTCTCGAAGAAAAGAGGCAATTAGTAATAATGGTAAAAGAGACTGAATTTAGTTTAAAATTTATGCTATTCCCCTGTAAGGTGATTAACGTTTTGCACATTACCTAGTTAAGTCATTTTATAACTACAATAATTCTTCACCACTTAGAAATACTTCTGACTATCAATGTGAGTCATCATCTGATAGTTCTTACACACTACTTTGCTCATAAAGGATGGAATAAAAACTGAGAGGTTTCTATACAGTTAAACCTACTATTTTTCGGTCCTCTGGTTGCAGCCTTGTATTTCAAAACATTACCCAGGTGTCCTCCAGGTGAGGGATGCTCTCTTGCGCTCCCGCTTCCTCCTCTTCCATTTCCTCCTCTTCTATTTCCTCCTCTTCGATTTCTTCCTCTTCCATGTCTCGGATTTCTCAGATGGCCCCTGTTTCTTGCAGGAGGTTGTGGTCTCTGTGTACCACCGCTTTCCAAAGATCGTTGGTTGGCTTGCTCTACTTTAATTGCCTTTCCATCCAAAGACTAAACAGATTAAGTATAACATTAATAACATCACATCAAATTTATTTACCACTGCACTAGTCCAAGATCAGTCTTTTTTCCCCAAAGCAAACATTTTCTTCTGAAATGATTGTGTCCTTCACCATGCCAGATAAATGAGACTTAATGAGTAACTGCCTTTCATTAAGTCATCCAACACAAAGTGTACGTATTGGCAATTAGAGCTCCCTGAAATGTCCTCTGGTATTAAAAGAAGATTAATACCTCTCACTTATCATGAGAGAATTTACCCTTTTCTTTTCTATAATGGAGAACTAAACTCACTTCCTTTCTCTACTTCTACCATTCAAAGTTTTCAGTGTCCCAAGGGTATATAAAAGTATACGTGTCATTTAAAAAATAAAATGATTCAGTTATTTATTCAAAATGGTTATTCCTACTTTAATTGTTTTTAGCATTTCTTAAATATTAAGGGAAAGAAAATTTTCCAACATGATTGTTCTTCTCTATTTACTTCTAATAATTTCCTTGATTTTTTTTTTTAAATAGAGCACTTATTTGGTCCTTAACATTTCTTGCCTTATTCAATTGTTTGAACATGTCCCCCAAGAGTCACTTCTTATAGTGGTACTTCATATTCTTATGTTTCAGAAATGCTTACACTTCTTAATCTTCCAACAACTTCCTACATTAACCTTCTATAGATGCCAGTGTGATTTTTGAAAACATAATTCAAATCATCATATAATTGCTCTCAGTAAAACACTCTAGCTGTTTCATGTTATCCTTGGAAAACAAATTTAAATGCTGAATTCCTACTAAGACGTCTGGTGGATATGGATGGGCCCTGGCCCAATACAAACAGCCTCAACAGCCATGTGCTCCCACGTTAGGGCCTCCTTTTCTGTTTCTGGGTCCAAAATATTTCCCACAGACTTATGAATGGCTGCCTCCCTTCCAACATTCAGGATTTAACATTCTTAGACCTATATGTATAGAAAACCAGTCCCCTTAAGCTCTAATGAAATTACCTACTTTATGTTCCTTAATATTTTTCATATGAAATTGTATTTATTTTTACTTGTACGTTTCTCATCACAAGTGTCCAAGAAAATAGGCATTTTGTATTACCCACAACCATTAATCAATTGCTAAAGCAATGCCTGGCAATAAAATATCTGTTGAATAAAGAATTGAAGAATAATGTCTACACGGACTACACGTTCTTGTGCTTGAAAACAAACAAATAATGGGGGTCTACTATCCTTCATGACACAAATTTACCTCTGCACCCAAAATAAAATCATGAGTCAAGATCAACTTTTAGGTACTACCATACCTTAAAATATGAAAGTAAAGTAAAAGGGTCAACATGTGCCAAGTGCCTGCAGCATACCAGAAACCAAGCTATAGGACAAAGGGAATTAATGTATGTGTTCCCCACTATGAGAACTGAGATGCACTGGAAGTACTTTTAACAATGAACAATTCACAGGATGATGAATATAAAAAGATAGTACCTGCCATATAAAATGGGAAAAATATTACCTACAATATAAAAGAATTCTTTGAGCAAAGATGCAATTAAAAGTACAGTTGTAAGGGACAAATGATTATTTGTAACAGTGACACAAGGAAGAGTGACTCTGAAGTACAAAAAAGTCGAGACTTCAAAATGACAGTACGGGATATTGGGGAGAGCTCTACAGGCTAAAACTCATTTACTTTTACATTTGAATGCTAAAACAGGTTTAAAATATATTGTTAAAGCTCATGTTAATGTCAATCTCCTTCCAACCGGACAATCCAATACGTACGTGACAAAATGGAGAGTGAAGGCTTATAGGGCATCATGTTACTTTAAAAAATTAGAAAAAAAAATCTTGAAATAGTAATAAATGGAGAACACAAAATATTATTAAAGTCTCTTACTCTTCCATTCATATCTTGGACAGCATCCTTTGCATCTGCAGGATTCTCAAAAGTAATAAAAGCAAAGCCTCTAGACTTGTTTTTTTTTCTGATCCTTCATCAACATAACTGTAATATACATAAATATTTTTAATTTAAATTTCACATAAAATTGAACGTTTCATATTTTCAAAATAATCCATCCTTTGACACTTTCTCATAAGGCCTCCTTAATTTCATGTTATGGACACAGTGCAGTAACAGCCTCCCGGAAGTTACTTAAAAACAAAACAAACACCAAAAACAAATAAAGCAAAAAAACCCTTTCCATTTTATATCATTTCTAGTAGTTTAAAAAGAGAGTCAATAATTTCAACCATTCTACAGCTAGCATATCTCATCCCATTTCATGTCCTATGACCCCAGTATGTTTAAAAAGCCCTGGGACTTCCCTGGTGGTCCAGTGGATAAGACTCCACGTTCCCAATGAAGGGGACACGGGTCTGATCCCTCGTCAGGCAACTAAGATCCACATGCCGCATGCCACTGTGCGTGGGCTTGATCCCTGGTCAGGTAAGTAAAACCCAGCATGCTGCAAAGCGTGGCTGGGGTGAAGAAAGAAACGCTGCTTTTTTCCCTTCTCAGTAGTAGGAGCCCCTAAGTTGTACAATTTCCCTCATTGCCCAGTGCTTTCCTAATAAAAAACAGAAACTTTAAAAAAAACTGCTCGTGTGTTACAAATAGAAAAAGCACTTTAACTTAGCTGTTCAATGGTGTGTGTTTAATACACATTTGCCTCGAACATATATATATACATATATATATATATATATATATGTATATATATAGGTTCTAAAAATTACCTTCCATAATGTGACCATATTTCCCAAATACCACTTCAAGAGAATTTTCATTGGTGTCAGCATGGAGGCCTCCTATGAACAGTTTCCCAGCCTGGTCTGCTTCCGCCATTTTTCTGTAAGTAATTAAAAATATATCTTTATACATATAGCAAAAAATAAATTATAAGCAAAAACTATTACACCTGTTTATAACTCAACTGAAGTACCCTATATCAGTGAAAATATTTGCCGTTTCTTACTTAAAAGAGAGGAAACTTGTAACACAAAGCAAAACAAGCACTGGCGTAACAAATGCTCCATTCTTTATAGATATCTTACAAAAACCTGTATGTAAAAACTAGATTAGAAGGCAACTGTAAATTAGTTTACCTGCAGGGTTCAAGGCTTCTTTTCCAAAACACAACAAAAAAAATAAGCAATAATAAATGGTCCTGGATTCTACACATCTAACAGTTAATATGTTTTATGAACTGTGCAGAATATACCTTAAACATATTTTTAAATTTTTCACATCTACTCACATTTTTCTTGTCTATGCATCAAATAATGTTTAAAATAATGTTTTCCCACAAACTTTAAAAGTGGTAAGTCATAAAAGCAAAGGAGGGAGTTACTTCCTTTATTGAGGAAAATGCAAACTGTGTTTACTTAGATCGAGAGACTTTAAGAAACACTGGTCAAAAGAGAGTACCATTCTTTATATGCCAAATTAAATCAGACGCTTTTTGTCAAGTGAATCAACATTTTGACATTTGATAACTAAAATTACAAGTTTTAAATCATTTAAGTTAAAACAGCTATCTTGCTTGTATTGCTCAGTACCTCTGCTTTCACAAAGAAACCCCGAGGAAACAAAAAAGAAAAAAGAAATACTGCACGAGAGGGCTTCCCTGGTGGCGCAGTGGTTGACAGTCCGCCTGCCTACCCAGGGGACACGGGTTCGGCACCGCTCCGGGAGGAGCCCACCAGCCGCGGAGCGGATGGGCCCGTGAGCCATGGCCGCTGGGCCTGCGCGTCTGGAGCCTCTGGGTACCGAGCCCGTGCTCCGCGGTGGGAGGGGCCACAGCAGTGAGAGGCCCGCATACCGCAAAAAACAAAAGCGCAAGCGGAACAAACTGGCGCCCGGCATACGCTCCACTACCCGCATGTGAGAGTAAACAGCAAAGAGGGTACGCCGCTAATCACACTTAAGTTATCTACTCAATATTCCCTCCCGCAGCATTTCAAACCTAGCTCCACCCCCACCCCCAACTTCGCAATTCACGGACCAACTCCAGGAACTTCACTGGCTTTTCATCGCTGCCTTGGCAACTGATTCTCCAGGAGAACAAACAGTAAACGTACTGTTCAAGAACAACTGATAGACTTCTCCAGACACTGTCTATTCAGACATAGTTATACAAACACCACTTACTCGGCTCTTATCTCTTACAGAAAAAGCCTGAGAGAAAAATCAACATCTGAATTACCATGCTTTCTCTGGTAACAGGAGAACATATAGGTCTCAACTCTTTCTCCTGAGGTATAAATTATTCTCTCCTCCCTAAAATGCCGAATTTCTTACCTTATTTTGTCCTCCTCTTCAGAAGTCCTCCTTCCGCGTCTCTTCAGACGACCGTTAACTAAACTAAGGCTCGAGAGCAAGCGCTCTACTTCTAGAAAGAGGCTAAGGAACCAGATGTAGCGGTAGGTGGGGGAAGGGATGAGCCGCAGGGGAGGTAGGGAAGATGGAAGATGTGGAGGTAGGGGAGGGGTGAACAGAGAAACTCGCGGGAGAACTCGCGGGAGAAACTCTAAAGAAAACTGCAACAGCAGAATGTGTTCTCTACTTTTTACTGCATACTTTTCCCAGTTGCTTTAATTTAATCAATATAAAGGAGAAGGGCTTCCCAGGTGGCGCAGTGGTTGAGAGTCCGCCTGCCCATGCAGGGGACGTGGGTTCGTGCCCCGGTCCGGGAGGATCCCACATGCCCCTGAGCTGCTGGGCCCCTGAGCCATGGCCGCTGAGCCTGCTCGTCTGAAGCTTGTGCTCCACAACCGGAGAGGCCACAACGGTGAGATGCCCGCGTACCGTAAAAAAAAAAAAAAAGGAAAACGCATTTTGGGCTAATAACGTGAAGCTCCAGGTAATCAGTAGGGAGAGTTCAGGGATTTCTTGATAGATGTAAAATGGGGAGGACCAGATCATGAAGCATTTTGCTTGCTATGCAGATATGCTAGTTAATTAATTTTTTTAGTGGAACTGTTAGAATAATCTGAAACAGAAATATGAATGTCTAGAAGATATAATGCGTATAGTGATTTAATATGATACGAAGTCAGGCAGACAGAAAATAATCTAAACTTCAAAATTTAGTAGTTATATGAAACTGGGTAAGCTACCTAAACTCTTAAATTTACCCAGTCTACGAAAACAAGATGATAAAGAATTATCAGATAGGGTTATTGTGAGGTTAAATGATGTACTGAGCACATTGAGCACAACGCCGAAAACATAATTCAGGGTTCAAAACAAAAGTGTGAAAATATTGTCATTACTTTTATATTAAGTGGGAGCCTGAGGTTAATTTGTAATCCTGCCTTTTTTAGAGACTGGTCCAAATCATGAAACTGTTTTGGTTTTTGGTTTTTTCTTTTTGCGGTATGCCGGCCTCTGACCGTTGTAGCCCCTCCCATTGCAAAGCACAGGCTCCAGAAGCCAGTCTCAGCGACCATGGCTCACGGGCCCAACCGCTCCGCGGCATGTGGGATCCTCCCGGACCGGGGCACGAACCCGTGTCCCCTGCATCGGCAGCCGGACTCTCAACCACTGGGCCACTAGGGAAGCCCAGATCTGTGGTGTTAATGCTTTGCATTGGTAGTGTCTTAATCGTATATTAACCATTATTGAGCACTTGAGAAAACTATGCAATGAAAAGTGTTCATGTAAACACCAGTTGATCAGTTGATGGTGATCAGTTAGTATTTCTTGGGACACTTTCCATAGTCTAGATAGAAAACAGCTGTATGCATTATACACAAGCTGATCTTTAAATCAGGCAAAGTTATAACTGTTCCCTAATTCAGGGGTTTTATGGTTTCTACCTAATATGTAGGCCAACCGGCAGCTTCCAAGCAAGTCTACTGGAAGGGACAAGTTCAGTATATAGTAGGAAATCAAAGAATTGTTAGTATTTCAATAATGATTGTTTAATATTTTAATCCTCTGCCTGACAGGAAAGAAACACGAGAGGAAAAACAATTGATATTAAATCTCAGATGGTGTCTGAGAAAATCATCTTATAGAGGTTTGGATATCACTCATTCATGAACAAAATTAAATCTGGATGTTAAGCATGTTTTTCAGTGACTGCAATGCAATTAAAGGACTGTGAGGTTAAGATTACTGTAATTGCTACAGCAGGCGAGTAGCTAGATATGAGCAGAGTAATGGAAGAGGGGCCAGGTGGCAGGAAATCAAGCACCTGGTAAAGAGCAGAGGTCCATGGGCCAACAAAGAAAAACAGAAACCTCCAGACTGACAGGAAACTGCACATTTTCGGTGGTAAGTGTCCTGAAGGCAGACAAAGAGAGATGAGGAAAGACAGGAATCTCCTACTTCCAAATGTAACCTGTTGCTCATTATGCTCTCCTTACAATAAAATTAGCCTTGCAGACAAGCAGCACACACCATGCAGTGAGGCCATGACACTTCTGATTAAGCTAAATAAGGACAAAAATCCCTTCTGGAGCTGCAAAGAAACAGGGAATTTGACCCCCAAACTCCTGCTTCCCCAATGAGTATGCCACCCCTTCCTTTGTATGCCCCTCATAACTGGCTTGCCAATGGAACCCAGGGCAGCAGCTCCTCACCTAACTGCCTGCTCTCCCTGAGGGCATATTCTTGCTTAAATAAATCCTCACTTTACTTGCTTAACCGCCTGTCTCATGCCCAACTCTTGGCATGAAGAGCAAGAAGCTTCAATTCACTGGGAACACAATGAGTATTTTTACACACGAGGAAGAAAGGAACAAACACATTTCTCTTAAAAACTAGTGGAGAAATACATGTTTTCTGTTAATAGCAAAGACTGGGTTACATAAGAAGCCGTGAAATTGAGAAAAACCATGACTTGCTTTACTGTTCTGGAACCAAACCCACAGTATCCCTGTATTTTGAAGATCACCCAACTGTTAAACACTTAAGAGTTTTATGGGTTTTTCATGAACAGGTACTCAGGAAAAAGTAAACGGTTCAGTTTTGGGTTCGAAACTTCGTTTGCTTTATCCTTCCTTTTAAGGATTTGACTCATCAATCTGATATGTTAGATACTAAAAGCAAACCTTTCATGCCCCGTAGGATTTTATGAAATACAGTACTTTAAGGCCAGCCAAGAAAATTAAACATAAAATTCTGTGGTCATTGAGACATCCTCCCTCCCTCCCTAATATCTGCATTACACATTAACCAGAGTTCCTCAAAGACAGATTGCCTTCCTGATCATAAAGGTCAATTATTTTACCTTCCTCTGACACTTAGGCTGTAACTTCTTAAAAAGAATACTGTTCTTTCCCAGCTCTGTACTGGGATCATGCTGACTTGCTGCTCACTTTGTACCTGCTTACCCAGACTACGTATCCCTGCTGATCTTCATGTAAAATATCTGTATGTCACTTTGATGTGATATACTGTCCTTTCTCTTCAAAATGAATGTAACCATGCCTTTGACTTCTAACAGGTAGAACAGTCCTCAGAACTTTCTGAGTCTGTCTCCTGAGTTATAATCCTCAGTTTGGCTCAAATAATACTCTCCTTCCCCTGAACTTCATTTTTGCTGTTCCTTTAAAAGGAAATTGCAGATTTCTGTACTAGTTTTGCAGATTCCAATTTGGCTTAAAGTTTTTACACTCCAGTTTCTTCCCAAATTGTAAGCATTACTCATTAAATGTCACCTGAAGTCACTGACAAAAAACCCTTAACCCTCCAGATAACTCTATACTTATGAGTATATTACGAAACCCTTTGTGTTACATCAAGCACACCAACATAAAGTTAAAATCAGTATTACTTAAAACGTTTCCCAATGTCTTAAAATCTAGGGGTACTAACTTTCACTAAGATATATATACTCAGAAAAGTTAACTGGTTCCATTTACATTGAGTGGAAAATTGGTTTTATAACCATTATTCCCACGTTGGTCATCTGCCACTTGAATATGGATCAGAAAATAGATACTTAACCTCAAGATTTCTTAAACTCTTTACAGTCACCTGTCTCAATTTTCCTTTCATCTATACTATGGCTTTAAAGGGATAAAGACACATCGACTTTCACTAATAATGCAAGCATTGTTTCTCAGCCTTTTTGGAGACTTCTCAAACCTTTTACATGTTTACAAGCTTTCAAAAAGGAACATGTAATTTCTTTAGCCTAACTGGAAAACAGTCACAGCTTGCGATGGAGAAATAACACATTGCTTAATTTTGAATACATTCACGTACAAAGGAAAAGTTTAGGCAAACAGCACAATTCACCCTCCAAACAAAAGTTTTATGCTTGTTTAACTCAGCAGTATCATCAACAAAACATATTTCACGAAATTTTTTTACTCTGAAAATTTTGAACATTTGAAACACGACTTCTACTTTTCAATTAACATTAACAACATGAAAGTCCTCTGAATAATTCCATGTTTCCCCTTTGTCTGAAACTTCCTAGAGGAAAAGTTAATATATGCCTCTTCCCCCCAAACCAACATTTTTCTTTTAGTAGTGTTCAAGCATCAATTAAGGAAAACAACTTAAACTTTTCCTTTGTAACGAACATTTGGTGCATGACTGAGTGTTAATTTTTAATATCTGCTTCGGCCCTCTCTTTCAGATTGGCTTCCCGCATAACCTCGTCTGGAAGCCCCACAAACTGAGCTACTGTATGAGTCACGGGGAGCAAGGTACTCCCTATTCACAGAGGGTGGAAACCCTCATTGTTCCTGTCTTCTACGCTTTCGACCCCTTGGATAAGTATTACTTTGCCTGCTGGAGTAACCTTCCGGACCTCCTCCATATCCATCTCTCATATTGCTATCACAGCGACTGCTTCCACCGTAAGTCACAGGGGCCCTTCGTGCTGCTGGTGCACCACGGGAGTCACATGGGAAGTTACTGATTGATAAACAAACGCTAAACATTACAAATTTTTCTGGGATCATATAACATGACTTACAGTGCTAAATATTTGAAAAGATAAGCTTCAGCTCTCTCTGCTATGAAAATATAAACTAGGTAGCAACGGTGAAGGGCTTCTACATTTCTTTAAAAGAGCGAGCAATATTTTTCAGCCTAAGTAGTTTCTTTGAAAGTAAAAGCCCCTATTTTAGCATTTTTAAATAATCAGTCGAGTGGCAACTTTTAACAAGATTCAGTGGGGCTTCCCTGGTGGCGCAGTGGTTGACAGTCCGACTGCCGATGCAGGGGACACGGGTTCGTGCCCCGGTCCAGGAGGATCCCACATGCCGGGGAGCGGTTGGGACCGTGGGCCATGCATGGCCTCTGGGACTCCGCGTCAGGAGCCTGTGCTCCGCAACGGGAGGGGCCACGATGGTGAGAGGCCCGTGTCCCGCACACAAAATAAAAATAAAAAATCATAATAATGTTAAAATTGGTTTTCTGTAATGAGAAAAAAAGATGAGACTGCCCATTTACCCTTCATAGCCTTTTATTTTAAGTGAGCTATTAACAAAACCATTCAAAGGTCTTTAACTTATCTAAAAGGACATGCTAAACATACTTTTACCTTTGAGGAACTGAAGTAAAAGTAGAGTAAACAACGATCTGGTTAAGTCTAATTCTATGATTTACAAGTTGTAACTGGACTCTTACCGTAACTCCCATATGAATCCCTGTAAAAGCTTCCACTTCAATATTCAGAATAATCTCTATCACGATTTCCACCATAGCCATCACGGTCACTGAATTTAAAAGAATGTCATAAATTATGTCATCAATTTAAATTATGTGTCACAATAACATAATTGAAACGAAGGTTTTTATTTGATATAAACACAACATTTTATATTACCTATGTCCTCTAGAGGGATGATCATTCCGAGAATTTGAATGTCCGTAATAACTGTGTGCATAGCGTCTACGTGGTGGAGTATAATCCTTGCTGGCTCAGGAGTGTGGATAATCTCTCCTTGAATAACTGAAATAAAGCAGCTAAAATTTTAAATGCAACTTATCATATCCAGAATATTTAAGAACTCAAGACAGCAAAAAGACAAAAACTTTTAAATGGGCAAAGGACTTGAATATACTTTTGTTTAAAGGAGATATACAATGAGCAACAAGGACATGAAAACCTGCTCAACATATTTATTAGGGAAATGAAATTCAAACCCAAAATGAAATATCTACTTTGCACGTATCACACTGGCTATAATGAAAAATAGACCCATAGAATATATCAAGTGTTGGTGCAGATGCAGAGAAACAAACCAAGTATATGTGCATGGCAGAAATGGAAAATAGTACAGGCTCTGTGGCAAAGATTAGCAGTTTCTTAAAAAATGTAAAGAATTCCTCTATGTCCCAGGAATTCCACTCCTTAAGTATACATACACTCAAAAAGAATTGAAAACAGGTACCCAAATGCTTGTACAGGAGTATTCATGACAGCACCATGATGGGAATAACTCACACAGATGGATAAACAAACCATGTTAACCACACATATAATGGAATATTTAGTCAGCCAAAAAAAAGAAGGTCTGAAGTACTGATTCACGCTACAGCATGAATGATCCTTGAAAATATTTATGCTAAGGGAAAGCTGGATAATAAAGGTCACATATTGTTTGCTTCCATTAGTATGATATATTCAGGAGTAGATAAATTCATAGATAAGGACACAGGTGGGTACCTACCGGGGACAAGGGGGGAGAAATTGGGTGTGACTGCTGATTAATTTTATTCTGGGGTAATGAAATGTTTTGGAACTGAACAGAGCTGGTGGTTGCATAACACTGTTAAGTGTGCTAAATGTTACTGAACTGTTCACTTTTAAATGTTCAATTTTGTGTTAGGTAAATTTCAACAAGAACAACAAAACGAACCATGACTTAATTCATATACTGTGCTTCCTATTACCTATCTTTAGTAGCATAACCACCATCTCTGTGACATATAGCCAACTCTCCGAAAAGAGACTGGCTCTCTACGAGGAGGACCTCCACAATTTTCTCTTCCATGTGATCCTGAACCTTGAATTTAAAAATGCTTATGTAAGTATCTCAGAATTGACAGTAATGTTTCAAAGAAAAATCCCAAAGTCTGATAGCCTTCCACTCTCCAAAATCATTTAAAAAAACTACCCCTTCTAAAATTCCATTTACGCACATTTTCGTTTCCCTTTCAATGGTACCACTGAACATTGTATTTTCTGACATCTCCCGTTCCCCATACAGTTGGCATAACCTTTAGATTACCAGCAGTAGGGAACACTTCTCAGACTTTGAGCAAAACATTGATTTTTGGTAACTACTGTCACATATTCAACCACCAAGTGGTCGGCTCTCTCCTTTAAGTGTACAACCTTAATTATGGACCTTGTATGAGGATAGCAATAGTGACTTCTCTTGTTTATTAGCAATAAAGGGCTCATTTGAAAAACACTGTACCGCTCCCAAAATATGAAACTATCTCCCATAAATAACGTTCTCTTCCTGTGTTAATTCTTATTCCTCATTCCTGGAGGTCACTAGGACCTTGTTTGTTCTCTTCTCTTGTTTGTTCACTAGGCTAACCATCTACTAATGGAAAGGGTAGGCTTCTTAGCTTCTGTTGTGTTTTGAAGTCAATATCGTGCTACATTTGGCTTCATTCATATTCTACACGTAAAAGGGCAATTTGATAATGGCTGTTTCAAGTCTCTACCATATTACGGATCAGAAAACAGTGCTAGAAAAGTTAAGAGCACAAACTACAGTTCATATGGCAAGTTTCAATTATTGTTTATAATAATTAATAAAACCAGCTAGCCAATATACATAGCTAAACTAGTCTACAGAGCAGAACGTTCTCTCACAGGACATAGTTTCCATGAAAATTCTGATATTGAAACTATGTGATAAAGAAGCCTACTAACCAAAAAGTGTTAGCAGCAACTTAAATTAAGAGGAATTCTATAGCCAACATGGACTTACAAGCAATGTTTTCCCCACTGCAGTGCTAATCACCTACTACATCTATAATCAAAAACTGACAAGTTATTTCCCAACCACAAATCAATCAATAAATTAGTGATTGGTTAACATGTCCATATACTTCTCACTTTCCATTTTGCTTAAACATTCTGTTTAAAATAGCTCCCTCTCATTAATTAGAAACAACTGTCTCTGCATTATATAGCATTTACCTTGTCTTCCCACCCCCCTACTGCTTCGCCCTTGGCAACATCTCTTAGGAGGAGGACCTCCACTTCTGGAACATGGTCCTCTTTTAACTGGAAAGGCTCCCCTGGAAGAACTCGCCTTGGGACTAGGAGTGTGTCCACCACGACCTGTGTTTAAATGAAATCTTTTTAGTTAAGCAGAATCAACATTTTTTCATTGGGCAAGTTTCACTTATTGTTATAAATTTTCACTAAACAATTACTCCAGTCTTCAGCTTTCCTATCTGTCTAAACCAATATGATTGTTTCCTCATATGACACAGAAGTCAGTAGAGTTCAAAGACTTACCGTAAAAGTCAGTTTGGGAAACGTAGGAACAAAACTGAAGAACCACTGGTATGAAAGTGCTCTGGGGAGAAGAGAGAGAGTACAGAAAAACCTGGATAAATTAAATGTAAAACTGAATTTTTCATCATTTTAGGAGGAAGATGGTAAGTTATTAGTTATATAATTCTGGTGTCAAGGAAGCTTTTGAAAAACACAACATCCTAGGTATAAATCAAAGCATTAAAAATAAAAAGGATGAATAAAAAATGCATTACCTAAAAGTTAAGTACATACATACAAATAACTCCCTTTGCCGGAGAATATCTGCTTATAACTTTACACTTGGTCCAGTATCCCTAGTTCTGCATCCATGGATTCAACCAACCTTGGATCACGTAGTGATCTTATATGTATTTATTGAAAAACAAAATCTGCTTGTAAGTTGATCAACAGTTCAGGCCTGTGTTATTCACAGATCAACTCTTAATGTTCATTTCTCAGTCAAAAGGGCTATGTTCTGTTCAATTTTAATAGTATTTAAGAAATGCACACTAAATACTGAAAACTGATGTGTTACCTTTCGAACCAGAAAGGTGTTTAGATGTATTCCAATTCCCCGGTAGTGCCACAGGCAAGAAAAAATGAGTACTCTTACACATGGCAGAATATGAACTGGTCAACTTTTCTCAAGCTCAAGATAGTGGGAAAAGAACAAAACTGTGTTATCTTAAAATGGGCACACCCTCTAACTGAACTTTCAAAAAACATTTCCTAAAATTCACACATGGAATTAGCACAAAAAGAAACTAAACGTTTTATTTCTGAAGACTGGTTCTGGTTAATAGATGAAGCAGAGGTTGTTAAATATATGGAAGTTTTTGAAATGCAAAGTGCTTTTCCTCCTTTTCTTACTAAGTAGAAAACTTCTCTGAAAAAAATCCAAAAAAAGGCATTTTCAACGACTTCCTCCTCTAATACACACACAAAGAAAACATACGTATTTCTGAAGCAGAGCTTTTTACTCTTTTCCTGGGTCAAAGACACCTTTTAGAATCTAAAGCTCTATTTATTTCCCTAAGGTATTTTCCCAAATGCAAACCACAGACCCAGGTAGAAAAGCCTCATATCAAAATGACAATGGAGATTTGCTTAGATGTCTGAACACATATACTTAAGACAAATACTGCAAGGTGAAACCTAAAATATGAAGTGTTTCGCCCTGAATTGTGGATATTCTGAGTGACTTTTATTTTCTGTTGTGGAGTTTTCAAGATTCTCTAGTATTTTTATGATGCAATAAGGCTACTCTCAGAATAAAATTAACCAATGTATTTTTAAGAGATTATGAATGAATCATTGATTTAAACTCATATCAAGTTATCGGTCCTAAAGTGAAAAATTCTAATGTATGATCAACAGTAGGAAACTCGGTAGAAAAATTCTCGAAGAAAAGAGGCAATTAGTAATAATGGTAAAAGAGACTGAATTTAGTTTAAAATTTATGCTATTCCCCTGTAAGGTGATTAACGTTTTGCACATTACCTAGTTAAGTCATTTTATAACTACAATAATTCTTCACCACTTAGAAATACTTCTGACTATCAATGTGAGTCATCATCTGATAGTTCTTACACACTACTTTGCTCATAAAGGATGGAATAAAAACTGAGAGGTTTCTATACAGTTAAACCTACTATTTTTCGGTCCTCTGGTTGCAGCCTTGTATTTCAAAACATTACCCAGGTGTCCTCCAGGTGAGGGATGCTCTCTTGCGCTCCCGCTTCCTCCTCTTCCATTTCCTCCTCTTCTATTTCCTCCTCTTCGATTTCTTCCTCTTCCATGTCTCGGATTTCTCAGATGGCCCCTGTTTCTTGCAGGAGGTTGTGGTCTCTGTGTACCACCGCTTTCCAAAGATCGTTGGTTGGCTTGCTCTACTTTAATTGCCTTTCCATCCAAAGACTAAACAGATTAAGTATAACATTAATAACATCACATCAAATTTATTTACCACTGCACTAGTCCAAGATCAGTCTTTTTTCCCCAAAGCAAACATTTTCTTCTGAAATGATTGTGTCCTTCACCATGCCAGATAAATGAGACTTAATGAGTAACTGCCTTTCATTAAGTCATCCAACACAAAGTGTACGTATTGGCAATTAGAGCTCCCTGAAATGTCCTCTGGTATTAAAAGAAGATTAATACCTCTCACTTATCATGAGAGAATTTACCCTTTTCTTTTCTATAATGGAGAACTAAACTCACTTCCTTTCTCTACTTCTACCATTCAAAGTTTTCAGTGTCCCAAGGGTATATAAAAGTATACGTGTCATTTAAAAAATAAAATGATTCAGTTATTTATTCAAAATGGTTATTCCTACTTTAATTGTTTTTAGCATTTCTTAAATATTAAGGGAAAGAAAATTTTCCAACATGATTGTTCTTCTCTATTTACTTCTAATAATTTCCTTGATTTTTTTTTTTAAATAGAGCACTTATTTGGTCCTTAACATTTCTTGCCTTATTCAATTGTTTGAACATGTCCCCCAAGAGTCACTTCTTATAGTGGTACTTCATATTCTTATGTTTCAGAAATGCTTACACTTCTTAATCTTCCAACAACTTCCTACATTAACCTTCTATAGATGCCAGTGTGATTTTTGAAAACATAATTCAAATCATCATATAATTGCTCTCAGTAAAACACTCTAGCTGTTTCATGTTATCCTTGGAAAACAAATTTAAATGCTGAATTCCTACTAAGACGTCTGGTGGATATGGATGGGCCCTGGCCCAATACAAACAGCCTCAACAGCCATGTGCTCCCACGTTAGGGCCTCCTTTTCTGTTTCTGGGTCCAAAATATTTCCCACAGACTTATGAATGGCTGCCTCCCTTCCAACATTCAGGATTTAACATTCTTAGACCTATATGTATAGAAAACCAGTCCCCTTAAGCTCTAATGAAATTACCTACTTTATGTTCCTTAATATTTTTCATATGAAATTGTATTTATTTTTACTTGTACGTTTCTCATCACAAGTGTCCAAGAAAATAGGCATTTTGTATTACCCACAACCATTAATCAATTGCTAAAGCAATGCCTGGCAATAAAATATCTGTTGAATAAAGAATTGAAGAATAATGTCTACACGGACTACACGTTCTTGTGCTTGAAAACAAACAAATAATGGGGGTCTACTATCCTTCATGACACAAATTTACCTCTGCACCCAAAATAAAATCATGAGTCAAGATCAACTTTTAGGTACTACCATACCTTAAAATATGAAAGTAAAGTAAAAGGGTCAACATGTGCCAAGTGCCTGCAGCATACCAGAAACCAAGCTATAGGACAAAGGGAATTAATGTATGTGTTCCCCACTATGAGAACTGAGATGCACTGGAAGTACTTTTAACAATGAACAATTCACAGGATGATGAATATAAAAAGATAGTACCTGCCATATAAAATGGGAAAAATATTACCTACAATATAAAAGAATTCTTTGAGCAAAGATGCAATTAAAAGTACAGTTGTAAGGGACAAATGATTATTTGTAACAGTGACACAAGGAAGAGTGACTCTGAAGTACAAAAAAGTCGAGACTTCAAAATGACAGTACGGGATATTGGGGAGAGCTCTACAGGCTAAAACTCATTTACTTTTACATTTGAATGCTAAAACAGGTTTAAAATATATTGTTAAAGCTCATGTTAATGTCAATCTCCTTCCAACCGGACAATCCAATACGTACGTGACAAAATGGAGAGTGAAGGCTTATAGGGCATCATGTTACTTTAAAAAATTAGAAAAAAAAATCTTGAAATAGTAATAAATGGAGAACACAAAATATTATTAAAGTCTCTTACTCTTCCATTCATATCTTGGACAGCATCCTTTGCATCTGCAGGATTCTCAAAAGTAATAAAAGCAAAGCCTCTAGACTTGTTTTTTTTTCTGATCCTTCATCAACATAACTGTAATATACATAAATATTTTTAATTTAAATTTCACATAAAATTGAACGTTTCATATTTTCAAAATAATCCATCCTTTGACACTTTCTCATAAGGCCTCCTTAATTTCATGTTATGGACACAGTGCAGTAACAGCCTCCCGGAAGTTACTTAAAAACAAAACAAACACCAAAAACAAATAAAGCAAAAAAACCCTTTCCATTTTATATCATTTCTAGTAGTTTAAAAAGAGAGTCAATAATTTCAACCATTCTACAGCTAGCATATCTCATCCCATTTCATGTCCTATGACCCCAGTATGTTTAAAAAGCCCTGGGACTTCCCTGGTGGTCCAGTGGATAAGACTCCACGTTCCCAATGAAGGGGACACGGGTCTGATCCCTCGTCAGGCAACTAAGATCCACATGCCGCATGCCACTGTGCGTGGGCTTGATCCCTGGTCAGGTAAGTAAAACCCAGCATGCTGCAAAGCGTGGCTGGGGTGAAGAAAGAAACGCTGCTTTTTTCCCTTCTCAGTAGTAGGAGCCCCTAAGTTGTACAATTTCCCTCATTGCCCAGTGCTTTCCTAATAAAAAACAGAAACTTTAAAAAAAACTGCTCGTGTGTTACAAATAGAAAAAGCACTTTAACTTAGCTGTTCAATGGTGTGTGTTTAATACACATTTGCCTCGAACATATATATATACATATATATATATATATATATATGTATATATATAGGTTCTAAAAATTACCTTCCATAATGTGACCATATTTCCCAAATACCACTTCAAGAGAATTTTCATTGGTGTCAGCATGGAGGCCTCCTATGAACAGTTTCCCAGCCTGGTCTGCTTCCGCCATTTTTCTGTAAGTAATTAAAAATATATCTTTATACATATAGCAAAAAATAAATTATAAGCAAAAACTATTACACCTGTTTATAACTCAACTGAAGTACCCTATATCAGTGAAAATATTTGCCGTTTCTTACTTAAAAGAGAGGAAACTTGTAACACAAAGCAAAACAAGCACTGGCGTAACAAATGCTCCATTCTTTATAGATATCTTACAAAAACCTGTATGTAAAAACTAGATTAGAAGGCAACTGTAAATTAGTTTACCTGCAGGGTTCAAGGCTTCTTTTCCAAAACACAACAAAAAAAATAAGCAATAATAAATGGTCCTGGATTCTACACATCTAACAGTTAATATGTTTTATGAACTGTGCAGAATATACCTTAAACATATTTTTAAATTTTTCACATCTACTCACATTTTTCTTGTCTATGCATCAAATAATGTTTAAAATAATGTTTTCCCACAAACTTTAAAAGTGGTAAGTCATAAAAGCAAAGGAGGGAGTTACTTCCTTTATTGAGGAAAATGCAAACTGTGTTTACTTAGATCGAGAGACTTTAAGAAACACTGGTCAAAAGAGAGTACCATTCTTTATATGCCAAATTAAATCAGACGCTTTTTGTCAAGTGAATCAACATTTTGACATTTGATAACTAAAATTACAAGTTTTAAATCATTTAAGTTAAAACAGCTATCTTGCTTGTATTGCTCAGTACCTCTGCTTTCACAAAGAAACCCCGAGGAAACAAAAAAGAAAAAAGAAATACTGCACGAGAGGGCTTCCCTGGTGGCGCAGTGGTTGACAGTCCGCCTGCCTACCCAGGGGACACGGGTTCGGCACCGCTCCGGGAGGAGCCCACCAGCCGCGGAGCGGATGGGCCCGTGAGCCATGGCCGCTGGGCCTGCGCGTCTGGAGCCTCTGGGTACCGAGCCCGTGCTCCGCGGTGGGAGGGGCCACAGCAGTGAGAGGCCCGCATACCGCAAAAAACAAAAGCGCAAGCGGAACAAACTGGCGCCCGGCATACGCTCCACTACCCGCATGTGAGAGTAAACAGCAAAGAGGGTACGCCGCTAATCACACTTAAGTTATCTACTCAATATTCCCTCCCGCAGCATTTCAAACCTAGCTCCACCCCCACCCCCAACTTCGCAATTCACGGACCAACTCCAGGAACTTCACTGGCTTTTCATCGCTGCCTTGGCAACTGATTCTCCAGGAGAACAAACAGTAAACGTACTGTTCAAGAACAACTGATAGACTTCTCCAGACACTGTCTATTCAGACATAGTTATACAAACACCACTTACTCGGCTCTTATCTCTTACAGAAAAAGCCTGAGAGAAAAATCAACATCTGAATTACCATGCTTTCTCTGGTAACAGGAGAACATATAGGTCTCAACTCTTTCTCCTGAGGTATAAATTATTCTCTCCTCCCTAAAATGCCGAATTTCTTACCTTATTTTGTCCTCCTCTTCAGAAGTCCTCCTTCCGCGTCTCTTCAGACGACCGTTAACTAAACTAAGGCTCGAGAGCAAGCGCTCTACTTCTAGAAAGAGGCTAAGGAACCAGATGTAGCGGTAGGTGGGGGAAGGGATGAGCCGCAGGGGAGGTAGGGAAGATGGAAGATGTGGAGGTAGGGGAGGGGTGAACAGAGAAACTCGCGGGAGAACTCGCGGGAGAAACTCTAAAGAAAACTGCAACAGCAGAATGTGTTCTCTACTTTTTACTGCATACTTTTCCCAGTTGCTTTAATTTAATCAATATAAAGGAGAAGGGCTTCCCAGGTGGCGCAGTGGTTGAGAGTCCGCCTGCCCATGCAGGGGACGTGGGTTCGTGCCCCGGTCCGGGAGGATCCCACATGCCCCTGAGCTGCTGGGCCCCTGAGCCATGGCCGCTGAGCCTGCTCGTCTGAAGCTTGTGCTCCACAACCGGAGAGGCCACAACGGTGAGATGCCCGCGTACCGTAAAAAAAAAAAAAAAGGAAAACGCATTTTGGGCTAATAACGTGAAGCTCCAGGTAATCAGTAGGGAGAGTTCAGGGATTTCTTGATAGATGTAAAATGGGGAGGACCAGATCATGAAGCATTTTGCTTGCTATGCAGATATGCTAGTTAATTAATTTTTTTAGTGGAACTGTTAGAATAATCTGAAACAGAAATATGAATGTCTAGAAGATATAATGCGTATAGTGATTTAATATGATACGAAGTCAGGCAGACAGAAAATAATCTAAACTTCAAAATTTAGTAGTTATATGAAACTGGGTAAGCTACCTAAACTCTTAAATTTACCCAGTCTACGAAAACAAGATGATAAAGAATTATCAGATAGGGTTATTGTGAGGTTAAATGATGTACTGAGCACATTGAGCACAACGCCGAAAACATAATTCAGGGTTCAAAACAAAAGTGTGAAAATATTGTCATTACTTTTATATTAAGTGGGAGCCTGAGGTTAATTTGTAATCCTGCCTTTTTTAGAGACTGGTCCAAATCATGAAACTGTTTTGGTTTTTGGTTTTTTCTTTTTGCGGTATGCCGGCCTCTGACCGTTGTAGCCCCTCCCATTGCAAAGCACAGGCTCCAGAAGCCAGTCTCAGCGACCATGGCTCACGGGCCCAACCGCTCCGCGGCATGTGGGATCCTCCCGGACCGGGGCACGAACCCGTGTCCCCTGCATCGGCAGCCGGACTCTCAACCACTGGGCCACTAGGGAAGCCCAGATCTGTGGTGTTAATGCTTTGCATTGGTAGTGTCTTAATCGTATATTAACCATTATTGAGCACTTGAGAAAACTATGCAATGAAAAGTGTTCATGTAAACACCAGTTGATCAGTTGATGGTGATCAGTTAGTATTTCTTGGGACACTTTCCATAGTCTAGATAGAAAACAGCTGTATGCATTATACACAAGCTGATCTTTAAATCAGGCAAAGTTATAACTGTTCCCTAATTCAGGGGTTTTATGGTTTCTACCTAATATGTAGGCCAACCGGCAGCTTCCAAGCAAGTCTACTGGAAGGGACAAGTTCAGTATATAGTAGGAAATCAAAGAATTGTTAGTATTTCAATAATGATTGTTTAATATTTTAATCCTCTGCCTGACAGGAAAGAAACACGAGAGGAAAAACAATTGATATTAAATCTCAGATGGTGTCTGAGAAAATCATCTTATAGAGGTTTGGATATCACTCATTCATGAACAAAATTAAATCTGGATGTTAAGCATGTTTTTCAGTGACTGCAATGCAATTAAAGGACTGTGAGGTTAAGATTACTGTAATTGCTACAGCAGGCGAGTAGCTAGATATGAGCAGAGTAATGGAAGAGGGGCCAGGTGGCAGGAAATCAAGCACCTGGTAAAGAGCAGAGGTCCATGGGCCAACAAAGAAAAACAGAAACCTCCAGACTGACAGGAAACTGCACATTTTCGGTGGTAAGTGTCCTGAAGGCAGACAAAGAGAGATGAGGAAAGACAGGAATCTCCTACTTCCAAATGTAACCTGTTGCTCATTATGCTCTCCTTACAATAAAATTAGCCTTGCAGACAAGCAGCACACACCATGCAGTGAGGCCATGACACTTCTGATTAAGCTAAATAAGGACAAAAATCCCTTCTGGAGCTGCAAAGAAACAGGGAATTTGACCCCCAAACTCCTGCTTCCCCAATGAGTATGCCACCCCTTCCTTTGTATGCCCCTCATAACTGGCTTGCCAATGGAACCCAGGGCAGCAGCTCCTCACCTAACTGCCTGCTCTCCCTGAGGGCATATTCTTGCTTAAATAAATCCTCACTTTACTTGCTTAACCGCCTGTCTCATGCCCAACTCTTGGCATGAAGAGCAAGAAGCTTCAATTCACTGGGAACACAATGAGTATTTTTACACACGAGGAAGAAAGGAACAAACACATTTCTCTTAAAAACTAGTGGAGAAATACATGTTTTCTGTTAATAGCAAAGACTGGGTTACATAAGAAGCCGTGAAATTGAGAAAAACCATGACTTGCTTTACTGTTCTGGAACCAAACCCACAGTATCCCTGTATTTTGAAGATCACCCAACTGTTAAACACTTAAGAGTTTTATGGGTTTTTCATGAACAGGTACTCAGGAAAAAGTAAACGGTTCAGTTTTGGGTTCGAAACTTCGTTTGCTTTATCCTTCCTTTTAAGGATTTGACTCATCAATCTGATATGTTAGATACTAAAAGCAAACCTTTCATGCCCCGTAGGATTTTATGAAATACAGTACTTTAAGGCCAGCCAAGAAAATTAAACATAAAATTCTGTGGTCATTGAGACATCCTCCCTCCCTCCCTAATATCTGCATTACACATTAACCAGAGTTCCTCAAAGACAGATTGCCTTCCTGATCATAAAGGTCAATTATTTTACCTTCCTCTGACACTTAGGCTGTAACTTCTTAAAAAGAATACTGTTCTTTCCCAGCTCTGTACTGGGATCATGCTGACTTGCTGCTCACTTTGTACCTGCTTACCCAGACTACGTATCCCTGCTGATCTTCATGTAAAATATCTGTATGTCACTTTGATGTGATATACTGTCCTTTCTCTTCAAAATGAATGTAACCATGCCTTTGACTTCTAACAGGTAGAACAGTCCTCAGAACTTTCTGAGTCTGTCTCCTGAGTTATAATCCTCAGTTTGGCTCAAATAATACTCTCCTTCCCCTGAACTTCATTTTTGCTGTTCCTTTAAAAGGAAATTGCAGATTTCTGTACTAGTTTTGCAGATTCCAATTTGGCTTAAAGTTTTTACACTCCAGTTTCTTCCCAAATTGTAAGCATTACTCATTAAATGTCACCTGAAGTCACTGACAAAAAACCCTTAACCCTCCAGATAACTCTATACTTATGAGTATATTACGAAACCCTTTGTGTTACATCAAGCACACCAACATAAAGTTAAAATCAGTATTACTTAAAACGTTTCCCAATGTCTTAAAATCTAGGGGTACTAACTTTCACTAAGATATATATACTCAGAAAAGTTAACTGGTTCCATTTACATTGAGTGGAAAATTGGTTTTATAACCATTATTCCCACGTTGGTCATCTGCCACTTGAATATGGATCAGAAAATAGATACTTAACCTCAAGATTTCTTAAACTCTTTACAGTCACCTGTCTCAATTTTCCTTTCATCTATACTATGGCTTTAAAGGGATAAAGACACATCGACTTTCACTAATAATGCAAGCATTGTTTCTCAGCCTTTTTGGAGACTTCTCAAACCTTTTACATGTTTACAAGCTTTCAAAAAGGAACATGTAATTTCTTTAGCCTAACTGGAAAACAGTCACAGCTTGCGATGGAGAAATAACACATTGCTTAATTTTGAATACATTCACGTACAAAGGAAAAGTTTAGGCAAACAGCACAATTCACCCTCCAAACAAAAGTTTTATGCTTGTTTAACTCAGCAGTATCATCAACAAAACATATTTCACGAAATTTTTTTACTCTGAAAATTTTGAACATTTGAAACACGACTTCTACTTTTCAATTAACATTAACAACATGAAAGTCCTCTGAATAATTCCATGTTTCCCCTTTGTCTGAAACTTCCTAGAGGAAAAGTTAATATATGCCTCTTCCCCCCAAACCAACATTTTTCTTTTAGTAGTGTTCAAGCATCAATTAAGGAAAACAACTTAAACTTTTCCTTTGTAACGAACATTTGGTGCATGACTGAGTGTTAATTTTTAATATCTGCTTCGGCCCTCTCTTTCAGATTGGCTTCCCGCATAACCTCGTCTGGAAGCCCCACAAACTGAGCTACTGTATGAGTCACGGGGAGCAAGGTACTCCCTATTCACAGAGGGTGGAAACCCTCATTGTTCCTGTCTTCTACGCTTTCGACCCCTTGGATAAGTATTACTTTGCCTGCTGGAGTAACCTTCCGGACCTCCTCCATATCCATCTCTCATATTGCTATCACAGCGACTGCTTCCACCGTAAGTCACAGGGGCCCTTCGTGCTGCTGGTGCACCACGGGAGTCACATGGGAAGTTACTGATTGATAAACAAACGCTAAACATTACAAATTTTTCTGGGATCATATAACATGACTTACAGTGCTAAATATTTGAAAAGATAAGCTTCAGCTCTCTCTGCTATGAAAATATAAACTAGGTAGCAACGGTGAAGGGCTTCTACATTTCTTTAAAAGAGCGAGCAATATTTTTCAGCCTAAGTAGTTTCTTTGAAAGTAAAAGCCCCTATTTTAG
Source organism: Mesoplodon bidens (assembly GCF_964165515.1). Taxonomy (NCBI): domain Eukaryota; kingdom Metazoa; phylum Chordata; class Mammalia; order Artiodactyla; family Ziphiidae; genus Mesoplodon; species Mesoplodon bidens. Next base: position 8,002 of record NW_027672653.1, on the reverse strand, counting down.
CATTTTTAAATAATCAGTCGAGTGGCAACTTTTAACAAGATTCAGTGGGGCTTCCCTGGTGGCGCAGTGGTTGACAGTCCGACTGCCGATGCAGGGGACACGGGTTCGTGCCCCGGTCCAGGAGGATCCCACATGCCGGGGAGCGGTTGGGACCGTGGGCCATGCATGGCCTCTGGGACTCCGCGTCAGGAGCCTGTGCTCCGCAACGGGAGGGGCCACGATGGTGAGAGGCCCGTGTCCCGCACACAAAATAAAAATAAAAAATCATAATAATGTTAAAATTGGTTTTCTGTAATGAGAAAAAAAGATGAGACTGCCCATTTACCCTTCATAGCCTTTTATTTTAAGTGAGCTATTAACAAAACCATTCAAAGGTCTTTAACTTATCTAAAAGGACATGCTAAACATACTTTTACCTTTGAGGAACTGAAGTAAAAGTAGAGTAAACAACGATCTGGTTAAGTCTAATTCTATGATTTACAAGTTGTAACTGGACTCTTACCGTAACTCCCATATGAATCCCTGTAAAAGCTTCCACTTCAATATTCAGAATAATCTCTATCACGATTTCCACCATAGCCATCACGGTCACTGAATTTAAAAGAATGTCATAAATTATGTCATCAATTTAAATTATGTGTCACAATAACATAATTGAAACGAAGGTTTTTATTTGATATAAACACAACATTTTATATTACCTATGTCCTCTAGAGGGATGATCATTCCGAGAATTTGAATGTCCGTAATAACTGTGTGCATAGCGTCTACGTGGTGGAGTATAATCCTTGCTGGCTCAGGAGTGTGGATAATCTCTCCTTGAATAACTGAAATAAAGCAGCTAAAATTTTAAATGCAACTTATCATATCCAGAATATTTAAGAACTCAAGACAGCAAAAAGACAAAAACTTTTAAATGGGCAAAGGACTTGAATATACTTTTGTTTAAAGGAGATATACAATGAGCAACAAGGACATGAAAACCTGCTCAACATATTTATTAGGGAAATGAAATTCAAACCCAAAATGAAATATCTACTTTGCACGTATCACACTGGCTATAATGAAAAATAGACCCATAGAATATATCAAGTGTTGGTGCAGATGCAGAGAAACAAACCAAGTATATGTGCATGGCAGAAATGGAAAATAGTACAGGCTCTGTGGCAAAGATTAGCAGTTTCTTAAAAAATGTAAAGAATTCCTCTATGTCCCAGGAATTCCACTCCTTAAGTATACATACACTCAAAAAGAATTGAAAACAGGTACCCAAATGCTTGTACAGGAGTATTCATGACAGCACCATGATGGGAATAACTCACACAGATGGATAAACAAACCATGTTAACCACACATATAATGGAATATTTAGTCAGCCAAAAAAAAGAAGGTCTGAAGTACTGATTCACGCTACAGCATGAATGATCCTTGAAAATATTTATGCTAAGGGAAAGCTGGATAATAAAGGTCACATATTGTTTGCTTCCATTAGTATGATATATTCAGGAGTAGATAAATTCATAGATAAGGACACAGGTGGGTACCTACCGGGGACAAGGGGGGAGAAATTGGGTGTGACTGCTGATTAATTTTATTCTGGGGTAATGAAATGTTTTGGAACTGAACAGAGCTGGTGGTTGCATAACACTGTTAAGTGTGCTAAATGTTACTGAACTGTTCACTTTTAAATGTTCAATTTTGTGTTAGGTAAATTTCAACAAGAACAACAAAACTAACCATGACTTAATTCATATACTGTGCTTCCTATTACCTATCTTTAGTAGCATAACCACCATCTCTGTGACATATAGCCAACTCTCCGAAAAGAGACTGGCTCTCTACGAGGAGGACCTCCACAATTTTCTCTTCCATGTGATCCTGAACCTTGAATTTAAAAATGCTTATGTAAGTATCTCAGAATTGACAGTAATGTTTCAAAGAAAAATCCCAAAGTCTGATAGCCTTCCACTCTCCAAAATCATTTAAAAAAACTACCCCTTCTAAAATTCCATTTACGCACATTTTCGTTTCCCTTTCAATGGTACCACTGAACATTGTATTTTCTGACATCTCCCGTTCCCCATACAGTTGGCATAACCTTTAGATTACCAGCAGTAGGGAACACTTCTCAGACTTTGAGCAAAACATTGATTTTTGGTAACTACTGTCACATATTCAACCACCAAGTGGTCGGCTCTCTCCTTTAAGTGTACAACCTTAATTATGGACCTTGTATGAGGATAGCAATAGTGACTTCTCTTGTTTATTAGCAATAAAGGGCTCATTTGAAAAACACTGTACCGCTCCCAAAATATGAAACTATCTCCCATAAATAACGTTCTCTTCCTGTGTTAATTCTTATTCCTCATTCCTGGAGGTCACTAGGACCTTGTTTGTTCTCTTCTCTTGTTTGTTCACTAGGCTAACCATCTACTAATGGAAAGGGTAGGCTTCTTAGCTTCTGTTGTGTTTTGAAGTCAATATCGTGCTACATTTGGCTTCATTCATATTCTACACGTAAAAGGGCAATTTGATAATGGCTGTTTCAAGTCTCTACCATATTACGGATCAGAAAACAGTGCTAGAAAAGTTAAGAGCACAAACTACAGTTCATATGGCAAGTTTCAATTATTGTTTATAATAATTAATAAAACCAGCTAGCCAATATACATAGCTAAACTAGTCTACAGACCAGAACGTTCTCTCACAGGACATAGTTTCCATGAAAATTCTGATATTGAAACTATGTGATAAAGAAGCCTACTAACCAAAAAGTGTTAGCAGCAACTTAAATTAAGAGGAATTCTATAGCCAACATGGACTTACAAGCAATGTTTTCCCCACTGCAGTGCTAATCACCTACTACATCTATAATCAAAAACTGACAAGTTATTTCCCAACCACAAATCAATCAATAAATTAGTGATTGGTTAACATGTCCATATACTTCTCACTTTCCATTTTGCTTAAACATTCTGTTTAAAATAGCTCCCTCTCATTAATTAGAAACAACTGTCTCTGCATTATATAGCATTTACCTTGTCTTCCCACCCCCCTACTGCTTCGCCCTTGGCAACATCTCTTAGGAGGAGGACCTCCACTTCTGGAACATGGTCCTCTTTTAACTGGAAAGGCTCCCCTGGAAGAACTCGCCTTGGGACTAGGAGTGTGTCCACCACGACCTGTGTTTAAATGAAATCTTTTTAGTTAAGCAGAATCAACATTTTTTCATTGGGCAAGTTTCACTTATTGTTATAAATTTTCACTAAACAATTACTCCAGTCTTCAGCTTTCCTATCTGTCTAAACCAATATGATTGTTTCCTCATATGACACAGAAGTCAGTAGAGTTCAAAGACTTACCGTAAAAGTCAGTTTGGGAAACGTAGGAACAAAACTGAAGAACCACTGGTATGAAAGTGCTCTGGGGAGAAGAGAGAGAGTACAGAAAAACCTGGATAAATTAAATGTAAAACTGAATTTTTCATCATTTTAGGAGGAAGATGGTAAGTTATTAGTTATATAATTCTGGTGTCAAGGAAGCTTTTGAAAAACACAACATCCTAGGTATAAATCAAAGCATTAAAAATAAAAAGGATGAATAAAAAATGCATTACCTAAAAGTTAAGTACATACATACAAATAACTCCCTTTGCCGGAGAATATCTGCTTATAACTTTACACTTGGTCCAGTATCCCTAGTTCTGCATCCATGGATTCAACCAACCTTGGATCACGTAGTGATCTTATATGTATTTATTGAAAAACAAAATCTGCTTGTAAGTTGATCAACAGTTCAGGCCTGTGTTATTCACAGATCAACTCTTAATGTTCATTTCTCAGTCAAAAGGGCTATGTTCTGTTCAATTTTAATAGTATTTAAGAAATGCACACTAAATACTGAAAACTGATGTGTTACCTTTCGAACCAGAAAGGTGTTTAGATGTATTCCAATTCCCCGGTAGTGCCACAGGCAAGAAAAAATGAGTACTCTTACACATGGCAGAATATGAACTGGTCAACTTTTCTCAAGCTCAAGATAGTGGGAAAAGAACAAAACTGTGTTATCTTAAAATGGGCACACCCTCTAACTGAACTTTCAAAAAACATTTCCTAAAATTCACACATGGAATTAGCACAAAAAGAAACTAAACGTTTTATTTCTGAAGACTGGTTCTGGTTAATAGATGAAGCAGAGGTTGTTAAATATATGGAAGTTTTTGAAATGCAAAGTGCTTTTCCTCCTTTTCTTACTAAGTAGAAAACTTCTCTGAAAAAAATCCAAAAAAAGGCATTTTCAACGACTTCCTCCTCTAATACACACACAAAGAAAACATACGTATTTCTGAAGCAGAGCTTTTTACTCTTTTCCTGGGTCAAAGACACCTTTTAGAATCTAAAGCTCTATTTATTTCCCTAAGGTATTTTCCCAAATGCAAACCACAGACCCAGGTAGAAAAGCCTCATATCAAAATGACAATGGAGATTTGCTTAGATGTCTGAACACATATACTTAAGACAAATACTGCAAGGTGAAACCTAAAATATGAAGTGTTTCGCCCTGAATTGTGGATATTCTGAGTGACTTTTATTTTCTGTTGTGGAGTTTTCAAGATTCTCTAGTATTTTTATGATGCAATAAGGCTACTCTCAGAATAAAATTAACCAATGTATTTTTAAGAGATTATGAATGAATCATTGATTTAAACTCATATCAAGTTATCGGTCCTAAAGTGAAAAATTCTAATGTATGATCAACAGTAGGAAACTCGGTAGAAAAATTCTCGAAGAAAAGAGGCAATTAGTAATAATGGTAAAAGAGACTGAATTTAGTTTAAAATTTATGCTATTCCCCTGTAAGGTGATTAACGTTTTGCACATTACCTAGTTAAGTCATTTTATAACTACAATAATTCTTCACCACTTAGAAATACTTCTGACTATCAATGTGAGTCATCATCTGATAGTTCTTACACACTACTTTGCTCATAAAGGATGGAATAAAAACTGAGAGGTTTCTATACAGTTAAACCTACTATTTTTCGGTCCTCTGGTTGCAGCCTTGTATTTCAAAACATTACCCAGGTGTCCTCCAGGTGAGGGATGCTCTCTTGCGCTCCCGCTTCCTCCTCTTCCATTTCCTCCTCTTCTATTTCCTCCTCTTCGATTTCTTCCTCTTCCATGTCTCGGATTTCTCAGATGGCCCCTGTTTCTTGCAGGAGGTTGTGGTCTCTGTGTACCACCGCTTTCCAAAGATCGTTGGTTGGCTTGCTCTACTTTAATTGCCTTTCCATGCAAAGACTAAACAGATTAAGTATAACATTAATAACATCACATCAAATTTATTTACCACTGCACTAGTCCAAGATCAGTCTTTTTTCCCCAAAGCAAACATTTTCTTCTGAAATGATTGTGTCCTTCACCATGCCAGATAAATGAGACTTAATGAGTAACTGCCTTTCATTAAGTCATCCAACACAAAGTGTACGTATTGGCAATTAGAGCTCCCTGAAATGTCCTCTGGTATTAAAAGAAGATTAATACCTCTCACTTATCATGAGAGAATTTACCCTTTTCTTTTCTATAATGGAGAACTAAACTCACTTCCTTTCTCTACTTCTACCATTCAAAGTTTTCAGTGTCCCAAGGGTATATAAAAGTATACGTGTCATTTAAAAAATAAAATGATTCAGTTATTTATTCAAAATGGTTATTCCTACTTTAATTGTTTTTAGCATTTCTTAAATATTAAGGGAAAGAAAATTTTCCAACATGATTGTTCTTCTCTATTTACTTCTAATAATTTCCTTGATTTTTTTTTTTAAATAGAGCACTTATTTGGTCCTTAACATTTCTTGCCTTATTCAATTGTTTGAACATGTCCCCCAAGAGTCACTTCTTATAGTGGTACTTCATATTCTTATGTTTCAGAAATGCTTACACTTCTTAATCTTCCAACAACTTCCTACATTAACCTTCTATAGATGCCAGTGTGATTTTTGAAAACATAATTCAAATCATCATATAATTGCTCTCAGTAAAACACTCTAGCTGTTTCATGTTATCCTTGGAAAACAAATTTAAATGCTGAATTCCTACTAAGACGTCTGGTGGATATGGATGGGCCCTGGCCCAATACAAACAGCCTCAACAGCCATGTGCTCCCACGTTAGGGCCTCCTTTTCTGTTTCTGGGTCCAAAATATTTCCCACAGACTTATGAATGGCTGCCTCCCTTCCAACATTCAGGATTTAACATTCTTAGACCTATATGTATAGAAAACCAGTCCCCTTAAGCTCTAATGAAATTACCTACTTTATGTTCCTTAATATTTTTCATATGAAATTGTATTTATTTTTACTTGTACGTTTCTCATCACAAGTGTCCAAGAAAATAGGCATTTTGTATTACCCACAACCATTAATCAATTGCTAAAGCAATGCCTGGCAATAAAATATCTGTTGAATAAAGAATTGAAGAATAATGTCTACACGGACTACACGTTCTTGTGCTTGAAAACAAACAAATAATGGGGGTCTACTATCCTTCATGACACAAATTTACCTCTGCACCCAAAATAAAATCATGAGTCAAGATCAACTTTTAGGTACTACCATACCTTAAAATATGAAAGTAAAGTAAAAGGGTCAACATGTGCCAAGTGCCTGCAGCATACCAGAAACCAAGCTATAGGACAAAGGGAATTAATGTATGTGTTCCACACTATGAGAACTGAGATGCACTGGAAGTACTTTTAACAATCAACAATTCACAGGATGATGAATATAAAAAGATAGTACCTGCCATATAAAATGGGAAAAATATTACCTACAATATAAAAGAATTCTTTGAGCAAAGATGCAATTAAAAGTACAGTTGTAAGGGACAAATGATTATTTGTAACAGTGACACAAGGAAGAGTGACTCTGAAGTACAAAAAAGTCGAGACTTCAAAATGACAGTACGGGATATTGGGGAGAGCTCTACAGGCTAAAACTCATTTACTTTTACATTTGAATGCTAAAACAGGTTTAAAATATATTGTTAAAGCTCATGTTAATGTCAATCTCCTTCCAACCGGACAATCCAATACGTACGTGACAAAATGGAGAGTGAAGGCTTATAGGGCATCATGTTACTTTAAAAAATTAGAAAAAAAAATCTTGAAATAGTAATAAATGGAGAACACAAAATATTATTAAAGTCTCTTACTTTTCCATTCATATCTTGGACAGCATCCTTTGCATCTGCAGGATTCTCAAAAGTAATAAAAGCAAAGCCTCTAGACTTGTTTTTTTTTCTGATCCTTCATCAACATAACTGTAATATACATAAATATTTTTAATTTAAATTTCACATAAAATTGAACGTTTCATATTTTCAAAATAATCCATCCTTTGACACTTTCTCATAAGGCCTCCTTAATTTCATGTTATGGACACAGTGCAGTAACAGCCTCCCGGAAGTTACTTAAAAACAAAACAAACACCAAAAACAAATAAAGCAAAAAAACCCTTTCCATTTTATATCATTTCTAGTAGTTTAAAAAGAGAGTCAATAATTTCAACCATTCTACAGCTAGCATATCTCATCCCATTTCATGTCCTATGACCCCAGTATGTTTAAAAAGCCCTGGGACTTCCCTGGTGGTCCAGTGGATAAGACTCCACGTTCCCAATGAAGGGGACTCGGGTCTGATCATTGGTCAGGCAACTAAGATCCACATGCCGCATGCCACTGTGCGTGGGCTTGATCCCTGGTCAGGTAAGTAAAACCCAGCATGCTGCAAAGCGTGGCTGGGGTGAAGAAAGAAACGCTGCTTTTTTCCCTTCTCAGTAGTAGGAGCCCCTAAGTTGTACAATTTCCCTCATTGCCCAGTGCTTTCCTAATAAAAAACAGAAACTTTAAAAAAAACTGCTCGTGTGTTACAAATAGAAAAAGCACTTTAACTTAGCTGTTCAATGGTGTGTGTTTAATACACATTTGCCTCGAACATATATATA